>NC_092751.1:27639579-27960503 GCF_047496795.1 Chiloscyllium punctatum
CACACAGCGAGGGAGGGACACACACACACACACACACACACACACACACACAGTGAGCGAGGGAGGGGCACACACACACACACACACACACACACACACACACACACACACACACAGCGAGGGAGGGGCACACACACACACACACACACACACACAGCGAGGGAGTGACACACACACAAAGAGCGAGGGAGGGACACACACACAAAGAGCGAGGGAGGGACATACACACACACAGCGAGGGAGGGGCACAGACACACACACGCAGCGAGGGAGGGGCACACGCACACACGCAGCGAGGGAGGGGCACACGCACACACGCAGCGAGGGAGGGGCACACGCACACACGCAGCGAGGGAGGGGCACACGCACACACGCAGCGAGGGAGGGACACACGCACACACGCAGCGAGGGAGGGACACACGCACACACGCAGCGAGGGAGGGACACACGCACACACGCAGCGAGGGAGGGACACACGCACACACGCAGCGAGGGAGGGACACACGCACACACGCAGCGAGGGAGGGACACACGCACACACGCAGCGAGGGAGGGACACACGCACACACGCAGCGAGGGAGGGACACACGCACACACACAGCGAGGGAGGGACACACGCACACACACAGCGAGGGAGGGACACACGCACACACAGCGAGGGAGGGACACACGCACACACAGCGAGGGAGGGACACACGCACACACAGCGAGGGAGGGACACACGCACACACAGCGAGGGAGGGACACACACACACACAGCGAGGGAGGGACACACACACACACAGCGAGGGAGGGACACACACACACACAGCGAGGGAGGGACACACACACACACAGCGAGGGAGGGACACACACACACACAGCGAGGGAGGGACACACACACACAGCGAGGGAGGGACACACACACACACACACACACAGCGAGGGAGGGACACACACACAGCGAGGGAGGGACGCGTGCACAAACAGCGAGGGAGGGACTCACAGCAAAGGCGGGACACACAAACACACACACACACACACAGTGAGGGGGACACGCACACACTGCAAGACTGAGAGACACGCACACACACAGAGCGAGGGAGGGACACACACACACAAAAGTGAGGGAGGGACACACACACACAGCGAGGGAGGGGCGCACACACACACCGCGAGGGAGGGGCGCGCACACACACACACACACACACACACCACACACAGAGACGGAGGGACACACACACACACACACACACACAGCGAGGAAGGGGCACACACACACACACACACAGTGAGGGAGGGACACACACACACACACACACAGCGAGGGAGGGACACACACACAGCGAGGGAGGGGCACGCACACAGCGAGGGAGGGGCACGCACACACAGAGACGGAGGGACACGCGCGCGCACAGAGTGAGCGTGGGACACACACATAGCGAGGGAGGGACGCGTGCACAAACAGCAAGGGAGGGACTCACAGCAAAGGCGGGACACACAAACACACAGAGAGGGAGGAACACGCGTGCACACACAGCGAGGGAGGGACACACACAGAGCGAGGGACACGCACACACACACACACACACAGTGAGCGAGGGAAGGGCAGACACACACACACACACACAGTGAGCGAGGGAGGGGCAGACACACAGCGAGGGAGGGACACACACACACACACACACAGTGAGCGAGGGAGGGGCAGACACACAGCGAGGGAGGGACACACACACACACACACACAGTGAGCGAGGGAGGGGCACACACAGAGCGAGGTACGGACACACACATTCACACACACACAGAGCGAGGGAGGGACACACACACACACACACACACACACACACACACACACAGCGAGGGAGGGGCACACACACACACACACAGCGAGGGAGGGACATACACACACACAGCGAGGGAGGGGCACACACACACAGCGAGGGAGGGGCACAGACACACACAGCGAGGGAGGGGCACAGACACACACAGCGAGGGAGGGGCACAGACACACACAGCGAGGGAGGGGCACAGACACACACAGCGAGGGAGGGGCACACACGCGCACACACACACACAGCGACGGAGGGACACACACACACACACACACACAGTGACGGAGGGACACACACACATACACACAGCGAGGGAGGGGCACACACACAAACACGCTCGCGCACACACACACACACAGTGAGGGAAGGGGACGCACACACACACAGTGAGGGAGGGACACGCTCACACACAGTGAGGAGAGTTACACGCACACAGCGACGGAAGGGGACACACACACAAACACAGAACAATGGAGGGACATGTGCACACACAGTGATGTATCTCCTCGGACGTGTCATCGTCCAGCTCTCACTCTAGTCTGCTCCCTCACAGGCTCGCTGTCTCTGTGATTCCCAGGTACAACTAGGCCTCGACCCTCAGTGCTGATTTATATTCTCCCAGGTGTGAGTCAGACTCAAGCTCCTGCTCCAAGTTGCTCCCTCACACGGTCACTCCCTCTGTGACTCGGTGCTGATTTCGAGCCTCCTGCTCTGCTTTTTATCCAAATCCAAGTCCCAGTCGGCCTTGACCCTCGCTGCTGATTTATGCACTCGCACAGGTTCTCTCCCTTTGTGACTCCCAGGTAATGGTCGGCCTCAAGCCTCAGCTGAGATTTATAACATCCCATTCCCCACTGCTCTCTTACAGGATCACCGTTGTGCCTGGAAGACAGTGGGGAAGAGGAGGATTAGACAGAGCACAGGGTGTTACAGTGATTGAGGGAGCTGTAGGGGATGGAACAGGTTATCTGGGGAGCTAGGCAGACCTGCAGTATCTAAAGAATGTTACTGGAAGATACAGCGAGAGTTGCAGACATTGAAGAAAGCAAAAGAAATAGAGAGATGGTGGCTTGTTCATGACGGAGCTTTGTAGAGTCTAAAGGGCTTCAAAGTTTGTGAGAAGATTTGTAGCTCGGGTGCTCGTTGTTGTGGTTCTGATCGCTTAGCTGGGAATTTTTGTTGCAGACGTTTCGTCCCCTGTCTAGGTGACATCCTCAGTGCTTCGCAGCCACCTATGAAGCGCGTCTGTGATCTTTCCTCCGGCATTTGTAGTGGTTTGTATCTGCCACTTCCAGTTGTTAGTTCGAGCTGTCCACTGCAGTGGCTGGTATATTGGGTCCAGGTCAATGTGCTTATTGATTGAAACTGTGGATGAGTGCCATGCCTCCAGGAATTCCCTGGCTGTTCTCTGTTTGGCTTGTCCTATAATAGTAGTGTTGTCCCAGTCAAACTCATGTTGTTTGTCATCTGTGTGTGTGGCTACTCAGGATAGCTGGTCGTGTCGTTTCGTGGCTAGTTGGTGTTCATGAATGCGGATCGTTAGCTGTCTTCCTATTTGTCCTATGTAGTGTTTTGTGCAGTCCTTGCAAGGGATTTTGTACACTACATTGGTTTTGCTCATGCTGGGTATCGGGTCCTTCGTCCTGGTGAGTTGTTGTCTGAGAGTGGCTGTTGGATTGTGTGCTGTTATGAGTCCTAGTGGTCGCAGTAGTTTGGCTGTCAGTGCGGAAATGTTCTTGATGTATGGTAGTGTGGCTAGTCCTTTGGGTCATGACATGTCTTCACTCTGTTGTCTTTCCCCAACGCATCTGTGGATGAAATTTGCGAGGAGTTTGACCCCACCCCGCAGCTCACCAATAGGATAAACAACACAGTGAGAAACCTACAAAAAAACGGACAGATAACCAGGTTTGACCGACAGAGTGTGAAACCTGAAAGCAACAACACCCTCAGATTCTATGGACTACCTAAAGGGCACAAACCAGACATCCCACTCAGACCCATAGTATCACTACCAGGGACACCATCACACAAACTGGCCAAAGAACTACAGCAGAAACTGAAACACCTGATCAGCGGATCCAGACAATCTATACAATCAACACAGGAATTCTTGGACATCATCAGAAATATACACATAGACAAGGAAGAAACCCTGTTCTCATTCAATGTAACATATCTGTTCACCTCTATCGACAAAACTCTACCCAGAGAAACAATAGCCAACCTGCTGGACATACAGAACAGACAACAAGACGGGGAACCTATCAACAAAGACTCCATACTCAAACTACTGGACCTGTGCCTCACAACACACTTCACATTCAACAACCAATTATATGAACAAATCAACGGAACTCCCATGGGTTCACCCATCTCTGGACTCATAGCAGAAGCGGTAATGCAAAGATTAGAACAAACAGTCTTACCGCAAATTCACCCAAACTCTGGGTCAGATATGTGGATGACACCCTTGTAATCATTAAAAACACAGAAATAGAGAACACACACCGGATCATCAACGCCACACTCACAGGAATCCGATTCACTAGAGAGGAAGAAAAGGACAACTAATTCCCATTCCTAGACGTGATGATACAGAGAACACCGAACGGAGAATACACCACACAGGTATACAGGAAAGCCACACACACAGACCGAGTCCTAAACTACGAAAGCAACCACCCCAACACATACAAAAAAGTTGCATCAAGACATTGTTCAATAGGACCACAACACACTGCAGTACACCAGAACTGCAAAAAGAGGAAGAGGAACACCTATACAATGTATTCGCCAAAAACGGATACCCCCGCAATTTCATTAGGGATTGTCTGTATGGATTTGCTCGACGACTGTCCTCTGATATTGATGAGGGCAGTGCAGATGATGTGGTTTATATGGAGTTCATTAAGGTCTTTGACAAGGTCCCACATGCAAGGCTGGTCCAAAAGGGAAGATCCAATGGGATCCAAGGTAAGTTGGTGAATTGGCTCCACAGTTGGTGGAGGGTTGCTTTTGTGATTGAAAGCCTTTGCCCAGCGGGTGTACCACAGGGATCTGTGCAGGAGCCATTGCTGGCTGTTACGTACATTAATAACTTGGATATCAAAGAAGGAATCATTAGTAGGTTTGCAGATAACATGAAAGGTGAGGGCGTTGTCCACAGTGAGGGGGATGGACTCAGGCTGCAGTCTGATATCGATCAGATGATAAACTGAGCAGAGTAATGGCAGACAGAGTTTACTTCTGATCACTGTGAGGTAATGCACTGTGGGAAGTCTAATAAATGAATGATATACATCATGAATGGTCGGTCCTCCTGGAATACTGAGGAATACAGGGACCTTGGTGGGCAAGTCCCTGGATGTCTGAAGGTGTCAGCACAGGGTGTGGAATACACCTGAACTGAGAGCAGGAGGGGGGCCCACATCCTGGTGGGGAGCGTTGCTGGAGCTGCTCAAGAGGATTGAAACTCATCTGGCAGGGCTGTGTGACCCAAAAGAGTCATAAGGCCAGAAAGAAAGTCGAGGCTGGTACAAATGTTCAAGAGAAGAAGTAGACAAGGCAGGCAAGAACATAGCAGACAATGAGGGAAAACTGGTGGATTAAACTGCAGTTATTTCAATACAAAGGGCCAGATAGATAAGGCAGATGAACCCAGAGCATGGATGGGAACATGGGATTGGGATCCCATAGATATTACAGAAACACAGCTGAGGGAGCAACAGGACCAGCAGCTCAATGTTCTGGAGACAGATGCTACAGGAAGGATAGAACAGGAGGCAAAACAGGAGGAGAGCTGGTGGGTTTGATTGGGGGAAGCATCCCACCAGTACCTAGAGGGAGTATTCATGTAGGATCACCCAGTTAAACGATATTAGTGGAACTGAGACATAAAAATTGGTCATTGGTTTTCTATGGTCATACTACAGCGATAGGCAATGGGAGATGAAGGAGCAAATATGTCAGGAGATTTCAGATATCTCTTCGAATAATAGGGTTGTAATGATAGGGGATCTTAACCGTTCCAAACCTGGACTGGGATTGCTACTAAGTTAAGCATTTGGATGGAAGGAATTTGTTAAGTGTGTTCTGAAAACTCCCAGTCATTATGTAAGTGGCCCAACTGGAGAATGGGGCTAAACCTGACCTCCCCTTGGTAAACAAGGTCGGGAACGGGACTGAGGTGTTAGTGGGGGAGCACTTTGGAAAGTTACCACAATTGTATTAGTTTGAAAATAGCGATGGAGAAGGACAGGCCTGGTCCACAAGTTAAAGTTATTCAATGGAGCAAGATAGTATTACAGGAATTTTTAAAGTAGATCTGGGGCGACTATTTGCTGGTAAAGGGAAGTCTGGCAAGTAGGAATATTTTAAAACCGAGATGAAAGGAGAGTTCAGCGCCAGCGTGTTCCTGTTAGTGTGCAGCTCAATGCTGACTGAATTAGGAAACACTGGCTGAGTTTCGAGGCTGTGGTCAAGGAAAAAGGGGTCACATGTCAAATATAACTGGCTGACTCAAGGGAATCCCTTCAGGAGCATCGGGGCTGTAGAAATACACTTAGGATGGAAATCAGGAATGTAAAAAGGGGACATGAGATAGCTTTGGCAGAGAAAGTTAAGGAGAATCCAAAGAGACTCTTCAAGTGTATTAAGAGCAAAAGAAGAGCTCGGGACAATCCCGGTCTCCTTAATGATCAATGAAGGCAACGATGTGTGAAACTACAAGATCCGAAACAAATATTTCACTTTGGAACATACTGTGGATAAAGACTGGGGCGCTCAGGGAACTAAACGGTGTTTGGCCTGACCACGATTGGAATACTGTGTGTAATTCTGGTCTCAATGCCATCGGAAGGATGTCGTGGAACATGAAAGGGTTCAGAAGAAATGACCAAAGATGTTGCCAGGGTTGGAGGGTTTGCGCTTCAGGGAAAAGCCTGAATGGGCTGGGACTGTTTTCACATGAACATGGGAGGCTGAGGAGTTAACCGATAAAAGGTGTTTAAAATCATGGTGGTCATCGATAGGGTCAATAGACAAGGTCATTTCCCCAGGCCAGGGGAAACTTTTCAAAGGGGTCTAAAGGACAACTGGCTCCCGCAGAGTGGATGGAATAAGCTGCCAGAGCAAATAGTGGAGGCTGATAGAAATACATTTAAAAGGCATGTGGATGGGTGTATGAACAGCAAGGGTTCAGAGGGATATTGGCAAAATTGTGGCAAATGTGACTAGAAACGTCATGCAGGAGTTGGTCCGAAGGGCCTGTTTCCGTGCTGTACATCTCTATGACTCAATGTCTTGAAATGAGTCCACATTATAGAAAAGGAGGTGCTGAAGGTTTTAAAACACAAAGGTAGATAAATCCCCAGGACCTGATCAAATGGATCTCAGGACATTGTGGGAAGCTGGTGAAGAAATTGTAGGGCCCCAAGCAGAGATATTTGTACCATAGAGAGCTATGTGTGATCGGCAGGTAGACTGGAGGGTGGCACTGTGGAGCGTGAAGAAGATTTTCTGAGATTACAAAGAGATCCTGATAAAATGTGTGAATGGCTGAAAAACTGTAGATGGAGTTCAATCTGAATAAATGTGAGGTAATGCATTTGGTACAACAAACACAGGCAGGGCTTATACAATTAATGGCAAGACATTTGGTAGTGTTGTAGAACAGAGGGACCTCAGGGTTCAACTACATAATTCTTTGAAGTTTGCAACATGGAGAGACAGGATAGTTTAAAAAAATGTGCTGGCCTCACTTGCTTTCATTGCTCAGTCCTTTGGATATAGGAGTTGGGAAGTCGCATTGAGATTACACAGGCCATTGGTGAGTCCTCTTCTGGAAGACTGTGTCCAGTTCTGGTCTCCCAGTTATAGGAAGGATATTATGAAGCTGGAAAAAGGGTTAGGGAGGAGATTTACTGGGATGGGGCTGGGTACGAAAGGCTTCAGTATAAAGAAAGGCTGAATAGGTTGGTATTTTTCACTGAAACCTGAATGTTGACAGATGACCTCATAGAAGTTTATAAAATCATGAGGGGGATCGATAGAGTTAATGGGAGTTGTCTTTTCCCATGGACAGGGGAGTTTCAAGACAAGGCACTACATTTTTAAGTTTAGAGGAGAGACATTTAAAAAAAAAGACTTGAGAGGCACATTGTTACACAGAGGGTGGGTTGGGTGTGAAATGAACTTCCCAAGAACCTGGGGACAATTACAATGTTTAACAGACATTTAGATTAGTACAGGAATAGGAACGGTTTGAAGGGATATGATCCAGTAACAGGCAGGTGGGATGAGATCAGTTTTAGAGTATGGTTAGCGTTAACTGAACAGTGAGGTCTGATTCTCTGACTCTGATTATAATGTTGTGTCATTAATTAAGAAAGGCCGCAAGAGAAAGCCAGGGAACTACAGACTGATGAGCGAGACATCAGGGTGGGTCAGTTGTTGGAGGTCTTTCTGAGAGGTAGGACTTACATGCATTTGGAAAGATAAGGCCTGATTACGGACAGCCATCATGGCTTTGTGCGTAGTAAAACATGTCCCACAAACTTGACTGGAGTTTGCTCAAGATGTGACCAAAATGATAGACGAAGGGGCCAAGGAATGAAAGATGGAGTTTAATTCAGTTGTTGGATTTAGTTCAGACAAACCAAGGAGGACTAACACGGGTAATGGTTGGGCCCTGAACAGTGTTGTAGAAAAGGGAGAGACCAAGGAGTGCAGTTACACACCCTGGCATCACAGGGCGACAGGGTGTTGAAAGCGGCAATTGGCACACTTGTGAGGGCATTGGTGAGAGCATTGAGTACATGAGTTGGAGATATTGGTAACACTGTTGTCAATATTTTTCCTGGGCAGAGGAGGCCACGGGGTGACCTTATACAAGTTTATGAAACTATGTATGGTCTAAGTAAGGTGAATTGCCAAGGGTAGGTGAGTCCAAAGCTAGAGGCATAAACGTGAGGTGTGAGAGCAACGATTTAAAGAGGGAGCTGAGGGACAACATTTTCCACAGAAGATGGTGCATAGACGGAATGGACTGCCAGAGGAAATGGTAAAAACAAGTACAATTACAACATGGAAAAGACACTCGGGCAGGTACATGGAGAGGAGAAGGTTTGAAGGGATATGAGCCAAACACAGGCAATTCCGACTCATTCCATTCAGGAAACCTCGGCCGAAGAGTCATGCCACACAGAAACAGACCCTATGTCTCCAGTTATTGGAGGAGGAGACTATCGAGACAAGGCATGTTGGAGAGACTGAAGCAAGTTACAGTGATATGGATGGTCATCTGGACTGGAGGTTTCAAATCTGTGAAATGATTGGTGAGAGGGGAGGAGATTACAGAGATAGGAACTGTTATAGGAGTTAGAATGATTGAAGACATTGGTCCTCAATACAAGCCATAGATACAGTGTTGGAGAGGGAATAGGGAACAGAAAGATCCCAGGCAGCATTACCACCCTCTCGTGGGAGGCCTGCTTTCCCCTCAGTTGTTCTGATGCTCCCTAAGAAAGCACAGGCCTGGACTGATAACTGGGAACTCCCGATGCTGTCTCATTACAACAAAACTTGCAGAAGGCATGGTGATTGAGCCTGGGGTGTGTCTGTACTGTGCTCCCCCTCCAGCACTTTCTCTATGTCATGTCTTGTTAGCTGATGTTTGGATCCCCCTTATTACTTTCTGCTCTGTGCACTGGAATGATCTTACCTGGCAGCAGGATTTATTGAAGACTCCCGACATCCCTGACTTTGTCTTTCTGGCTGACCAACCATCATCCCAACCAGCAGTTGGCAAGTCTATTGAGTCTGGAACTTCACGAGTACCTGTAGAAGACACAGAAATAGGCAGAATGGGCAATTAGACGAATGCTTTGAGGGTTACACATATAGAATGGCACTGAGCCCACAGAGATCTGGAAAATCCTGACCTGTGTTGCCTCATCTCTCTGGAGTGGAGAATTCTGTTGGCTCATGATCTGGAGTAGTTTCAAGAGTAAGAGACGCTGACAGAGGCAGCAATTAGACCCACACAGTGAGAGATACCACATGGAGAGGTACCGAGTCACATCATCAGAGTGCCGGGTCAAACAATTGTGCTGGGAGAAAGAGTTTTGATTCATGTTGCACTGGGATATACAAACTGTGAGCAGGCGAAGTGATGGCCTAGAGGCATTATTGTGTGACAATTTATCCAGAAACTCAGCAAGTGTTCTCTGGACACAGGTTCAAATCCCACCATTGCAAATGATTGAATGTGAAGAAAATGCTTCAAAAACAATGTAATTAAAACCCTGTAAGTGAGAATTAAACAATTGCTGATGTTAAGAAAAATCCATCGGGTACATTCCTGTCTTTAGTGATTTAATCGAAGATGGGACTGGGATATCACAGGTATTACAGAAACAACAGCTGAGGGAGGGACAGGACAGTCAGCTTAATGCTCCAGGGGACAGATGCTGCAGGAAGGACAGAAGGGGAGCTGAGAGAGGAGGAGAGCTGCTGGTTCTGATGGGGTGAAACATCCCAGCAGGACTGAGAGAGGATATTCCTGCAGGACCGCCCAGCGAAGTTGTGTTCATGGAATTAATCAATAACAATGGGGCTTCCCTTTCCTCGGATTGTTCTACAGACCCCCAGAGCCCCGCCCTCCTGCACCTTGACCTTCTCAAGATGGCGGCCCTCAGGCCCGCGCTCCCTCTTCCCTCAAACAAATGGCGGCCTTGACCCTGGGCCCCTTCCCTGATCAGAGACCGCCACCTCCTTACCCGGGCCTGGAGGGTCTTTTTCGAGTTATTTTTAACCTGTATCCAGGATTGTGAAATCTCTCCGCTCCTTTCTCCCAGCGAGGCTCCCTCACACCGGCTCTAAGCGCCGCTCTCTGAATCCGATCGCAGCCGCTGCCGGAGAAAGCAGCTCCATGTCGCTCTCTGTGTCCTGATCAATGTGACACTGCGCATGCTCCACATAGAGACCAAACCGCGCGTGCGTCTGAGATTATCGGTGAGTTTATAGAGAATATTCATATCAGCACAGGATCATGGGTGAAATATTAGTCATTAACAGTTACTCTGTCGAGTTACAGTCATTGAGCTGATTAGTATGCAAATAGATTGTTCAGTCCAACTTAACCATACTAGCCAGGTATGTAAATTACCAATCGTTCTGGGAGTTTGAAAATAAATTTCTTACTCGCATTGTGTAAACCGACCTGTGAATTATTCACGCCGACCTGTGAATTATTCTCAGCTCGTCCCCCTAAACTTTTGCAAAATCACCCATGTGTTTATCCAAGGATTGTTTAAATCTCCCTAATGTACGTTATCAGATTTACATCTCAACTATTTTGTAAAAATCTCACATTGATTCATGAGAGAGGTTTAATGCTATGTAGTGAGAATGATCAATCCTGCAAAATAGTTTGCTTTCTGACCAATCCTGAAGCGTTCACTCTCCGAGAATGCTTTCGCCCCGCTCCTGACTCACTCTGGTTAGACGACCGGCTGCTGCTCGGTCCTCCTGTTCCGCCCCTGCCTCCCAATTGCGGAGTTGATTCAGGCGCGACTCAGTCGACAAAGGGACAGGGGAGGTTAGAGTCGATGCCTTGTGATGTGGTGAAAATATCCTGAATCTTGGATCGAGAGGGCTGAGTTCATTTCACAGCTTTTGCAGGTGTGTGTAACAACAACTTGATTAAGAAAAAACAAGGGAAGGCAGGAACAGAGTAAAAACAATAGAACATGCAAACAATGTGGTGGGGCTCTCAATGTTCTGGTGATTTCAGTCTTTACCATGTGTTTCAGGGCCCCAGTGCATCTCAGTACAGACTTTGCCACTCCTCCTTCTGTACAACCAGATACCATGATTGTGGGGCAAAGTGATGTGGTGGGGTACAGATTCTGGATTAGAGGTGCTGGAAGAGCACCGCAGTTCAGGCAGCATCCGAGGAGCAGTAAAATCGACGTTTCGGGCAAAAGCCCTTCATCAGGTATAAAGGCAGAGAGCCTGAAGCATGGAGAGATAAGCTAGAGGAATATTGAACACAATATTCCAAGTGTGACTGCACCAGTATTTTGTAGAGTTGCAGTATGGTATTTCAACTTCGGAACTCAATCCTTCCACGAATGAAACCTAACACACCGTTTGCCCTCTTAACAGCACTATCAACCTGGGTAGCAACTTTCAGGGATCTATGTACATGGACTCAAAGATCCCTCTGCACACCACACTACCAAGAATTTTTCCATTGACCCAGTATTCAGCCTTCCTGTTATTCTTCTCAAAGTGCATCACCTCACATTTAGTTGCATTGAACTCTATTTGCCACCTCTCAGCCCAATTCTGCAGTTTATCCAAGTCCCCTTGCAACCTGTAACATTCTTCCACACTGTCCACTACTACACTGACTTTAGTGTCGTCTGCAAATTTCCTAATCCATTCACCTATACCTGCAGTGAATCCAAAATAGATCCTGGTGACACGTGACTAGTAACTGGAATCCAGGCTGAATATTTTCCATCAACCACCACTCGCTGCCTTCTTTCAGAAAGCAAGTTTCTAATCAAAACTGCTAAATCACCCTCAATTCTGTGCCTCTGCATTTTTTCCAACAGCCTACCATGTGGAACCTTGTCAAAGGCTTTACATTTGTCCATGTATACCATGTCAAATGCCCTACCCTCATCTACATGCTTGGTGACCTTCTCAAAAAACTCAATGAGGTTTGTGAGACATGACCTGCCCTTGACAAAGCCAAGTTGACTATCTGAAATCAAATTGATGTTTGCCAGATGATTATAAATCTTATCTCTTATAATCCTTTCCTAAACATTTCCTACAAAAGAAGTAAGGCTCTCTACTGCCCTTCTTGAACAAGGACACAACATTTGCAATCTTCCAGTGCTCTGGTACCAAATCTGCTGACAATGGCAACTCAAATATCCAAGACAAAGGCTATGCTACCTTCTCCCTAGCTTCCCAGAGAATCCTCGGATAAATCCCATCCAGCCCAGGGGACTTGTGTATTTTCACTCCTTCCAGCATTGATAACACCTGTTCATAACTAACCTTGATAATTTCTAGTCTAATATCTCATACTTCATTCTCCTCCTCTACAATATTCTCCTTTTCCTGAGTGAAAACTGATGAGAAATGTTCATTTAGCACCTCTCCGATCTCCACAGGGTCAACACTCATCTTCCCATTCTGTCTGTGATTGGCCCTATTCCTACCTTAATCATCTTTTTATTCCTCACATACCTATAGAAAGCTTTAGGGTTCTCTTTTATTCTATTTGTTAAAGACTGGTCATGTCCTCTCTTTACTCTTTTTAACTCTCTCTTTAAATCCTTCTTAGCTGATCTTAATTCTCCATTGCCTCATCTGAACCATCTTGCCTCATCAACACCTAAGCCTCCTCCTTCTTCGTAACAAGAGATGCAGTTTCCGCAGTAAACCAAGGTTCCCTTACCTTATCACTTCCTCCTGCCTGACAGGGACATACCTATCAAGGACACGCAATACCTTAAACCAGCTCCACATTTCCATTGTCTGCATACCCTGCATTTTGCTACCCCATTCTGTGCATCTAATTCTTGCCTAATAGCATTATAATTGCCCTTGCCCCATCAATAACTCTTGACCTGTGGCATGTACTTATTCCTTTCCATCGCTAAACTAAACTTAACTGAATTATGGTCACACTCCAAAGTGCTCACCTACAACTAAATCAAACACCTAGTCTGGTTCATTACCAAGGACCAGATCCAATGTGGCCTCCCCTCTTGTCGGCCCTTCAACATACTGTGTCAGGAAACCCTCCTGTACACATTGGATAAAACTGATCCATCCAACGTATTAGTTATAGCATTTCCAGTCAATTTTGGGGAAGTTAAAGTCCCCCATAATGACCACCCTGTTACTTTCACTCCTATCCAGAATAATTTTGCTAATCCTCTCTTCCACCTCCCTGGAACTCTGTGGAGGCCTATTTAAAAAAAACTCCAAGGAGTGTGACCTCTCCTCTTCTGTTTCTAACCTCAGCCCACACTACCTCAGGAGACTCGTCCTCATCAAAAGTTCTCTCAGCCACCGTTATACTCTCCTCGACTAATGTGACATGCATGGACCCATTGCAGAGCTTCAAACTCCATGAGGCAGCCATACTCTGTGACAGAGAGACTCAGTCTGGAACTTCCTCTGTCCTTAAGACGTTATGCACTGCCTGTGCTCCTCCATTTCCCCTTTGCACATTCCCTTTCCAACCCACCCCACCTGCATCACTCCACGAATGGTGCTGTCAAGGGCAGAAGTCTGTGGAATACCATCCCTAACCTTCTCTATCCTCCTTTAAGATGTATTTTAAAATCATTCTCTTTAATCAACGTTTTGATCATCCATGAAGCACCTTAGGAGATTTGCCATTGTAAAAGATTCCATACAATGCAAGTAGTTGTTGTTATTGCTGTACAGTAGGAGAAACAGGAATGATGCATTCAACATTCCAACAAGAAAGTCACTGACAGGTGTAGTGTGCAGGTCACCAAATAATAACATCACATTGGGATGGGCAATAAACAAAGAAATAACTATTGCCTGTAAAAATGGTATGGCTATTATCATGGGTGATTTTAATCTACATGTAGGTTGATCAAACCAGCTCAGTCAGGGTAGCCTTGAGTTTATTAAGTGTATCCATGATAGTTTTCTTGAACAGGATGAAATGGAACTGACAAGGGAGCAATCTATCCAGCATCTGACCCTGTGCAATGAGACAGGAATAATTAATGACCTCAGAGTTAGGGATCCTCTTGAAAGAAGTGAT
Source organism: Chiloscyllium punctatum (assembly GCF_047496795.1). Taxonomy (NCBI): domain Eukaryota; kingdom Metazoa; phylum Chordata; class Chondrichthyes; order Orectolobiformes; family Hemiscylliidae; genus Chiloscyllium; species Chiloscyllium punctatum. The sequence continues at coordinate 27,654,229 of NC_092751.1, forward strand.
CACTGTATGGTTGAATTTAGAATACATATGGAGAGTGTGAAGATAAAATCTAATACCTGGGTCCTGTGCTTCAAAACAGGGAACTACAATAGAATGAGGGAGAACCTGGATAAAGTAGACTGGAAACAAAGATTTTATGGTGGGACAGTTGATGAGCAGTGGAAGATTTTCAGAGGCACTTTACAAAGTGCTCAGCAATTATATATTTCAGTGAAAAGGAAGGACTGTAAGAAAAGGCATACTCTGTGATGGGTATCTACGGAAAGCAATCAAATTGAAGGAGAAGGCATGCAAAGTGGCCAAAAACAGCCTGAAACTAGAACTGGGAAAAATATAAAGGTCAACAGAAAGCCACAGAAGAGCTATAAAGAAAAGTAAGATAGAACATGAGAAAAAAAACTAGCACAGACTATAAAGACAGAAAACAAAATTTTATATTGAATGAGAAAAGAGTGGCTAAAGTAAATGTTGGTCCTTTGGAAAATGAGAAGGAACATTTAATTATGGGATATCACAGTGGAGGAAACTGATATCTTGCCAATAATTAGCAAAGAGACAAAGATAGGTGAGGATTTGGAAACTGTCATTATTACGGAACAGCTAGTGTTGGACTGTTGGAGTTAATTGAGCTAATGACAGAAAAGTCTTCTGAGCCTGATGGAATGCATCCCAGGGTACTAAAGGAGATACCAGGAGAAATAGCAAATGCACTGGCAGTAATTTTCCAAAATTCACTGGACTCTGTGGCAGTCCCAGCAGATTGGAAAGCAGCAAAAGTGATGCCACATTTTTAAAAAGGAGGTGGACAAAAGGTGGGGAATTATGCACAAGTTAGCTTATTCTCTGTAGTGGGAAAGATGCTTGGGTCTATTGTCAAGGAAGAAATAACAGGGAATCTTAATAGAAATTGTCCCATTGTTCAACAGAGCATGGGTTCATGTAGGGCAGGTCATGCTTCACAAATCTTTTGGAATTCTATGAAGACATTTCGAGCAAGGTGGACAACAAGGACCCAGTGGATGTGGTGTACCCGGATTTCCAAAAGGCCTTCAACAAGGTGCTGTGCAAGAGGCTGTTGCATAATATAAAGGTGCATGGTGTTAGGAGTAGAGTATTAGCATGGATAGAAGATTGGTTGACTAAAAGGAAGCAAAGTGTGGGGATAAATCAGTACTATTCTGGCTGGCAATCAGTGACTAATAGTGTGCCTCAGGGATCAGTGTTGGGACTGCGATTATTTAGAATTGATACAGATGATTTGGAGTTGGCGACCACATGTAGGGTGTCAAAGTTTGCATATGACACTAAGATGAGTATCAGAACAAAGTGTGTGGAGGACTGTGAAACTTTGCAGAGGAACAGAGATACATTGGGTGAGTGGGCAATGGGCTGGCATTTGGAATAGAATGTTCATAAATGTAAAGTCCTACTGTTTGGTTGGAGTAACATTAAAAAAGAGATTATTACTTGAATTTTAAAAAGTTGCATCATTTGCTATGTAGGGGCACCTGAGTAACCTTCTGCATGAAGGTTGGTCACCAGGTACAACAATCAACTCAGAAAGCAAATGGAATTTTGTCCTTCATTGCCGAAGGGATCGTGTTTAAAAGCAGAGGTTATGTTCCAGCTGTATTGGGTGCTGGTGAGGCCACACCTGGAGTACTGCATGCAGTTTCTGTATCCTTACTTGCTCAAGGATGTACCGGCACTAGACGGGGGTGCAGAGGAGATTAACTAGGTTAATTCCGGAGTTGAGGGGGTTAGCTTAACAGAGACTGAGTAGATTGGGATTATATTCATTGGAAATCAGAAGAATGTGAAACATATAAAATAATAAATGGAATGGATAAAACAGAAGTAGAGACAATGTTTCCACTGGCAGGTGAAGCTAGGACAAGAGGGCATCACCATAAGACTAGAGGCAGCAAATTTAGGACTGAATTGAGAAGAACTTCTTGACCTCTGTGGAATTCATTGCCCAGGGAAGTAGTTGATACTAGTTCAGTAAACGTTCTTAAAGCTAAGGTAGCTTTTTTAAAAAGAATTAATTAATTAATTAAGGGATATGGTGAGAACATTGGTAAATGGTTCTGCATCCACAAAATGATCAGCCATGATCATAATGAATGGCAGAGCAAGCTCAAAGGGCAGGACGGCCTTCTCCTGTTCCTAGTTCTTTTGTTGTTATATTTTGCATTCCTCCCACACTCTTGACTTTCAGGTGCTGGTGTTAGATTAGGATGGACAAATTAAAATTCACAGAATAGACAATAGACAATAGACAATAGACAAGAGATGCAGGAGTAGGCCATTCTGCCCTTCGAGCCTGCACCGCCATTCAATATGATCATGGCTGATCATTCCTAATCAGTATCCTGTTCCAGCCTTATCTCCATACCCCTTGACTCCACTATCTTAAAGAGCTCTATCCAATTCTTTCTTAAATGAATCCAGAGACTGGGCCTCCACTGCCCTCTGGGGCAGAGCATTCCACACAGCCACCACTCTCTGGGTGAAGTAGTTTCTCCTCATCTCTGTCCTAAATGGTCTACCCCGTATTTTGAAGTTGTGTCCTCTGGTTCGGCACTCCCCCATCAACGGAAATATGTTCCCTCCTGCCAGAGTGTCCAGTCCTTTCATAAGCCTATACGTTTCAATCAGATCCCCTCTCAGTCTTCTAAACTCAAGGGTATACAAGCCCAGTCGCTTCAGTCTTTCCGTGTAAGGCAATCCTGCCATTCCAGGAATTGACCTCGTGAACCTACGCTGCACTCCCTCAATAGCCAGAATGTCTTTCCTCAAATTTGGAGACCAGAACTGTACACAGTACTCCAGGTGTGGTCTCACCAGGGCCCTGTACAGCTGCAGAAGCACCTCTTTGCTTCTATACTCAATCCCTCTTGTTATGAAGGCCAGCATGCTATTAGCCTTCTTCACGACCTGCTGTACCTGCATGCTTGCCTTCATTGACTGGTGGACAAGAACACCCAGATCTCTCTGAACAGCCCCTTTACCTAATTTGATACCATTGAGGTAGTAATCTGCCTTCCTGTTCTTGCCACCAAAGTGGATAACCAGACATTTATCCACATTAAACTGCATCTGCCATGCATCTGCCCACTCACCTAACTTGTCCAGGTCACCCTGTAATCCCCTAACATCCTCATCACATTTCACCCTACCACCTAGCTTTGTGTCATCAGCAAATTTGCTAATGTTATTGCTGATACCATCTTCTATATCATTAACATATATTGTAAAAAGCTGCGGTCCCAGCACAGATCCCTGCGGTACCCCACTGGTCACTGCCTGCCATTTCGAAATGGAGCCGTTAATCACTACCCTTTGTTTCCTATTAGCCAACCAATTCTCTGTCCAATCTAGTACTTTGCCCCCAATCCCGTGCGCCCTAATTTTACTCACTAACCTCTTGTGTGGGACTTTATCAAAAGCTTTCTGAAAGTCCAGGTACAGTACATCCACTGGATCTCCCTCGTCCATCTTCCGAGTTACATCCTCAAAAAATTCAAGAAGATTAGTCAAGCATGATTTCCCCTTCATAAATCCATGCTGACTCTGTCCTATCCTGTTACTATTATCCAGATGTGCCGTAATTTCATCCTTTATAATAGACTCCAGCATCTTTCCCACCACTGAGGTCATACTAACTGGTCTATAATTTCCTGCTTTCTCCCGCCCACCCTTCTTAAAAAGTGGCACAACATTAGCCGCCCTCCAATCCTCAGGAACCAACCCCGATTCTATTGAACTCTGGAAAATAATCACCAGCGCATCCACGATTTCCCGAGCCACCTCCTTCAGTACCCTGGGATGCAGGCCATCAGGTCCCGGAGACTTATCAACCTTCAGACCTAACAGTCTCTCCAACACCAAATCCTGGCAAATAGAAATTCCCTTAAGTTCAGGTCCTTCAGCCACTGTTACCTCAGGGAGATTGCTTGTGTCTTCCCCAGTGAACACAGATCTGAAGTACCCATTTATTTCCTCTGCCATTTCTTCGTTCCCAGTAATATATTCCCCTGCTTCTGTCTTCAAGGGCCCAATTTTTGTCCTAACCATTTTTTTGCCTTGGACATACCTAAAAAAGCTTTTACTATCCTCCTTTATATTCTTGGCCAGTTTACCTTCGTACCTCATTTTTTCTCTGCGTATTTCCTCCTTACTAATCCTCTGTTGTTCTTTAAAAGCTTCCCAGTCCTCCGTTTTCCCGCTTATCTTCGCTAAGTGATACTTTTGCTCTTTTAACCTTATATGTTTCTTTACTTCCCTTGTCAGCCACGGCCGCCCATGTCTCCTCCTAGGATCTTTCTTCCTTTTAGGAATGAACTGATCCTGCATCTTCTGCATTCTACACAGAAATATCTGCCATTGTTCCTCCACGGTCTTCCCTGTTAAGGTATTAAACCATTGAACTTTGGCCAGTTGCTCCCTCATAGCTCCATATTTCCCTTTATTCAACTGAAATATTGTCACTTCAGATTGTACCCACTCCCTCTCAAATTGCAGATTGAAGCTTATTGTATTATGGTCACTACTTCCCAATGGCTCCTTCACTTCGAGGTCACTGACCAATTCTGGTTCGTTACACAATACCAGATCCAGAATCGCCTTTTCCCTGGTCGGCTCCAGCACCAGCTGCTCTAAAAATCCATCTCTGAGGCACTCCACAAAGTCTCTTTCTTGAGGCCCGATACCATCCTGATTCTTCCAGTCTACCTGCATGTTAAAATCCCCCATAACAACTGTAGTAACATCTTTGCGACAAGCCAATTTCAGCTCCTGATTCAACTTACCTCCAACATCCAGACTACTGTTTGGGGGCCTGTAGATGACTCCCATGAGGGTCTTTTTACCCTTAGTGTTTCGAAGCTCTATCCACACTGACTCTACATCCCCTGACTCTAGGTCCGCCCGCGCAAGGGACTGAATATCCTCCCTTACCAACAAGAACACCAGGTTATAGTCCAACAGGTTTATTTGGAAGCACTCGCTTTGCAGCTTCTTCATTAGGTGGTTGTGTGATTTTTAACTTGGTGTCTCACTCTTGTAACTGATAAACAGAAACAAAAGCCACGAAGCAGTGCGCATGCTCCAGGCAACAATGGGCCCCTGGTAGTTGATGTCAGCGGAAGACCAATGGAAAAGGCAGGGGCACAGCTGGAGGACCTGGTGGGGCATTTGGTCCTCTGACCAATCAGAGTAAATGAAGGACGGGACTAGACTATACCACGTGATCATCCTTGCGGTGGGCGCGGATGTGTGGGACGTGTGGATGGAGAGCTGTTGGTAAGGAAAGAAATAAACAGCAGGAAGTGGGAGGGAAATGGTGTTGGTATGGGCTGAGAGGTTTTACAAACATTTGGTGCACATCAGAAAATACAAATTTGAAACTTACAGTCCTGGTTTTGCAGTAAACTGGAAAATAACCTCATCGTGTGATCGCCGCCATCTTTATTCGGGGCAAAGATTCACTGGACACGTGCGCGGCTGCCAGCTTTGTTGGGGGCAAAGTTCAGAGGTATGTCTGTGCAGCCCTCCCTGGTAGAGAGTCATAGGACAGGATTTACCCAGAGCACATTCAAACCCAGAGAAATGGATGTATTTTTTCTGGATTTGTTTCTTCATCCATTTAAATGATTTGGATGTGAATAGAGCCGGTACGGTTCGTAAGTTTGCAGATGACACCAAAATTGGAGATATTGTGGACAGTGATAAAAGTTGTCTCAGAATACAATGGGATATTGATCAGATGGGCCAATGGGCTGCAGAGTGGCAGATAGGGTTTAATTTAGATAAATGTGAGGTGCTGCATTTTAGAAAAGCAAATCAGAGCAGGACTCACACTGAATTGTAAGGTCTTGGAGAGTCTTGCTGAACAGAGACCTTGGAATGCAGGTTCATAGTTCCTTGAAAGTAGAGTCACAGGTAGATAGGACAGTGAAGAAACTGTTTGGGATTCTTCCCTTCGTTGGTCAGAGCATTGAGTAAAGGAGCTGTACAGGACATTGGTTAGGCCACTTTTGGAATATTGTGTGGAATTCTGGTCTCCCTCTTATCAGAAAGAGGCACTGAAACATGGAAGGTTTGAGAATTGATTTTTTAAGGATGTTGCCAGGGTTGGAGGATTTGAGTTGCAGGGAGAGGCATAATAGGCTGGGGCCATTTTCCCTGGAGTGTCATAGGCTGAGGTGTGATGTTGAAGAGGTTTATAAAATCGTGAGGGGCTTGGATAGCGTAAATAGACAAGGTGTTTACCCTGGGGTGGTGGAACCCAGAACGAGAGGATATATGTTTAGGGTGAGAGGGGAAAATTCAAAAGGAGCCTAAAGGTCAACCAAAATTGGAACATTTAAAAGGCATTTGAATTGGAAGGGTTCAGAGGGATGTCAGTCAAGTGCTGGCAAATGGGAATAGTTCAGGTTAGAATATGTGGTTTGCATAGATGGGTTGGACTGAACAGTCTGTTTTTGTGCTAGACATCTCTGACTGTGGGATCATAAAAGTAAACATTGCTCTGATTCACCTCTGGGCTCCTTGATGTCCACTTGTTTGTTACCTAGCTTCCTCAGTCTCACATGAGTGTATTTTTGCCATGTTTAGTATTTTACTACTACGTTCACAGACTTTTTTGTAAATGGATTGTCCACTGCTGCCCGACTCCTGACCGTATGCTGCTCCATTATCAGGTTATTTTTTTACACAATATCTTTGACAGTCAAGAATTCTTGTTTTCCAATAGTGAGTGGATTTTTCTTCCATTTCTGACAGTCAAATTCTGCACCATTTTCAATCCCTCTAATTCATATTGCACTCCCTGAAACATCATGTGTATTTCTCCTTCCACAGATACCAGTGGTCAGTGCCAAAGCCCCATTGCCTGTGGAGAGGGTGATGTTTGACTTCCTTGTACAGCTGCAGTTTGAATGGTGAAGGTGCTCCCACAATGTGGTCGGGTAAGAGACATTACAGATTATTCACTCAGTGATAGTGAAAAGTAGAAGATATCTGTACAACTCAACATGTTTTTAATTTCACAAAAATATTGAGAACTTTTGACATAAGGCCACAGCTGGAGAATATTATGTCCAGTGACCAAAACCATTGCCAAATAACAATTTTTCAGGAATGCCTTAAAGGAAGAAAGCAGATCTTACAGGGTGGGAATTCCAGACCGTGTTGCCTTGGAATCTATAGAAACAGTCACACAGCTGAACTCAAAAATAAACACATCATTGGGAGTCTAAACTAAGTTATTGAGATATGAAAGGGTGTGTGATGCAGGAAGATAGGAATGATTACAGCCAGGAATTAAGTCAAGGGTGTGAAAGTAAATTGTGGTAGCTTATAAATGGGAGCCTTTTGATGGATCAGCAAGTTCTGGTACAAGTGAGTACTTGGGCGGTAGAGTTTTCAATATTCTGGAGATTATAGGGAGGGTGATTGTGGGATGCTGGCCAGGAGTGGGTTTAGATAATGAAATCTAGAGTTAACAAAATAAATGAATGAGAGTTTCAGTAAATGAGCTGAGACTGTGGTGAGGTCCAGTGATATCACTGAAGTCGAAATAGTGGTCTTGGAGTGGGACTGGACTATCACCTTCACCTCACCTCTGGAATTTAGCTGTTTGTCAGTTTGTGAATCAAGTCTGTAACAAGACCAGGATCTGAGTGGCCCTGGCAGAACCCAAACTGGGTGTCACAGAAGGTTCTTGCTGAGCAGCTGCGTGACAGCACTGTTGATGACACCTTCCATCACTTCACTGCTGAGCGAATGTCGACTGATGGAGGGAAATTGGCTGGGTTGGCTCTGTCCTGCGTGTTTGTGTTGAACATCCCTGGGAAATGTTCCACAATGTCAGTAGGTGCCAGTGCTGGACTTGTCTTGGTGGGCAGCAATTTCTGGAGCACAGCCATCAGTATTATTGCCACAATATTGGTAGGGCCGACAGCCTTTACACGACTTCTCCATTTCTTGATCTGATTTGAAATAAGTTTTCAACCAAGTTGATTCACGTCTCTGATGTCAGGGACCAATGTCGAAGGCTCATCCACTTGGCACTGCTGGTTGAAGATTGCTGCAAATGCTGTTGTCTTGTCTGTTGCATGGATGTGTGAAACCCCTCCATCAGTAAGGGTGGGGATATCTGTGATGCTTCCTGCAGTGAGTTGTTTAATTGTCCATCACCATTCCTGATGAGGTGTGGCAGAACTGCAGAGCTCAGATCTGATCCATTAGTTGTTGGATCACATAGTTCTATTTGGTGTTGCTTGCGCTGTTTGGCATGCAGGTTGGGTAGCTTCACCAGGTTGGCACCACATTTTTAGGTATGCCTGGTATTGCTCCTGGCATGCCCTGCGGAACTCTCCATTGAACTAGGGTTGATCCCCTGGCTTGATGTTAATGGTTGAGTGGGGAATATACCAGGTCATGAGATTTCAGATTGGGCTGGAGTACAGTTCTGCTGCTGTTGTTGGCCCACAGTGAGACAGAAGGGTCAAGAGGGCTGATTGTGTTGTATTTTCCAGTGCATTGGTAGATGTAATGTGGGCCATCCAGTTTCATTCCTTTGTTGAGACTGTGCAGTGATTAATACAATGAGTGATTTGATGGGCCACTGTCAGGAATGCAACTTTTAAAAAATGGTTTTGTGATTTACACATGAAAGAAGTGAAACTATCGTGGTATTCGAACAGATGAAAGACTCAACAGACAATCAAGGTATTTTTCAATGTATAATTTCAGTTACATCACACTAAATTTTTGCTATAAATTCTGTGCCTTAGAATTGTGCCCTCCACAATCACCTGATGAAGGAGCGTCGCTCCGAAAGCTAGTGTGCTTCCAATTAAACCTGTTGGACTATAACCTGGTGTTGTGTGATTATTAACTGAGAATATGACCGCACTACTAACAGGGCAGCATGTAAACAGGCTCAGTCCAGTTAATCAATATATTCGGAAGGATTTCCTCCAAGTTTGATGACGCAATATTCGCCAAAACCGTCAACTTCAACCCGCAATGTTGCTCTTAACAAAAACTTCAGGCTGACACAAAGCTCCACACTCCACTGCAATGTGGTAACTGGGCCCGGCCCAGGAACTGGAACTGGGACATTTGTGGACTGTGATCTCAAAGGAAGGGAGCAAATACAATTCTGACAGATTAGTCCTCAAAGATGAGTAGCAAGTTTGAGACAAGGCAGGTGGTATGCCACCTTGCACTTAGCTTAATTGCATTTCATATTTACAGTCGTGTTTTGCAAAGTATAAAGAACTATGTGTTTGTTTTCCATTGTTGGAGAGTTTTATCCGAGTTGATCACAGTTGCTGCCTCTCGCTCCCCAAGTCAAATCATAGGATCTATAACAAAACAATAAACTGCAGGTGCTGGAGATCTGAATCCCAGAAACAAAGTGCTGGAGAAACTCAGCAGTTCTGAAGGCATTGGTGAAGAGAAAAATAATGTTACATTTCAATTTCAGTGACTCTTCGTCTGAACGGACAAATGGTCATGAGACTTGGAGCTTCCAATGTTTTATTCCCCTCGGAGATGCTGCTGGACCTGCAGTTCTCCAGCACTGTGCTTTCTATAGTGAACTTTATTGACAAAACCGATCAGAAAAATACTAATCTCCAAAATGTGAGCATAGTTTCCACACTTGAGTTACAACGGTTTAAAAACAAGATTTAACTCTCAATAATATTCCATCTCAAAATTAGCCAAGTTACACCAGTAATAAAGCTCCTCCACCCAATGAGGCACTTCAGCACAATATCCTGCAGTGTTTCACACAGCCGCCTTTACCAAAGAATGATCACATGTCACAAAATTGAAGGCCAAGAGCATGTCTCTTTAAAGGAGCTGAAGTCAAACTCAGTTTTTGGAAGGATTTTTATTAAACCTGATTGAACATTTAAATCTCAGAGCATAATCTTTGCATTTTTAAACAAAGTGTGTGGGAAACATCCCACATCTTGCTAAAGGTTCAGTTCAGTCTGATACATAGAGCCAAAGGTCAAGCAAACATCACACTTTCCATTCACTTCTACAAAGGGCTGACATCACATTTCTTCAGGATTTAAAGTATTTTATAAATTGTTTGTAAAATCATTTGTCACGTTAAAGAACTGAACAATAAATGTCATTGTATGCAATAAGAGTGAAGCCTGTGACAGCAGATTTAGCTATGGAGGGTAGTGTATGTGCTTTCTAAATTCTGGGAGCCCTTTGGGAGATTGCTCCCAGATGGTGATAGTGAGCATATTTGGAATGCACTGTTTAGATTTTGGAATCCTTGGGAGAGAATCTGTGGTTTCACTAATACTTGGCTTGCGTTGTTGGTGTACAGTAAGCAATTCATAAAGTTACTTATGTATTGTTGTTGACTACCTGAATGGTATTCAAATCTGCCAGGTTGCCTTCAATAGTGTGAATGCATCTATTGTAAATGTTTGGAGTATTCCTGAATTGCCCAGTGCTTGGCAAATTCATGGGGGATAAAAAAATCACATTGAGTAATTTGAAATTAAGAATCCAAGAGGATTTAACCACTGAAGTATTCAATTCAAATAGTTAAATGGAGTGCTCACATTTAAAATACCTGTTATCCATAGGAATGGATGGACTGACAGAATTGGGATCAAATTCCTGGCTGGGGAGTGTGAAATGTGCTTTGATAAAGTCACCTGCATTTACCAACAATAATTTGGCAAGCTCGGAAATTTAAAAAACAACACGAGCTTCATTGCTGCTCCAGTCGGGTCACAAGCTCTGTAAAAAAATAACAATGTTCAGGTTTATTGCATACACTCTGAAACACGTGTTCCTTCTACAGATCCTGCAAGTTTCCCCAATGAGCATAGTCCATCCAAATGATGTTGCTTACTTTGGCCAACTCATTTCTTTCCGAGCCTCTATAACCTGAAGACTGACCAGAAGCAATTACTCCACATATGTGGGAACATTACCGACGAGGATTTTTATCTTTCAGAATTGACTTCCATATATTCAAAGTCCAGAAAAAATAAAAAGCTTGTTACCTTTTATAGAGGAATGATTCAGTGGGAGTAAAACGCTAACCTTTTCTTGCTTAATAATCAAGCTACCTAAATTTTAAAAATGAACACTTCTTAATAGTTCGCAAGATCCTAATGAAATATTTTATGTGAAACAAATTACATGATACATAGTTATTCAGATAACCAAACAAGTTTGTTCATTGAAGAACCCAGAGGAAAAGGTCATGAAACAATGTGAGTTTGATATACCTCAATAATCATTTCACGTGCATTCTCTGAATAAATTCTCCTTTTCCTCCTTGAAGTATTCAACTTCTTGAATAATTAAGAGAATGAAGTCACAGCTGTACAACACAAAATCAGACCCTTCAGTCCAACTTGCCCTTGCTGACCAGATATCCAAAATTAATCTAGTCCCATTTGCCAGCATTTGTTCCATATCCATCTTAAACCCTTTCTACTGATTCAGTTTATTTTACTTTATCAGCACTTGAAATACTGACATTTTTTTTCTCCCAACATTGGTTAAAGAAGTTATAAGTTCATTCATCCAAGTTAATTTTGTAATCTTTCACAAAGAAAAAACTGAGAACAACATATAGCTCAGTGCAAAACAAAATAGTGCAGCTGTGCAATATCTGGGAACACTCTAAAGGTGAGGCACTGATACTGCACAAGTTTGTCAGCATGGTTTCAATTACTGACAATAATTTAGTCATGACTTAGCCTTCCCATAGTTAAGGTAAATGTGAGATATCTGAATTTCATGAACTGGTTCCTAGTGCACTTTGATCAATAAAAGTTATTCTTGGTTTAATCTACTCAAAGGAGAAAGTGACGACCAAAGAAGCTGGATATCAGAGTCGAAAAGTGTCATGCTGGAAAAGCACAGCAAGTCAGGCAGCATCCAAGAAGCAGGAGCGTTGATGTTTCAGGCATAAGCCCTTCATCAGGAATCACAGGCTTCAGAAAAATAACTGGCATAGACTTATGCTAATACATTTGTAGAAGGGTCAGATTAGAGACTAATTTCAGATTTGGTACCATTCAGTGCAACATTTCAGTATGATATTTACATATGTACCTAAAAGAGAAGTTGTCTAAAATTACAAGCTCTAGGATGATTATAGGATTAAACCTGGAAATAAAGCTGGTGACCCAGAATGGCAAAGTGAAGTCCCATCAGTATCGCCTTGGGCAGTGTCAAGTAAGAATTTGAGAGCAGAGTTGCCACTTTGGTGTAACCTGCAGTCTGGCCAAATTGCAGCAAAAATCTGTTCAATTTTATCTGCAAGCTATTGAATGCGAAATCCTCCTTGCACAATAATGAGGCAGCATTTTGGGATGTCATTTTTAAAATATATTATTTTCAAAGTTACTCACAATTAAGAGTGATCACTTGGTGCTGTCTGCATAACACAGTACGAAAAGGAATTCATAGAAAAAACATTATAACCCAAATTCAGAGTCACTAATTCATTGATATTGCATAGGTCCAGCATTTATAAGTAATCAATTTTTAAAAATAAATACAGATACATTTACTAAGTATATTGGAGTACAGTCAAGCTTCTTACTGAACAGTGACAGGATTGGACAGAGTCCACATGGATTTAAGAGAGGGGAATCATACTTAGCAAATCTACTGAAAGAATCTACAGAGTCGAATATTAAAGTAAGAAATTGCAGGATATTTAGAAAAGCTTATCATTAAACATGGTAGACTGGGTTTTGTGAAAGAGAAACTATATTTGACAAATTTGCGACAGTTCATTGAGGAGATAACAAGCAGGGCTGATAAAGGGCAATCCAATGATGTCCTGTATTTGGATTTTAAAAATGCAAATGATAAGGTGCTACATAAAAGTTAATTGCACAATTTAGGAGCTCATGGTATCGGCGAAATGTATTAGCATGGACTGAGGATTGGTTAACGACACTGGCTGTTGTTGAGTCCTCACTTGGAGTACTGTATACAGTGTTAGCTCCCATATTTAATAAAGGATAAACTAACATTGGAGACCATTCAAAAAAGATTCACTTAGCTGCTTTGAGGACAAAAGGGTTGACCTATCAAGAATAGATAAGCAGGGGTGATCTTATGGAAACAAGATTCTGAGGAGCTTGACAGGGTAGATGTTGACTAGATCTTCTAGCACCAGTGAAGTCTCAAACCAGGGGACATTACAGAAGGGAACATTCATTTTAGAAAAAGGAAAGAATTTTTTTTTCTCAGTGAATGGCGAGAATTTTCTCACCCAAACAATTGTGAAAGTTAAAGGTGGGAGGGGAATAGTTGGGTTACTCTTTGGAGGGTTGTTCTGGCTTGTTGGGTTGAAGGGCCTGTTTCCACACAAGAGGGAATCTGTGATTCTGTCTCAAATTATTTTAAAAGAGGGCAGATAGATTTTTGAAATATTGGCAGTTGAGGGCTATGCGGATCAAGCATAAAAGTGGTGTTGAGGCCTGGGTTGGCCAAGCCATGATCTGATAGAATGGGGGAACAAGCTGAAGGCGTTGAATGCCCTACTCCTGCTCCGATTCCTTGAGGCTCCGTTTCATGTTTTTTTTTGTTTCCAAAGAAGAGTGTGATACAATGTGCTAAAGATCTGAGATGTTGTGAAAATGGGGTGTTTATGTACTGGTTCAGATGGCATTAATTCATAAATCACAGCTGTACAGTCATGAGTGGGAAGGCAATTCCCTCCATGAATAAAGGAAATCTACTGCAGAGCTCACACAAAGGGAATTCCTACCCTCAGTGAACTCATCCATCACATTACCCAACATATCAGCAAAAGCAGGCAGCACTGCGCATGCTTCAGCCAACAAAGTGACCCGCGGATGACTGATGTCAGCACCGGACCAATGGAAGGCCGGTGGGCGGATCTGGAGGACCTAGCGGGATGTTGGTCCTCCAACCAATCAAAGTAAATGAAGGGCGGAGCTAAACTAAACCATGTGATCACCCTCGCGCGCGGCGCAGAGTCGCCGTAATGAATGCTCGGGAAGTTATGGAGAGAAAGGATACGGTAAGGAAAGAAATAAACAGGGAAACGGGAGAAAAACTGTGTTGCTATGAGCGGAGAGGTTTTACAAACAAGTTGTGCACGTCGGAAAACACAAATTTGAACGTCTCAGTTTGCAGTAAATTCGGAATGGCCTCAGCGCGGCTGCAGACCTGAGTGAGCGCCGCCATCTTTATTCGGGACAACGTGCGGAGCCGCCATCTTTGTAGGGGGCAAGGTGCAGCAAGGCGCATGTGCAGCCTTTTGTCCAGTACAGAGTCATTGTGATCATAGCAGCCAATACTGCTCTGATTCACCTCTGGGCTCCCTCATGACCACTTTGTCAATATCGAGCTTCCTTAGTCTCGAACCTCAGTATGTTTACTCCTGTATTATTACTTTTATAGACCCTTTGTAAATGAGTTTTTCACTGCTGCCCAGCCCCTGACCATGTACTGCTCTATTATCAGATTACTTTTTTCTTGAATATTTTTGACAGTCAAGAATTCTTTTTTCCAACAAGCAAGTGTATTTTCCTTCCATTTCTGACGATCAAATTCTGCACCATTTTCATTCCCTGTAATCCATTTTGCACTCCTTGAAACATCAACTGTGTTTCTCCTTCCATAGATACCAGTGATTAATGCCAAAGCCCTGTTGCTTGTGGAGAGGGTGATGTTTGACTTTCTTGCACAGCTGCAGTTTGTGTGGTGAAGGTGCTCCTACAATGTGGTTGGGTAAGTGGCAATATAGATTATTCATTCAGCAACAGTGATGATTTGAGAATAATGTCCAAATCAACAATAGTTTGTATTTTTATTATCATGCTTATAATTTCGCAAAAATACTGTTGAGAACTTTAGACATAAGGCCAGAGATGGAGATATTAGGTCAGGTGACTAAAAGCATTGCCAAAAGGCAGGTTTTGAGGGATGTCTTAAAGGCAGACCTGTGAGGTTTTGGCTGCGAATTTCAGACCAAGCTGCTTCAGCAACTGTAGAAACAGCCACACAGTTGAAGTGATGAATTAACAAATGGTTGGGAGTCTCAAAGAAAATGGGTTGTCGAGGTCTCAAAGTGTGTGTGGTGCAGGGAGCTACGGATGATCACAGCCAGGAATTAAATCAAGTGTGAGAATTTTAAATTGAGGGATATTGGCCAGGTGCTGGCAGGTGAGACTAGATTGGGTTGGGGTATCTGGTCGGCATGGACAGGTTGGACCGAAGGGTCTGTTTCCTTGCTGTACATCTCTATGGCAGTATGCTGCTGATTATAATTAGGAGCCTTTTGATGAATCAACAAGCAGAGATTTAGACTTTCTTGAGATTACAGGGAGGTTGAATGTGGGAAGCTGGCCCTGAGTGTGAAAATGAAGTCTGGAGATAACACACAATGGATGAGAGTTTTAATATATGAGCTGAGATAAGGGTGGAATCAGCTAGAATTAGTGATCTTGGAGTGGGACTGAGTTGTCACACTCACCTCACCTCACCTCTGGGATTCAGCTGGTCGCCAGATTGTGAATCAGGGCGGTAACACAATCGGGAGCTGAGTGGCCCTGGTGGAGCCTAAACTGAGTGTCACTCAGCTGGCTGTTGCTGAGCAGCTGCTGCTTGGTAGCCCTGTTGATGACATCTTCCATCACTTTACTGCTGGTCGAGTGTGGACTGATCGATGGAAATTGGCTGGGTTGGATTGCCCTGTATTTTTGTGTTAAACATCCCTGGCCAATGTTCCACATTGTCGGTAGATGCCAGTGCTGGAGGGGTCCTTGTCTTGGTGGGTGGCAAGTTCTGGGGCACAAACCATCAGTATTATTGCCAGAATATTGGCAGGGCCCGTAGCCTTTGCACTACTTAACCATTTCTTGATGTTATTCAAACTGAATTGAACTGGCTTAAACTCACATCTGTGATGTTGGAAACCACTGGAGAAGGCTGAGATGGATCATCACGCTTTACACTTCTGGCTGCAGATTGCTGCAAATGCTGTCATCTTATCTGGTGCATGGATGTGTGAGGCCCCTCCATCAATAAGGGTGGGCATATCTAAGATGCTTCCTCCAGTGAGTTGTTTAATTGCCCATCACCGTTCACAACTGGGTGTGGCAGAACTGCAGAGCTCCGATCTGTTCCATTGGATGTCGGATCACTTAGCTCTGTTGCTTGCTGCTGATGCTGTTTGAAATGCAGATGGTCCTGTTTGATTGCTTCACCAGGTTGGCACTTCATTTTTAAGTCTGCCTGGTGCTGCTCATGGCATGCCCTCCTTTCCTGTCCATTGTGATGGGTGAGAGCAGGACGTACAAACCATGAGATTACAGATTGTGCGAGAGTACAGTTCTGCTGCTCTTGATGTCCCACAGTGCCTCAGAGGTATCCAGCTTGAGATCCTACATCTCTTCGAAGTCTATCCCATTTAGAACGGTGATAGTGTCACTCAACGCGATGGAGGTTTTTCTCAACCTTAAGCCAAGACTTGTGTCTCCAAAAGGAATGTGTGATGGTCGCTCGTACCGATACTGTCATGGCCAGATGTATCTGAAGCTGGTCAATTCATAACAATGAGATCAAGTATGTTTTTCCCTCTTGTTGGTTCCCTCACCACCCGCTGCAGACTCAGTTGGGCAGCTGTACCCTTTAGGACCTGGCCAGCTCAGTCAGTAATTCTGTTACAGAGTTAGTCTCGATAGTGGACATTGAAATCCTGTACCCAGAGTACGTTTGATACCATTTTATTGCCTCAGTGCTTCCTCCAAATGTTGTTCAACATGAAGGAGGAGTGATTCATCCTCCAAGGGAGGACGGTACATGGCAATCAGCAGGAGCCGTGAGACTTCCTGGACTCCAGAGCCAATGCTGTGTACTCCCAGGGCAAATCCTCCCTATCTGTACACCACTGTGCCACCACCTCTGCCTGGTCTGTCCTTCCGGTGGGACAGGACATATCCAGAGATTTTAGGAGAAAGTGAAGACTGCAGATGCTGGAGATCAGAGTCAAGAGTCTGGTGCTGGAAAAGCACAGCAGGTCAGGCTGATAACGGGCTTAGGCTTGAAACGTCGATTCTCCTGCTCCTCGGATGCTGCCTGACTGCTGTGTTTTTCCAGCACCACACTCTCGATATCTTGAGATGGTGATGGTTGTGTCTGGTCATTTTTTGTAAGGGATGATTCCGTGGGTATGACTATGTCAGGCTGTTCCTTGACTAGTCTGTGAGACAGCTCTCCGCATTTTGGCACCAAAAACCATATGTTAGTGAGGAGGACGTTGCACTATCGAGAGAGCTGATTCTGTGGTTGTAATTTCTGGTGCTTTGTTAGTTGCCAACTGGTCCATCCAGTTTCATTCCTGTGTTGAGACTTTGCAGTGATTAATACAGTCAGTCGCTGGCTGGGCCGCTATCAGGTTGGCAGGATTTTTTTTCGCCATTGACAATGGTTTCATGGAGATCAGGAGATTCCTAATACGTTGTTTTTTTTTCTTGAATTCAGATTCCACCATCTGCCAAGATGGGATTCGAACCAGGACTTCAGTCGTTTGTTTTAATATTCTGGATAAAAGCTAAATACATCAGGTTTGTTCACTCATTTTAAATATCACTAATCCAGGTTTTGTTTCTTTGTAAAACACTGTCCATCATCCTGTCTCCTCCATCCTCCCCTCCAACAACGAGTGAGGAGCACATGGAGTTTCTCTGTCACTAAGACTGAGATAATCCGATCTGCTGCTTCTCTCCCTCCCACTAGCCCACTGAGCCCAACTGCCTCACGTGGTGTTCCTGGTTTTTGTCCTAAACCTACATCTTTCTCCAGTCTCTTGTCAAGCCTTATCAGAGCTCACCTTGACCCTTTACCCTAATCTCACTAAACTCACTTTCCAACTCTCTTTCCTCCGCTGCCGCCTCATCACTCCCCCTCGCCAATTCATGGATATTGTTCCTTGTTCTGTCTTTTGGTCTTTTTTTGGTTATGTCCTTCTCTCCCATTTTGTGAAAAACTGATATTTGACCTTACCGTTGTTGGAAAACCCTGCTCCATCTCCACTCTCCCTTTCCTTTCTGAATTCCTTGCATTTGGTGTCCCTCAACGATCTATCCTTGGTCTCTCCTGTATCTCACGTACATAGTGCCAGGAGGTGATATCATCCAAAAACACTGTGTTAGGTTTGACATGTACACGGACGATGCCCAGCTCTCCCTCCCCATCATCCCTCTCCATTACTCCACTGTTACTCAGTTATCAAACTGCTTATCACATTCCCACTACTCGATTAGCTGCAATTTCAGCCAATGAAACATTGTCATGGTTAAACCCATTGCCTTACCTTTACCTTTCTGCTGAGCCCCTCCCTCTCACTGGGAACTCTCTGAAGCAGAACGACACTCTTCACAATATTGCTGTTATATCTGACCCCAAGGTGACCTTCTGATCAGACATCCACACAATCACAACACCAGGAATTCCAATCTCTTAAACATTGCTTTTCTCCACCTCACCCCAGCTCCATTGCGACTGAAACCCCTTACCCGCGTCTGTGTCGCCTTAAACTTGAATCCAAAACAGAACCCTTGATTCCGTGATTCAGAATCTGGTTTCAGACTCCCTTCTCAGTATTTACCCTCAGGCACATCCTCTCAGTATTTGTCCTGTCAAACCCCTAAAGAATCCCATCTGTCTCAATGAGATCACCTCTCTTTCTCCAAAATCCATTGAGTAGAGTCCCAACCTTTTCAGCCTTTATTTAGAAGATAATCCCTCCAAACCAGGGATCATCTCATTGAATCTTCCCTGAAATGCCTCCAATAAAGTGAGACATTTCCTTAACTAAAGGGACCAAAACTGCTCTCATTACTGCAGATATGGTGGTCTCACCAGCACTTCCACACGTTACACTCAGGTATATACTCCAAACTCTAATACTGAAAAACTTTGAAACAAAACATTCGATTCCCCTTCCTGATTCCCTGTTGTAACTGTGTGGTAGCTTTCTGTGTTTCCTGAACAATTACCCTTGGTCCCTTTGTGGTGCAGCTTTCTACAGTTTCCACCATTTAAATAGTACTTTGTTCTTTTATTATCTCCTCCATCTGGCAACTTGTTGCCCCCTTCTCCTGTGCATCTCTCTCTTTTCACATTGGTCAGGATGGAGACAACTTGCCCATCGTTAGGCATTAGCCTTTCACACCCATGGCTTATTGATGAGGCAGAGCGGCAGCACGGAATGAAAGAAAAGAAAGTAATTCTTGTTCCCCATAACTC
Source organism: Chiloscyllium punctatum (assembly GCF_047496795.1). Lineage (NCBI taxonomy): Eukaryota > Metazoa > Chordata > Chondrichthyes > Orectolobiformes > Hemiscylliidae > Chiloscyllium > Chiloscyllium punctatum. The sequence goes on from NC_092751.1 coordinate 27,673,534, forward strand.
ACTGACGCTTGGATCATTTTCTCCAATGTGTCGAAGAACTGCTGTGTTCAGTCACACGAGATCTCAAGTTGGAATCTCCTAGAAACCCACAGATTTCCCTCTGAGTTGACTGCTGATGTCCTCAAGGGTAATATGTACAGTAATCCTGGGCCACGAGGAGGGGATGGTGTGAGTTTCTAACTTAAACTGATAGTGACAGATTTTATAAACTTGTATTACGGGATATTACAGGTGGACATTCAGATGGTAATCTCAGTAAGTATTCTGCTAAACTCTAATTGAATTACTCAGTATATCAGGATCTGGATATTTGCATTGTGTGTGTGAGTATTGTGTTCCAGACCAATCCTGTTTGCTGCTTAAAAATTCTCCTTTGAATCATCGCATTCTCTCAAAAGGTCTCCCCAAACCTTCAATGTGTCCTGTAATCCTTTTATGCTGACCTGATGAGTGTAAGGTTTATTATTCGAATGTGTAATTTTTGTATAAGGATTTCTCAGAGAGGGAGCAGAATATTCTTAAAGGGGAGAATAGCCATTTTGAGGGGAGGCTGTTGTTTACTAGTATCAATGACATAGGAATAGAAGAGTTCACATTATTGGATCATTGGAATCTCTTGTGGGGTAGAATTGCCCTCCATCAGAAGGATGGATTGTACTGGCACCGGAAGGGAACAGTTGCTAGTGCTATTCAGGAGGCATTAAACCAGTGAAGGAATGTGGGTAAACCCAGAGAGAGAGTGAGGGAAGAGCTCAGTCTGACGCTGGTACAGTTCAGACGTCAAACAGTCAAGGCAGACAAGGGCAAGGCACAGAATGAGCAGTTACACTGCATTTATTTCAACGCAGGAAGCCCGATAGGTCGGGCAGAGGAGCTCAGGGTATGGTTTTGAACATCGCACTGGGATATTACAGCAATTACAGAGGCATGACTTAATGATGGATAGGACCAGCAGCTTAATGTTCCAGTGTACAGATGCTATAGCAAAGATAGAAAGGGGGCAACAGAGGGGGGAGGTATTTTTGATTAGGGATAACATCACAGCTGGGCTTCAAGAGGGTATTCCTGGGAGTACATCGAGGCAAGTTATACAGGTGGAACTGAGAAATAAGAAAGGGATGATCTCCTTTTTGGGATGGTAATGTTGACCGCCCCCCACTTCCCCAATAGTCAGCAGGGAGTTGAGAAGCAAATTTACTAAGAGATCACTTATCTGTAAGAACAGTATAGTTGTGTACAAGACTTGACCTTCTTTGTTATTCATTCACAGGATGAGGGTGTCACTGGCTGGGCCCAAAGGGCAGTAAAGAGTCAACCACATTGCTGTAGGTCTGGAGTCACATGTAGGCCAGACCAGGTAGGGATGGCAGATTCCTTCCCTGAAGGATATTAGCGAATCTGGTGAGGTTTTATTTCGCAATAATCAACAATGGATTCATGGTCTTTAATAGATTCTTAATTCCAAATTTTTATTGAATTCACATTCCACTGTCTGCCGTGATGGGATCCAAACCCTGGGCCCCAGAATGTTATCTGGGTGTCTGGGTTATCCATCTAGTGATAATCTCACTTGGCCATTTGGCAGGGTGAGTGACTGAGGTATCCGTGGGGCAGCACATCAGCACCAAAGATCGCATGGTCTCTGTGGAAGATAGAAAGGGCTGGGGAGGGAGATATATCCCTCGTGGTGGGGTCTGACTGTAGGTAGCGGACATAGCAGAGGTTAATGGAGATTAGTGGGTGGCAGGTGAGGACCGGGGGATTATATTCTTATTGTGGTTGGAGGGTGGGGTGAAGGCAGAGGTACAGGAAGTGGAGGATATGCGTTGGAGTGCATTGTTGATCAAGTGGGAGGGAAATGCGGTCCTTGAAAGAGGAAACCTTTCTGGGATGTCCTGGTGTGGAATTGCTTCTCTTGGGAGCAGATATGGCAGGGACAGAGGAATTGGGAGTACAGGATCACGTTTTTACAGGAGTATATTCGAGGGTAATCAGGAGAGCAAAAAGGGGACTTGAAATATCTCTAGGAAATAGTTTAAGGAGAATCCAAAGAGATTCTACAAATACATTGAGGATAAAATAATAACCAGACACAGAATAGGACCCCTTAAAGATTAACAAGGCCATCTGTGGAACAACAGGAGGTGGGAGAAATACTATGCTATTCTATTCTAGAGAGTTTGGAGAAATAAATAGTGATAACTTGAAAAGTGTCTATATTACAGAGGAGGAAGTCCTGGATGTCTTAAACAGTAGCAAGGTGGATAAATCCCTGGGACCTGATCAGGTGTATCCCAGAAATTTGTGGAAAGCTAGGAAAGTGGTGGCAGTGCCCCTCCCTGAGGAATTTATATCATTGTTTGTGACAGGTGAGGTGCTGGAAGATGGGTGCCATTATTTAAAAAAGGTGGTAAGGAAAGGCCAGGGAACAAGAGAACAGTCAACCTAACGTCACTGGTAGGTAAGTTGTTGGAAGGGATTCTGAGGAACAGGATTTACATGTATTTGGAAAGACAAGGATTGATTAGGGCTAGTTAACATGGCTTTGTGTGGGGGAAATTCTCTCTCTCTAACTTGATTGAGTTTCTTTGAAGATGTGACAAAGATGATTGATGAAGGCAGACTGTGGACGTTGTCTATATGGACCCTGAACGATGTTCCACATAGCAGACTGGTTAGCAAAGTTAGATAACATGAAATGTTGGGAGAACTAGCCATTTGGATACAAAACTGGCTTGAAGGTAGGAGGCAGAGGGTGGTGATGGAGGGTTCTCTGTGGACTGGAGGCCTGTGAGCAGCATTGTCCTGCAGGAATGGATAATGGACCCTTAAATAAATGACTTGGATGTTCATATATGAGATATGGTCAGTGGGTTTACAGAAGACACCAAAATTGGAGGTGTAGTGGACAATGAAGAAGGTTAGTTCAGAATGCAACAGAATCTTAACCAGATGGGCCATTGGAGCGAGGAATGGCAGACTGGGTTCAATTTAGACAAATGTAAACTGTTGGATTTTGGAAAGGCAAATCAGAGCAGGACTTGTACACTTAATGGTACAGTCCTTGGGAATGTTGCTTAACATAGAGACCATGGAGTGCAGGTTCATTGTTCCTTGAAAGTAGAGTCACAGGTAGGCAGATGAGTGAAGGTGGTGTTTGGTATGCTTATATTTATTGGTCAATGCATTGAGTACAGAAGCTGGGACGTCAAATTGTGGTTGGACAGGACATTGATTAAGTCATTTCAGGAATTATGTTTTAAGTTTGAAATTCCCTGTTCTGGAAAGGATGTTGTGAATCTTGAAAGAGTTCAGACAAGATTTACAAAGACTTTGCTCGGGTTGGAGGATTTGGGCTGCAGGGAGAGGCTGAATAGGCCAGGGTTAATTTCCCTGGAGAGTCAAAGACTGAGAGGTGACTTCATGGAGATTTATAAAATCATGAGGGGCATGGATAAGGTGAACAGCCAGGGTCTTTTCCCCCCAGTTAGGTGGGTTCAAAACAAGATCACATGGGCTTACGTTGAGAGGGCAAGGATTTAAAATGGATCTCAGGGGCAAAGTTTTTAATCTGTGTGTGGTGTATGTGTGGAATGAGCTGCCAGATGAAGTAGTGGAGGCTGATACAATTACAACATTTGAAAGGCATCCGATTGGGTACGTGAATAGGAAGAGTTTCCGATGATACGGACCAATAGCTGGCAAATGGGGCTCCATTTGTTGAGGATTCCTCGTTGTCATGGACAAATTGGACCAAAGGTCTGTTTCTGTGCTGTACATCTCTATGACACTAATAACTGAAAATAAGATGTGTTCCTCTTTTGTGGAGAGCTAGCAGAAGCACAGATAATTGTCCTTGGAGCTGAGAAGGTTAAGCAGTGATTTTGACCAGGTGCAAATTTGTTTCTAGGATATCTAATCTGCAGAGAGAGGGGAATTGTTAACAATGTCACAATTTTAGTAACTATTTTCAGGTAATTGGCAAATAATGTGAATATGTGAACATTATTTTATTCAGTAAGTTCTGAGTATCTGGAACAGTCTGAATGGCAGCTGGACACAGACTCAGCAGTTATTCATAATCAGATTTGGAATTTTACTTTTTAAGGTAAGATTTGGGGGTCTATGGGCAAATGGGAAGGGAATTGGGACAGATTTGCAGCATCTCCAGAGGGAGAGAGTACAGCCCCAATGGGCTGAATAGCCCCAGCCCCTATGCTCTGTGATACTGCCCCATTGACTGTGAATGTTGAAGCTCATCCCAGGGCAGAGAGAGGGAGGATCCCACCACTCACCTCACAATGGGCCCCGATGATTGATGTCAGCGCAGGCCAATAGGGGGCAGAGAGCAGTACTGGAGGACCAGGTTGTACCAGTTTGTCCTCCAACCAATCTGAGTGAATGAGGGCATCCTCAAGGCTGGAACTAAAGAAAGGCACATATCACAGAGATCTGAGAAACTGGAGGACATGAGATAGGGAGCGTTCTGTGGCTGGTGAGGAATTATATAAATAAGGAAGAGTTGTGAGGCTGGATGAAGTGACAGTGATCGGGAGAGTTGAGGATAGAGGAATTTAGAGTTAGTGAGGATTAGAGTCATAACGTTATACAGCAAGGAAACAGGCCCTGTGGTCCACCCAGTCCATGCCGACCATAATTCCAAACTGACCTAATTGTACCTGCCTCCGCTTGGTCCACATCCATCCAAATATTTCCTATTTATGTACTTATCTGAATGTTTTTTAAATATTGTAATTGTATTCACAGCTACCACTTCCTCTGGAAGTTCATTCCACGTGTGTAATTTTTTTTAAAAAACCCTAATGTCTTTCCTCAAATCTTTCTAATTTCTTCTCAAAATGAATGCACCGGAGTTTTGAATCCCCCTCTCCCCCGGCCATTCACCTTATCTACACTCTTTCTGATTTTGTAAACCTCTAATAAGGTCACCCTTCAACCTTGTGCACGCCAGTGAAAAAAATTCCCAGCCTATCCAGCCTCTCCTTAGAACACAATCACTCCATTCATGGCAACATCCTGGTAAATCTCTTCTGAACCTGCTCCAATTTAATAATATCCTTCCGATAACAGCACCACCTGAACTGGACAGAGTATTCCAGAAGAGGCCTCCCCAACGTCCTGTACATCCTCAACATAACGTCCCAACTCCTGGACTCAAAGTTCTGAACAATAAAGGTACGTTTGCTAAGCACCTTCTTAACCACCCTGTCTACATGTAACACAAATTTCAAAGACCTGAAGCCCTCGGTCGCATTGTTCCCATATCACTACTCAAGGCCCTACCTTTATTGAGTGTAAGTCCTACCCTCGTTTGTTTTGTCAGGATGTTATATTTTGCATTTATTCGAATCAAAAAAAATTTGAGTATAAAGGCAGTAGGAGTATAATTAAGAGGGAAATCGGGAGGCAAAAAAGGGACGTGAGATTGCTTTGGCAAATAGGGTTAAGGATAATCCGAAGGGCTTTTGTAAATACATGAAGAAAAAAAGGCTAACTAGGGAGAAAATAGAGACCCTCAAAGATCAGCAAGGCAGCCATTGTGTGGAGCTGCAGGTGATGGGTGAGATAGGAAACGAGTATTTTGCATTAGTGTTTACTGTGAAGAAGTACATGGGAGATATAGAATGTGGGGAAATAAATGGTGACATCTTGAAAAATGTCCATATTACAGAGGAGGAGGTGCTGGATGAGTGGCTAAGGAGCTGGTGCAGGGGAAAAGGATTCACGTTTTTTGGATCGTTGTGATCTCCTCTGGAGTAGAGTTGACCTGCATAAGAAGGATGGATTGTACCTGAATTGGAAGGGAGGGAGACTTGCCAGTGATACTCGGGAGGCATTAAACCAGTGAGGGAGTGGGTGTAAACCCAAGAAGATAGTGAGAAAAGAGGTATGTCTGAGGCTGGTACAGTTCAGAAGTCAAATAGTCAAGGCAGGCAAGGGCAAGGCACAGAATGAAGACGGACTGAGCAGTTGCACTGCATTTACTTCAATAGAAGACGCCTGACAGGGAAAGCAGATGAGCTCAGGGTATGGTTTTAAACATGGCACTGGGGTATTATAGCAATTACAGAGGCATCACTCAGGGATGGATAGGCCTGGCAGCTTAATGTTCCAGGGGAAAGATGCTATAGGAAGGATAGAAAGGGGGATAAGAGAGGAGGGGGGAGTGGCATTTTTGATTCGACATAGCATTATGTTTTTACTTAGGGAGGATATTCCTGGGAGTATGGTCAGTGAAGTTATTTAGGTGGAACTGGGAAATGAGAATGGGATGATCACCTTATCGGGGTTTTCTGCATGGATTTCGTCTGGGCCCTCTGGTTTCCTCCCACAGTCCAAAGATGTGCAGGTTGGGTGGATTATCCAGGCTGAATTGCCCATAATGTTCAGGGATGTGTAGGTTGGCTGGCCCTGGGAAATGCAATGTTACAGGGGCAGGTTAAGAGGCTTTCAGGGTCAGTATCAATGTGATGGGCTGAATGACCTGTTTCCACACTGTTGGGATTCTCTGATAATTCTATTTTTAAAATAGTTACAGAAAATAATAGACCAGATTGAAAAGTTAAGGTTCTGAATTGGACAAAGGCCAATTTTGATGGCACAAGGCAAGAACTTTCATCTGGCCCCTCAAGCCTGCTCTACCATTCAATAAGATCAGGGCTGATCTTTTTATGGCCTCAGCTCCACTTTCCTGCTCTCTCACCATAACCCTTCATTCCTTTCCTGTTCACAAATCTACATTTTGCCTTAAAGGCATTCAAGTTGATAACGTCAAATGCTGCACTCAGCAGGGAATTCCATAGATTCACAACCCTTTAGCTGAAGAAGCTCCTCCTGAACTCAGTCCTAAATCGGCTCCCCATTATTTTGAGGTAATGCTCTGTAGTTTGACCCGCCCCCAGTGGAAATAGCCTCCCTGCTTCTATCTTATCTACTCCCTTCATAATTTTATTTTTTCTGATGCAACCTCCCATTCTTCTAAATTACAATGACTATAGAACCAGTTTTCTCAATCTCTCCACATACACCAATCCTCTCAACTCCCAACTCAAACTAGTGAACCTCCTCTGTACTCCCTACAGTGTCAGTGCATCCTTGCTAACGTAAGGGGGCCTCCCCATCACCCTGTACAGCTGCAGCATAACCATCCCTCTAGCAATGAAGGACAATATTCCTTTCATTGCCATAATTACCTGCTGCACCTGCAAACCAACTTCCTGTGATTCATGCACAAGGACACCCAGCTCTCTCTGCACAGCAGAATGCTGCAAGTTTTCACCATTTCGTCATCCAGTTTTCTGTTCATATGGCAGGTACAGACAGCTGTGTTTGTGTAAATCCCTAGAGGAATATCGGGGCAGTAGGAGTATACTCAAGGTAAACCAGGAGGGCAAAAAGGGGACATGAGATAGCTTTAGGAAATAGGTTTAAGAAGAATCAAAGGTGATTGTACAAATACACTAAGGACAAATGAGTAACCAGACAGATAATAGGTAACCGCAAATCAAGGCTGTCTGTGGAACCGCAGGAGGTCAGAGAGATTCTGAATGAACGGAGAGGTTTTACAAACAAAATGTGCACATCGGAAAACACAAATTTGAACATCGCAGTCTTGTGTTTTCAGTAAATGGGGAATTGCCTCAGTGTGACTGCAGGCATGAGTGCGCGCCGCCATCTTTCTTTGGGGCAAGAATTCACTGGACACGTGCGGAGCCACCAGCTTTGTAGGGGGCAAGGTGTAGCCAGGCGCATGTGCAGCCTTTCTCTGGTACAGAGTCATTGGGCAGGATTTACACAGAGCACATTCAAACTCTGAGAAATGGATGTTTATTTCTGGATTTGTTTCATCATTCATTTAAATGATTTGGTATCGTAAATGAGTTTGCAGGTCATACAAAATTAGAGATATTGTGGATAATGAAGAAGGTTACCTCAGATTACAATGAGATATTGATCAGATGGGGTTTAATTTAGATAAATGTGAGGTGCTGCATTTTGGAAAAGCAAATCAGGGCAGGACTTATACACTGAATGACAAGGCCCTGGAGATGTTTGCGGAACAAAGAGACCTTGGACTGCAGGTTCATAGTCCTTGCAAGTCAAGGATAGGATGATGAAGAAGGTGTTCAGTATATTCTCCTTTATTGGTTCGAGCATTGAGTATAGGATGTGGGAAGTCATGTTGCTGTACAGGACATTCGTTCGGCCACTTTTGGAATAGTGTGTGCAGTTCTGGCCTGCCTCCTATCAGAAGGGTGCTGTGAAACTTGAAAGGTTTCAAAAAAGACTGACAAGGATGTTGTTAGGTTTGGAGGATTTGTGCTACAGGGTGAGGCATAAAAGGCTGGGGCTGTTTTCCCTGGAGTGCCATAGGCTGAGCGGTGATGTTATGGAGGTTTATACAATCATGAGGGGCATGAATAGAGTAAATGAACAAGGTGTTTTCCCTGGAGTGGTGGTGTCCAGAAGTAGAGGGCATTGCTATAGGGTGAACGGAGAAAATTTCAAAGGGGCCTAAAGGACAACTTGTTCATGCAGTGGGTGGAATGAGCTGCCAGAGGAAATGATAGAGGCTAGTACAATTAAAACATGTTAAAGGCATCTAACTGGACATATGATATGATTAGGAAGCGTTTCCAGGGATATAGGCCAAGTGCTGGCAAATGGGAATACACTAGGTTCGGATACCTGTTTGGCAAGGATGAGTTAGACCGAAGGGTCTGTGTCGGTGCTATACATCTCTCTGACTGTGGGATCATAACAGCTTATACTGTTCTGCTTCATCTCTGGGCTCCCTCATGACCACTTTGTCAATGTCTAGCTTCCTCAATTTCGAACAATGGGTGTATTTTTGGTCTGTTTGGTTTTTTACTATTATTTTTACAGACATTTTTGTTCGTTAATTTTTCACTGCCGCCCAGCCCCTGACCATGTGTTGCTTATCAATATTTTCCGGAAAATCTTTAACGGTCGAGAATTCCTTTTTCCAATAAGCAAGTGTATTTTCCTTCCATTTCTGACTATCTCATTCTGCACCATTTTCATTCCCTGTAATCCATTTTGCACTCCCTGAAACACCAACTGTGTTTCTCCTTCCACAGATACCAGTGATTAATGACAAAGCCCTGTTGCCTGTGGAGAGGTGATGATTGACTTTCTTGTACAGCTGCAGTTTGTGTGGTGAAGGTGCTTCCACAATGTGGTTGGGTAAGAGACATTACAGAGTATTCATTCAGCAACAGTAAAGATCTGAAGATAATGTCCAAATCAACAACAGTTTGTATTTTTATTATCATGCTTATAATTCCACAAAAACATTATTTAGAATTTTAAACATAAGGCCGGAGATGTTGATATTAGGTCAGGTGACCAAAAGCATTGTCAAATAAGCAGGTTTTGAGGAATGTCTTAAAGGAGGAAAGCACACCTGAGGGGTTTTGGCTGTGAATTTCAAACCTTGTTGCTTTGGCAACTGTAAAAGCAGCCACACAGGTGAGGTAATGAATTAATAGATCATTGGGAGTCTCAAACAGAATGGGTTGTCGAGGTCTCAAAGGGTGTGTGACGCAGTGAGCTAGGGATGATCACAACCAGGAATTAAATCAAGGGTGAGAATTTTAAATTGAGGGATGTGGGCTGGATGCTGGCAGGTGAGACTATCTGGTCGGCATGGACGGGTTGGATTGAAGGGTCTGTTTCCAAGCTGTACATCAGTGTAGCTCTATGTTGTTGATTATGAATATGAGCCTTTTGATGGATCAACAAGTTTTGGTACAAGGGAGTACTTGGGCAACAGAGATTTAGTTTTTCTTGAGATTACAGGGAGGTTGAATGTGGGAAGCTGGCCAGGAGTATGTTTGGATAATGAAGTCTGGAGATAACACGAGGTGGATGAAAGTATATGAGCTGAGAGAAGGGTGGAATCAGCTAGAATTAGTGGCCTGAGAGTGGGACTGGACTGTCACCCTCACCTCGCCTCTGGGATTCAGCTGGTGGCCAGATTGTAAATCAGGGCGGTAACACATTCGGGAGCTGAGTGGCCCTGGTGGAGCCTAAAATGAGTGTCACTCAGCTGGCTGTTGCTGAGCAGCTGCTGCTTGGTAGCCCTGTTGATGACATCTTCCATCACTTTCCTGCTGATCGAGTGTGGACTGATAGATGGAAATTGGCTGGGTTGGATTGCCCTGTGTTTTTGTGTTGAACATCCCTGGGCAATGTTCCACATTGTCGGTAGATGCCAGTGCTGGAGCGGTACTTGTCTTGGTGGGTGGCAAGTTCTGGAGCTCAAACCATCAGTATTATTGCCAGAATATTGGCAGGGCCTGTAGCCTTTGCATTACTGAACCATTTCTTGATGTTATTCAAACTCAACCGAACTGGCTTAAACTCACATCTGTGATGTTGGAAACCACTGGAGAAGGCTGAGATGGATCCTCCCACTTTGCACTTCTGGCTGCAGATTGCTGCAAATGCTGTCATCTTATCTGGTGCATGGGTGTGAGGCTCCTCCATCAGTAAGGGTGGGGATATCTGTGATGCTTCCTCCAGTGAGTTGTTTAATTGTCCATCACCGTTCACAACTGGGTGTGGCAGAACTGCAGAGCTCCATTGGATGTAGGATCACTTCGCTCTGTGGCTTGCTGCTGATGCTGTTTGACATGCAGATGGTCCTGTTTGGTAGATTCACCAGGTTGGCACTTCATTTTTAGGTATGCCTGCTGCTGCTCTTGGCATGCCCTCCTTTACTGTGCATTGTGATGGGTGAGAGCGGGATTTACAAACCCATGCGATTACAGATTGTGCTGGAGTACAGTTCTGCTGTTGATGTCCCACAGTGCCTCAGAGATACCCAGTTTGAGATCCTACATCTCTTCAAAATCTGTCCCATTTTGAATGGTGATAGTGTCACTCAACACGATGGAGGTTTTTCTCAACTTTAAGCCAAGACTTGTGTTTCCAAAAGGAATGTGTGATGGTCGCTCGTACTGATACTGTCATGGACAGATGTATCTGCAGCTGGTCAATTCATAACAATGAGATCAAGTATGTTTTTCCCTCTTGTTGGTACCTTCACCACCCGCTGCAGACTCAGTTGAGCAGCTATGTCCTTCAGGACCTGGCCAGCTCAGTCAGTAGTTCTGTTGCAGAGCTAGTCTCGATTGTGGACATTGAAACCCTGTACCCAGAGTACGTTTTCCAAAATTTTACTTCCACAGTACTTCCTCCAAATGTTGTTCAACATGAAGGAGAACTGATCCATCAACCAAGGGAGGATAGTACGTGGTAATCAGCAGGAGCCATGAGATTTCCTGGTGTCCGGAGTCAATGCTGAATACTCCAAGGGCAAATCCTCCCTGTCTTGTGCCACGACCTCTGCCTGGTCTGTCCTGCTGGTGGGACAGGACATATCCAGAGATTTCAGGAGAAAGTGAAGACTGCAGATGCTGGAGGTCAGAGTCAAGAGTTTGGTGCTGGCAAAGCACAGCAAGTCAGGCTGATGAAGGGCTTAGGCTTGAAACATCGATTCTCCTGCTCCTCGGATGCTGCCTGACCTGTTGTGCTTTTCCATCACCACAATCTCAATATCTTGGGATGGTGATGGTGGTGTCTGGTCATTGTCTGTAAGGGTTGATTTCATGAGTATGACTATGTCAGGCTGTTCCTTGATTGGTCTGTGAGACAGCTCTGCACATTTTGGCGCCAAAATCCAGATGTTAGTCTGGAGGACATTGCACCATCGAGAGCACTGATTCTGTGGTTGTATTACATGGTGCCTTCTTAGATGCCGAGTGGTCCATCCAGTTTCATTCCTTTGTTGAGACTTTGCAGTGATTAATACAGTGAGTAGCTGACTGGGCCACTGTCAGGTTGGCAGGGTTTTTTTCGCCATTGACAATGATTCCATGGAGATCAGCAGATTCCTAATTCCAGTTATTTTTTCTTGAATTCAGATTCCGCCATCTGCCAAGATGGGATTCGAACCAGGACTTCAGTCGTTTGTTTTAATATTTTGGATAAACGTTAAATACATTAGGTTTGTTCACTCGCTTTAAATATCACTAACCCAGGTTTTGTTTCTTTGTGAAACACTGTCCATCATCCTGTCTCCTCCATCCTTCTCTCCCACAACAAGAGTTTGGAACTCATGGAGTTTCTTTGTCACTAAGACTGAGATAATCCGATCTGTTGCTTCCCTCCCTCCCACTCGCCCGCCGAGCCAAACTGCCTCACGTGGTGTTCCTGGTTTTGTCCTAAACTGACATCTTCCTCCAGTCTTTTGTCAAGCCTTATCAGAGCTCACCTTGACCCTTTACCCTAATCTCACTAAACTACAGACTTTCCAACTCTCTTTCCTCCTCCTCCTCATCAGTCCCCCTCACCGATTCACAGATATTGTTCCTGTTCTGTCTTTTCTGGTTATGTCCTTCTCTCCCAAAATCCTGCTCCATCTCCACTCTCCCTTTCCTTTCTGAATTTCTTGCATTTGGTGTCCTTGGTCCCTTCTGTGTCTCACGTACGTACTGCCAGGAGGTGACATTGTACAAAATCACCATGTTGGGTTTCACATGTATACTGACGATGCCCAGCTCGCCCTCACCATCATCCCTCTGCATTACTCCACTGTTACTCAGTTATCAAACTGCTTACCATATTCCCACTACTCGATTAGGTGCAGTTTCCTCCAATGAATCATTGTAGTGGGTAAACCCATTGCCTCACAAATTCCTTTCCCTAACTGCTGAGCCTCTCCCTCTCACTGGGAACTATGCAACAGAACTACACTCTTCACAGTATTGCAGTTATATCTGACGCGAAGCTGACCTTCTGATCAGACATCTACACAATCCCAAACACCAGGAATTCCAATCTCTTAAACGTTGTTTGTCTCCTTCTCACCCCAGCTCCATTGCTACTGAAACCCCTTACCCGTGTCTGTGTTGCCTTAAACTTGACGAATCCGAAACAGAACCCTTGATTCTGTGACTGTCTCAGAATCTGGTTTCAAACTCCCCCCTCATTACTTACCCTCAGCCACATCAATATTTATTCTGTCAAACCCCTTAAGAATCTGGTGGTGCGGTCTGATTGTAGCTGGTGGAAATGACAGAAGATGATGTGTTGTATCTGGGTGGAAGGTAAGGACTTAGGGGTGTGTTCTATCCTTGTTGCAGTTAGAGGTGCCGGAAGTGGAGGAGATATAGTGGATTGTATTGACCACATGGGAGGGGAAATTGCAGTCCTTGAAATACGGGGCCATTTGGTATGTTCTGGCCTCACTGGAACACTGCAGTAAGCATGAGACAGAGATGTTGGCCAGGGAACAGACTCGTGTGTTAAAGTGGCAGGCAGCTGGAAGCTCAGGGTCTGTTTTTGCAGCAGAACGTAGATCATCAGTCGCCATTTCCGCCACCTCCACTGAGATGCTGCCAGACACAGGTTCCTGTCCCCTCCATTAACAGCTATGCATCCTCCCAGCCAGATCGTAATCAACTCCTTTGTCTTTCCAAATGTTCTAGTCTCTCTTTGGGTTCTGTCCCTGCCTATTATTTACTCTTTAACCCCTATCTCCTGCAGTACAAAGATCTGCAGATTAGTTGAATTGGCCAAGCTAAATTTCCCATAATGCTCAGGGATGTGTAGGTTAGGTGCATTATTTGTGATAAATATACAGTAATAGGGTTGGGGAATGGGTCTGGGTGGGAGGGACGCTGTGGAACTTTTGGGCTGAATGGCCTGTTTCCACACTGTCAGGATTCTAATTTTCCCAGCTCCCATCGGATCTGAGGAAATGCCACTGGACAGATTTCTGTTCCCAGATGCTGCCAGACCTGCTGAGCTTTCCCAGCACCTTCTGCTTGTTGTTCCTGATTGACACCATCCATACACCTTCCGGGTTTAATTCAGACAGGGGGAGGATCCCACCACTGACCTCACAATGGGGTCCAGCTGATTGATGGCAGCTTCGGACCAATAGGAAAAGGTGGTGGGACTGGTGGGCCAAGTGGAACCAGCTGGTCATCCAAACAATGGGAGTGAATGAGGGGCGTGGCCCGTGGGATGACACGTCACCAGTAACTCTGCCTGTGCAGGGCCACGTGACTCGGCCGTTGGTGAACGTGGGAGACGCAAACAGGGAAGGGGAGAGTGGCCTCGGAGACAGAGAGATAATGAGTCACTTTAGACTGGGAAGTTTTAATTACACTCTGTGCGGTTCGTAAATCTGAATTAGAAACTCTTAATCCCGCGTTTGCGGCAGATGGGAAAATGGCTGCGGCCCTCAGGCGGTGAAAGGTCCTGGGATATGGTCGCCATCTTTACTGGGGGCAAGGTACAGTGAGGCACATGTGCAAGTCCCCTTCATAGGATGGGGGGGGGTGCGCCCTACAACTTGAAGAGAAGCATTTACACATCAAGCACATACCAAGAAAAAACTATGTCTTTATATTCTTCCTGTACTAACTGTGAGTTTTGTTTTGTGAATTCATTTCATAGGATATTAAATCAGAATAATTGAGGCTGGGATCTCAAAAGCAAGTTTTTACAGTCAATGCAGTCATCAGGATCTGAATATCATTGGCATTTAACTGTGGAAGGAGAAAGGTTTGTCTGTTCTGTTTGTGGGAAGATATCTCCAATATTTTTGTTAAGCAGAAAGATGTACAAATTCGTGGTTTGATCACCCTTTGGGTGTGTGCTGTGTTCTGGGCCCTGCAGCTGAGGAAGGAGATGTTGGCCTGAGAGGGAGCACAGATTTATCCAAATTACACCTCGTCTCTTTCTCAGAACACTCAGATTTAGACCCAATCACCCACTTCATGATGTTAACCTGTAAACTTCATATTTTCAATTACCTGCAAACTTCCCATTAAAAGTCCTTTTGGACTCAAATTCCAGTACCTTTTCAGGTGGAATGTTCCAGCTTCTGACAACTGTCTGTTCATTCAGAAACTGCTGAGGTCCATGTTGACTCTGGGGTTACAAAGGGCTGAATTGAAAGATGAGGTGCTGTCCCTGAGCTCCCATTGAGATGCATTGGAACAGTACAGGAGGCTGAGGGCAGTGTAGGTATGAGCAGACAATGAAAATGACAGGGCTGCACTGTGAGGGCTGCTTGGCTCAATGAGAGTGTTCTGGAGTTGGGTGTAAACAGAGTGAGGGGAGACAGGGAGAAGGTGAAGCTGAAACTCTGTTTTAGTTCAGGCCGTTCAGAAATTCACAGTCCCAATGGGAACAGCCAGTTTTTAGGTGATACCTGTGGAATATTTGTTAACAGTTTTTAAAGTATTTTTTCCTGAGGGCAGTTGAGAGTTAACCACATTGCTGTGGGTCTGGAGTCACATGTAGGTCAGACCAGGTGAGGATGACCGTTTCCTTCCCTCCAGGACATTAGTGAACCAGATGGGTTTTCTAACAATTGACAATAGTTTCATGGTCATCATTCGCCTTTCCATTCTAGATTGTATTGAATTCCGATGCTGCCATCAGCCATGTTGGGATTCTAACCCTAATCCTCGGAACATTGCACATGTCACTCATCTGGCAGGAATACCATTAAGCCATTGCCTCCCTTTTTAGCAATGTTTAAAAAAACACTCCATCATTCTACGTGTACAATGTGAGATAAAATACTACAAAGTCCATGTGTCAGCCTCTCCAAAAGGTCAATTAACAGAAATTTGTTTGGGGGCGAAATATTTCACTTTTTTGAGGGGGGCGGGGTTTATTAAACAAAAATGAATCCAGATAAAAATCGTACGCCACGCACATGTAATTTCGGAGGGGGATTACAGAGACAGGGAGGGTTGTGGGGCCAGAGGGGGATTGTTGTCCAAAGATCACTGTGGTGTACATGGACTGCAGCATTTCAGGGAGGTGGTTAACCACCACTTTCTCCAAGACAAGTAAAGGTGGCCAATAAATACTGGTCTGGGCAGCAAAGGCAACCCCCAGTGAATAAAACCAAGCAGTGACCTCTCTGAGCTGACTTGCTGTGAAGTTAAAAATTTCTCTGGAAATGGAGTGGGCAGAGAAGAGAAACGGTGACATTTCACAGCTACCCTCAGAGAGTCCTCACCCTTGGAAATACTCAGAGCCGGGGATCAGCTCAGTGAGTTTCAGTCTCTTCAAATATCAATCTTAGTCGGTTTAATTTTAATAAATCTACAATAGTGAGTAAGGTGAGGATTTCTTTTTAATGTCTTACGGTCTCTTGATTAAATGTTTAAGATATGAAACGTAAGCATTAAGTTATTCTCGGGCAGTATTTTTCGAGCAGTAAGACTGTGCCTTTGTCTTTGTCTGTAGATTGTGAAGGCGGAGAGATGGCCTGTTGTAGAGTGGCGTGCTGATCCTGTCGGATGTGGGAGATTAGGGAGAGTTTCAATGATCCTGATGATTGTCTGCAGGAAGTGTGATTGCAAATCCTATTGGAACGCATGGATTGGTGGAGGAGTGATTAAAGACAGTGAGGAATTGACAGGAGCCTGGGGGTGTGATAAGGGGCAGTCTCAGGAATGCAGGATACTGCAGATACAGTCAGGTAGGTGGGTTACCTCCAGGAAAGCTAGGAGGGGTAGGCAGGTAGTACAGCAGTCTTCTCTGGCTATCCCCATCTCAGACAAGTATACTGTTTTGGAAAATCTAGGTGGTAACAGACTTTCAGGGGAATGTAGCACTGACAGCCAAGTTACTGGTACTGAGACTGGCTCTACTGTAATGTGAGGTATATCCAGTTCCACACGATCGATGGTGATAGGGGACTCTCTAGTCAGGGGCACAGTCTGCCATTTCTGCAACTGACAGTGAGACATCAGAATGGGGTGGTGCTGCCCTGGTGCCAGTGTCAAGGATGTCTCACAGAGAGAGGAGAATATTCTCAAAGGGGAAAATAACCAGTGAGAGGACATTGTACATTGGTATCAATGGCATAGGAAGGGGAAAGCATGGGGTCCTGATGAGCAGGGAGATTTGCTAGTGCCACTGGGGAGGCATTAAACCAGTGAGGGAGCCGGGGTAATCCTAAAGAGATAGTGAGAAAAGAGGTGAGTCTGAGGCTGGTACTGTTCACCAGTCAGACTGTCAAGGCAGGCAAGAGCAAGTCACAGAATGAGGTGGGACGGACCAGTTGCACTGCATTTATTTCCGTGCAAGAAACCTGGCAGGTCAGACAGGTGGGCTCAGGGTATGGTTTTGAACATGGCACTGGGATATTACAGCAATTACAGAGGCATCACTCAGGGATGGACAGGACTAACAGTTTAATGTTCCAGGGTATAGATGCTATAGCAAGGATAGAAAGGGGCCAACAGAGCAGGGAGAGAGGTGTTTTTGCTTAGGGATAACATTATGGCTGGACTTCGGGAGGATATTCCTGGGAGTACCTCCAGGCAAGTTATTTGGTTGGTACTGAGAAATAAGAAAAGAATGACCATCTTACTGGGATTGTATTATAGACTCTCTCCCAATACTCAGCAGGGAATTGAGACACAATTTTACCAGGAGACCTCCATTATCTGTAAGAATAATATGGATGCAATGACAAGTGGCTTTAACTTTACCAACATGGCCTCAGAGTGCTGTAGTGTTAAGGGCTTGGATGGAAAGGTATTTGTTCAGTGTGTACGAGAACATTTCAGATTCAGTTTGTAGGATGTACCTACTAGAGAAGGAACAAAACCTGACCTGTTTTCTTTCTTCATTCACAGGATGAGGCAGTCACTGGCTCGGCCAGCATTTATTGCTGCGTTTACCCAGAGGGCAGTTAAGAGTCAACCACGTTGCTATAGATCTGGAGTCCCATGCAGACCAGACCAGGTAAGGATGGCACTTTCCTTCCCTAAAGGTCGTGAGTGAACCACATTGGTTTTTCCAACAATTGACAATGGATTCCTTGTCGTCACTAGATTATTTTTTTCCAGATATTTATTGAATTCACATTCCAAAATCTGCCATGATGGGATTCAAACCCGGGTCCCCAGAACGTTATCTGGGTCTCTGGATTAACTGTCTAGTGATAATTTCACTCCGTCATCACTGCCTCTTAGGAAATGAGGCAGGGTGAGTGACTGAGGTATCAGTGGGGCAGCACATCAGCACCAACGATCCCACAGTATTGTGGCTCAGTGGTTAGCGCTGCTGCCTCAGCACCAGGGACCTGGGTTTGATTCCAGCCTCAGGTGACTGCCTGTGTTCAAGTTGGCACATTCTGCCCAGTATCTGTGAGGGTTTCCTTCGGGTGTTCCAGTTTCCTCCCACAGTCCAAAGATGTGTAGGTTAGTTAAACCACGTTAAATTTCCCATAGTGTCCAGATGCAGTATATGAGGTTTTGGGATGTGCAGACAAATCTCTGCCTGATGTGAAAAGATCCTTTTGGGGTCTTGGACAGAGGTCAGAGGGAGGTGTGGCCGCATGTTGTACATTTCCCATGGCGGTAAGGGAGGGTCAAGGGTGTTGAGCGTGGGTTGGTGGGAGGGTGTGGACCGAACATGGGAGGTGCAGAGGGAATGGTCTCTGCGGAACACAGATAGGGTTGGGGGAGGGAAATATGTCTCTGGTGGTGGAGTCTGACTTTAGGTAGCAGAAGTAACAGAGGTTAATGCGCTGTATCTGGAGATTAGTGGGGTGGAAGGTGAAGACCGTAGGGTTATATTCTTTATTGTGGCTGGAGGGGTGGGGTAAAGGCGGAGGTGCGGGAAGTGGAGGGTATGTGTTGGAGGGCATTGTTGATCAAGTCAGAGGAAAATTACGGTCCTTGAAGTCGGCCTTTCTGGGATGTCCTGGAATAGGATCCAAAGAGATTAAACAAATATATCACAGAGAAAAGATTAACTGGACCAGAAAATGGGACCCTTTAAATGTCAACAAGGCTGTCTATGGAACCACAGGGGGTGCGAACGATATGCAAATATTTCATGTCACTTTTTGCTGGACAAGTATATGGAAGCTCGAGAGATTGGAGAAATAAACAGTGATAACTTGAAAAGTGTCCATGTTCCAGAGGAGGTGGTACTGGATCTCTTAAATCGCATCAAGGTGGATAAAGCCCTGGAACCTGATCAGGTGTATCCTGGAACTTTCTGGAAATCTAGGGAAGTGATTGTTGGGCCTCTCCTGAGGTATTTGTATCGTTGATAGCAACAGGTGAGGTGCCATTATTTTAAAATAAGTGGTAAGGAGAGGCCATGGAACAAGAAAACAGTGAGCCTGAAGTCAGTGGCAGGCAAGTTGTTGGAAGGGATTCTGAGGGACAGGATATCCATCTATTTGGAAAGGTAAGGAATCATCAGGGAGAGTCAATGTGGCTTTGTACATGCACAAGTGACAAAGAAAATTGATTAAGCCAGGCGGTGAACGTTGTTTATATGGACATTCAACAAGGTTCCACAAAGCAGACTGGTTTGCAGGGTTAGATAACATGGAATGCAGGGAGAGCAAGCCAATACAAAACAGCCTTGAAGGTAGGAGACAGAGGATGATGATGGAGCGTTGCTTTGCGGACTGGAGGCCTGTGAGCAGCAATGTGCTGCAAGGATGGATATTGGGCCCTTAAATAAATGACTTGGATGTGAATATATGAGGTATGGTCAGTAGGTTTATAGAAGACACCAAAATTGGAGGTGTAGTGGACAGTGAAGAAGGTTAGTTCAGAATACAACAGGATCTTGATCAGATGGGCCATTGGAGCAAGGAATGGCAGACGGAGTTCAATTTAGATAAATGCGAGCTGTTGTATTTTGGAAAGGCAAACCAGGGCAGGACTTATACACTTAATGGTAAAGTCCTGGGGAACATTACTAAACAAAGGGACCTTGGAATGCAGGTTCATAGTTCCTTGAAAGTAGAGTCACAGGTAGGCGGGGTAGTAAATGCAGCATTCTGTACACTCCCCGTTATTGGTTAATGCATTGAATGCAGCTGTTGTAATGTCATATTGTGGCTGTACAGGGCGCTGATTACAGCCCTTCTGGAATTCTGTTTTCCGTTCCAATCTCCCTGTTCTTGGAATAATGTTGAGAAACTTGAAAGCTTTCAGAAAACATTTGCAGGGACTTTTCCAGGATTGGACGGTTTGAGCTATTGGGAAAGGCTGAATAGGCTGGGAATATTTTCCCTGGAGGGTTGGAGGCTGAGAGGTGATCTTATAAAATCATGAAGGGCATGGATAAGGTGAGCAGTCAGGGACTTTTTCCCAAGTTCAGTGGGTCCAGAACTAGAGGGTACAGGCTTAATGTGAAAGGGAAAAGATTTAAAAGGGATCTAAGGGGCATCTTGTTCATATTGAGGGCATTGCAAGTATTGAATGAACTGCCAGAGGAAGGGGTGGAGGCTAGAACAATTGCAGCATTTAAAAGGCATCTGATTGGGTACATGAAGAGGAAGGATTTAGAGGGATAAGGGTGAACCGCTGGCAAATGGGACTCCATTAATGCTCTCCATTATTGATCAATGCATTGAATACAGAAGCTGGGATGTCATATTGTGGCTAGACAGGACATTGATTAAGCCACTTCTGGAATTCTGTTTTCAGTTTGAATTTTCCTGTTCTGGGAAGGATGTTGTGAAACTTGAAAAGGTTTGGACAAGATTTACAAATTGGAGGATTTGGCCTACAGGGAGAGGCTGAGTGGGCTGGGGCTATTTTCTCTGGAGAGTTAAAGACAGAGGTGACTTCATGAAGATTTATAAAATCATGATTTTGTGTGGATAAGGTGAGCAGTCGAGGTCCTATTTCCACATGTTAGGTGGGTCCAAAACTAGAGCACCTGGGTTTAAGTTGAGAGGGCAAACATTTAAAAGGGATCTAAATGGCAACGTTTTCAAGCTGAGTGTGGTGTGGGTATGGGAGGGGCTATCAGATGAAGTAGTGGAGGCTGATAAAATCACAACATTTAAAAGGCTTCCAATTGGGTACATGAATAGGAAGGGTTTTGATGGATACAGGCCAATAGCTGGTAAATGGGAATCCATTCGTTTAGGATTCATCGTTGGCACGGACGAGTTGAACCGAAGGTCTATTTCTTTGATCCTAATAAATTAAGATGCATTCCTCTATTTTGTGGAGAGCTAGCTGAAGCAAACATAAATATCCTTGGAGCTGAGAAGGTGAAGCAGTGATTTCAACCTGCTGCAGATTTGGTTCCAATGTCTTGAATTTGCAGAGAGAGAGAGGAATTGTTCACACTGTCACAATTTTTAGTAACTACTTTCAAGTAATTGGCAAATAATACAAGGTGAAAATGTGAACACTATTTTCCTCAGTAAGTCTGAGCATCTGGAACAGTCTGAACGACACAGATTCAGCAGGTATCCTGAAACAGACTTGGAATTTTACTTTTTAAGGTAAGATTTGGGGGGCCGTGGGCACATGGGAGGGGACTTGGGACAGATTTGCAGCATCTCCAAAGGGAGAGAGTACAGCCCCAATGGGCTGAATAGCCCCCAGGCCCTGTGCTCTGTGATACTGCCCCATTCACTGTGAATGACGGAGCTCATCCCAGGGCAGAGAGAGGGAGGAGCCAACCACTCACCTCTCAATCGGCGCCGGGTTAATTAACGGCAGTTCCAGACCAATAGGAGGAGAGGCTGTGTGGTCCTGCAGCCAATGGGAGTGAGTGAGGGGTGTGGCCAGCAAGACAGCACCTGTCCATGAGCTGTGCAGGTGCAGTGTCACTGTTTGGGGTTGGGAGAGACAGCAGAGACTGGCACAGAGGCTGTGGGACCTGAATTACAAACTCCCGGTAAATTAGAACCAAAAGAACTGTGGAAGATGTAAATCAGAAACAACAACCAGGAGGTTCTGGAAAAGCTCAGCAGGTCTGGCAGTATCTGTGATGAGAAATCAGAGTTAAAGTTTCAGACCCAGTGTCCCTTCCTCAGGACAGAGGTTACTGAGAAAAAAAGTCAGTTTATGTGCAGAAGTTAGTGTGGGGGGAGGATAAAAGGAGTAAAGGATAGGTAGGGATAGAGTGAGAAGAACGGTTGGATAAAGGAGTGGATAACAATCTGTCTGGGGGAGGGTAATTAGCTGTTAATGGAGACTGTTAGTGGCTAACTATAGGTAGTGTGTAATGGCAGACTGTGAGAACTGGTGTGTGGGGTAGGGGGCTATGACATGAGGTTGTTAACTTATGGTTAGCATCACTGAGGTAAAAACAATGACTGCAGATGCTGGAAAGCAAATACTGGATTAGTGGTGCTGGAAGAGCACAGCAGTTCAGGCAGCATCCAACGAGCAGCAAAATCGAGGTTTCGGGCAAAAGCCCTTCATCAGGAATCATGAAGGGCTTTTGCCCAAAACGTCGATTTCGCTGCTCGTTGGATGCTGCGTGAACTGCTGTGCTCTTCCAGCACCACTAATCCAACTTATGGTTAGCCACTAGCTGTCTCCATTGTGAGCTGTTCCCCACCTATATCACTCCACGATTGAAGCTGCCGAGGACACAAACCTTTGGAATATCCTCCCTAACTCTCTCTCTCCGCCTTAAAGATGTATCTAAAAATCGTTCTCTTTAATCAACATTTCCATCATTCGTGAAGCATTTTAGGAAATTTGTCAATGTGAAAGGCTCCATACAATGCAGGTAGTTGTTGTTATTGTCTGACATCTGGAGAAACAGGGATGAGTCCTCTCTCTCTCATACCAGATGAACAGCAGCAAAATCAGGAAGCACTGAGCATGCTCCAGCCCACATTCTGTATCGGATTATTGATGTCAGCGCAGGACCAATAAGAGTGGGGGAACGGGGTGAGAGGTGCTAGTTGGTCCTTCAACCAATCAGAATGAATGAGGGGCGGGGAAATACTCAACCACGTGATAAACTTCACTGACAGCACAGTGTTGTTGTGACCAAGGCATTGGAAATGTGTGAAGGTGCAGGGCAGGGGGAAGGAAAGGCACATTGACCAGGAAGAGGAGGAGATTTTCATGGTATGGGATAAGAGGTTTTCCAGAGCTTAGTGCACGTAGTAAAACACAAATTTAAAAATCCCAAATTCTGCACCATTTTCCCTCCCTATCATGCATTTTGCACTCCCTTAAATATCAACTGTGTTTCTCCGTCCACAGATACCAGTGATCAGTGCCAAAGCCCCATTGCCTGTGGAGAAGGTGATGTTTGACTGACTTGTACAGCTGCAGTTCGTGTGGTGAAGGTGCTCCCACAATGTGTTTGGGTAAGAGCTGTTATAGATTATTCACTCAGCGACAGTGAAGAATTGACAATATGTGTGCAAATCAACAACAGTTGTTTTTTTTAATCATGTTTATAATTCCATAGACATATGATTGAGAACTTGTGACATAAGGCCACAGCTGGGGATATGAGGTCAAGTGATCAAAAGAATTGCCAAATAAGCAGGTTTTCAGGAATACTTTAAAGGAGGAAAGCAGGTCTGAGGGGGTTAGGGTGGGAATTCCAGACAGTGTTGCCTTGGCAACAGTAGAAACAGCCAGACAGGTGAAGCAATGAATAAACACATCGTTGGAAGTCTGAAAGAAAATGAGTTGTTGGGATCTCACAGGTTGTGTGGT
The DNA here is from genome assembly GCF_047496795.1 of Chiloscyllium punctatum. NCBI lineage: Eukaryota > Metazoa > Chordata > Chondrichthyes > Orectolobiformes > Hemiscylliidae > Chiloscyllium > Chiloscyllium punctatum. Next base: position 27,697,086 of record NC_092751.1, read on the forward strand.
GCAGGGAGACAGGGATGTTCACAGCCAGGAATTACGTCAAGGGTGAGAATTTTAAATTGTTGCTTGTTAATAGGAGCCTTTTGATGGATCAACACGTTTTGGTACAAGTGAGCACTTGAGCAGTAGGGTTTTAGATACTCTTGAGATTACATGGAAGTTGAATGTGGGAGGCTGGCCAGGAGTGTGTTTGGATAATGAAGTCTGGAGATAACACAGGGATGGACAAGTATTTCAGTAAATGGGCTGAGACTAGGGTGGAGTTGGGTGATGTCACTGATGTAGGAATAGTGCTTTTGGAGTGGGCTGCTGTTCCTCATCACTCCCCCCTCACCAAATCACAGATATTGTTCCTTGTTCTACCTGTCTGTCTTTTCTGGTTATGTCCTTCTCTCCCATTCTGCTACAAACTAATATTTGACCCCACCGTTGTTGCAAAAACCTACTCCATCCCGACTCTCCCTTTCCTTTCTGATTTCCTTGTATTTGGTGTCCCTTAAGGATCTCTCCTTGGTCCCTCCTGTTTCTCACCTACATACTGCCAGGAGGTGACATTGTCCAAAAGCACAGTGTTAGGTTTCACATGTACACTGACAATGCCCAGCTCTCCCTCCCCATCATCCCTCTCCATTACTCAGTTATCAAACTGCTCATCACACTCCCACTACGCGATTGGCTGCAATTTCCTGCAACGGAACGTTGTAATGGTTAAACCCCTTGCCTTCAGTTGCTATTACAAATCACTTTCCCTTACTGCTGAGCCCCTCCCTCTCCCTGGGAACTGTCTGAGGCAGTTCCACACTCTTGACAATATTGCTCTCACATCTGACCCCAAGGTGACCTTCTGATCAGACATCTACACAATCACAAACACCAGGAATTCCAATCTCTTAAATGTTGCTTGTCTCCACCTCACCCCAGCTCCATTGCTACTGAAACCCCTCACCTGTGTCGGTGTTGCCTTAAACTTGACGAATCCAAAACAGAATCCGTGATTCTGTGACTGACCCAGAATCTGGTTCCAGACTCCCTCATGATGAGAAACCTCCTCTCAGTATTTACCCTGTCAAACTCCTTAAGAATCCTACATGTTACAATGAGATCCCCTCTCATTCTTCCCAAATCCAGTGAGTAGAGTCCCAAGGTCTTCAGCCTTTTCTTAAAAGATAATCCCTGCAAACCAGGGTTCATCCCAGTCAATTGTCTGTGAAATGCCTCTGATGGAATGATGTATTTCATTAAATAAAGGGACCAAAACCTCTGTCATTACTCCAGATGTGGTCTCACTCGCTCTTTATAAAGTTCCTCTCAGGTATATACTCCAAACAACTCCCTTTAAACTTACACAGATGTTGTTGGAAATGCGCAGAAGATCATGCAGCATCTGTGAAGAAAAATCAGTTAATGTTTCGGGTCTGGTCACCCTTCCTCAGATACGTTAACCCTAATTTCTTTTCACAGATGCTGCTTGACCTGCTGAGCTTTTCCAGAAACTTCTGTTTCTCTTCCTGGTTTACAGCATCTTCAGTTGGTTCGGTTTTCATATCCTTTAAACTTGCCCCCTCTCTTCTAGAATTTGTCATTTCCTCCTTGGAAAAAAGATTCACATTTGTTTGGACTCCCCTACCCTGGGAAGAATGAAACCATGACCAGTCACCCTATCATTGCTCCTCATAATTTTAGAAAATTCAATAAAGCCATCTAAAGGGTCCAGTGCTGCAGGGAAATAGCCACAGCCGATTCAGCCTCTCCCTATGGTTCACGTGTTCCAATACTGACAACACCCTAGTAAAACCATTCTGAACTCTTGCAAGTTTCCCAACATTTTTCCTTTCACAGGGAGACTGGAATTGAAAGCAGTCTGGGGATTCCAAAAGTGGCCGAGCCAATAAACTGTACAACGTAAACATGATCTCCCAACTCCTATTCTCAATGCACTGCCCAATAACAGGTAGCATACCGCACACCACCTTCACCGACCTGTCTACCTCCAACCACACTTTCAAGGAACTATCAATCCACACTGCACGGTCTGTTTGTCTGTCAACACTTCCCAGGAACTTGTCATTAAGAGGTTGAGTCCTATTCTGGTAACATCTTTCTGAAATCAGGGAGACCACAATTGAATACAGTATTCTAAAACTGGCCTCACCAATGCCCTACTCAGCCACAACGTGCCCTCCTAACCCCTATACTCAGTGACAGAATCCCTACAGTGTGGAAGCAGGCCTTTCGGCCCATGAGACCATACCAACCATCGGAACAGCATTCCACCCTAACTCTGTAACCTGCCATTACCCAAAGCTAATCCTGCTAACCTGCATGTCTTTGGATTTGTGGGAGGAAATTAAGAGCACCCAGAGGAAGCCCACGCAGACACACAGGGAGAATGTGCAAACACCACCCAGACAGTGGAACTGAACCAGAGTCCATTTATTGGTCAGCACATTCCATTAAATGTTAGTGTCCCATATGCCAAGTTCAGCACCTGATCTCTCTGAAACTCTACTTTCCAAGAACTAAGCAGTTGTTCTGAGCTCTTCGGAGGGAATTAAGGTCAGGATGAGAAAACAGGAACCGGGTTGAGTTTTAGATCTACGAAATAACTCTCCATCTTCCCACTCTGTCTGTTCCCCATGCTCTGTACCCCCACCCCCCGACGGTCTGTTCTCTTTCTCCCCCCTGTTGGTCTGTCTCCCCCCACCTCCCCCCCACCCCATTTATCTGCCGGTCTGTCTCTTCCCCCCTCCCTCTGTCGGTCTCTACCCACCCCCCCGTTCCCCCTGTCTGTTCCCCTCCTCTCTAAACCCACTTTCTGTCCCCATCTGTCTCTGTGCCACCCCTTTCTATCCCCCCCACTGCATGTGGCACTCATCCACAGACTCTCTCAACAAACACATCGACTTGGACCCAATATACCGGCCACTACAGTGGACAGCTCGAACTGACAACCGGAAGCGGCAGAGACAGGCCACTATAAGGGGGCATAGCTTTAAATTAAGGGGGGGTAGATATAGGACTGATGTTAGGGGTAGGTTCTTCACTCAGCGAGTCGTAAGTTTATGGAATGCCCTGCCAGTAGCAGTCGTGGACTCTCCCTCTTTATGGGTATTTAAGCGGGCATTGGATAGGTATATGGAGGATAGTGGGTTAGTGTAGGTTAGGTGGGCTTTGATCGGCGCAACATCGAGGGCCGAAGGGCCTGTACTGCGCTGTATTCTTCTATGTTCTATAAATGCCGGAGGAAACAGCACAGAAGCGCTTCACAGGAGGCTCCCAAGCACTGAGGATGTCACCTAGACAGGGGACGAAATGTTTGCAAGACAAATTCCCAGCTCGGCGAACAGAACCACAACTGTGTAAGTCCTGCTAAGGTTTGCTTTTCCAAAATACAGCAGCTCGCATTTTTCTAAGCTGAACTCCTCAGTCCATTCACCCATCTGATCCAGATCCTCTTCTACTCTGAGGTAATCTTTTTCCCTGCTGCTCCACCTCCCATTTTGGTGTCATCTGGAAATTACTTACAATACCTCTTATGTTCACATCCAAATCATGGATATAAATGGCGAAAAGTAGTGGATCCAGCACCGATCCTTGTGAGACTCCACTGGTCACAGGCCTCCAGCCTGAAAAGCCCCCTCTGCCTTCTACCTTCGGGCCACTTTTGTACTCCATGCGATCTAACCTTGCTGACCAGTCTCCCATGAGGAACCTTGTCAAACACCTTACTGAAGTCCATGTAGATCATGTCCATGCTCTGACCTCAGCAATCCTCTTTGTTACTTCTTCAAAAAAACTGAGTCAAATTCATGAGATATGATTTCCCATGCACAAAGCTGTTATTAGTATCCAGGATTTAACTCTGTACATTGGGGTCTGCGTTGCCCAGTTATAGGTGTTAATATTCTGGATGAAGTTCAAGTACACCAGCATTTTGTCAGTGAGTCTGTATTGAGTTGTTAATGTCACCAACACAGGGGAGTTCCTTTTGAAAGGCAGTCCCAGTATCCCTTTGCCACCAGGAAATAGTGTAAGTGTCCTTACCTCTAGACTGGGAGGATGAGGCTCAGAGTTGAGGAACAGCATCTTTGAAGAGGCTGATTAGTAAACCTGCCCAAGCCACCAGGCCATACTGTCTCCCAGCTGTCCCTGCCTGAGCCTCCAAACAGAACCTTCCTGTCGTTTCTCTCCTGTCAGACTCTCCCATTGCTCAGTTTGTCCAGGATCCCCTCCTGCTGCTGCACTGATCCTGTCCATCACTGACCTGTCCATCCTCCAGTGTCCTCCACATTCATTCACTGTTCACAATCCCATTCACCCAGTCCTCCCGCCCCGCCCCCTCCCGACGACAGAGACGGCTCAGTGGTTAGCACTACTACCTCACGGCACCAGCTACCCGGGTTCGATTCCGGCCATGGCGACTGTCTGTGTGGAGTTTGTGCATTCTCCCCGTGTCTGAGCAGGTTTCCTCCCATAATCCAAAGAGTGCAGGGCAGGTGAATTGGCCATTCTAAATTGCCCATAGTATTGGTTACATTAGGGGGCATAGGTCTGTGTAAGTTACTGTTTGCAGGGTCGGTATGGACTTGTTTGGCCGAAGGGCCTGTTTCCATACGGTAGGGATTCTGATATATTGGGCAGCAGCTCCTGTCAATCACCAGGACTCTTGTATGATCGGGAGCACGAGATGTAGGAGGGGAGACCAGTGCATGGGTGCAGTGCTGGCCAATTGTGGGAGTATGTGCAGTATAGGTCTGTGCCTGGGAAGGAGGCTGTGGGTGTGAGGGGTTAATCTATCATTCGCAGCTTCATCCCTCTAGGAGCAGGACCCAGAGGAATGGCCCCTTTTCTTGCTACCCTGACATGTGATCAGACTATCAGTGGTGCAGCATTTTGCAGAAAGTTATCAGAACTCTTTTGTGAAGATTCAGGGTTGTTATGGAAAGTGACAAGGATGGGCCTGCAGTTAGAATTCCAGTTTGGCTCATTTTAGTCAGATGGGTCTTGGCCAGAGTGTGCAGGAAGCAGTGTATGCAGGATGGTTCTCATCAGGAGCTAGGAAACTGAATTCGAAGAGAGTGTGTGTGACAACTGGGTGTGGAGGAAAGGAGTAGGGGGGATTGGTTTGGATTTCAGTTCACAGAAGAGAGAAATTGTGAGACTGAGGTTTAAAGCTTTGGGGGAACAAGAAAATACAGTTTAATACTACAATTGTCTTATGGATTTCCATCCTGAATTAACAGTGGTAACTTGTGTGCTCTGTTGTATGGTACTGAAAGGGTGGATTTGCGGATTAGAAATACAAATTGAACTTCATGTTCAGATCTGATAGTTACTTGATCCGTACCGATCTGAATATCATTGGCCTTTTCATCTGGAAGGGAAGGTGTGCATTCTGTCCGTGGGCGAATATTTCAAATCTCGGTGTGACTGCAAAAGTACTGAGACACAGCCAAGTCCATGTCAGCATGGTGAGTGTGGAGAGAGATTTCATTTGTTTTTGAAAGTCTAGAAAATCATGGCACATTTCCCAGGAACAATGAAGCCACAACTTTGCTTTGTAGAAGGACAAGTCTTTAATTAACCATGCAACCAGAAAAACACAAGGATACCTGCACCATGGGGAACACTATGAAAAGGGGATTGTTGTGAAGGAGTTCATTCTTGATCATGGATTGTAATCCATTGGCGTTGTCACGTCGGTTCCAGCGCTGTGGGGAAACACTGGAAATATGATGAATGTAATGTAGGTTTCAGTTATTAAACTGGAAGAAGTGCAGAACAATTTACAAGGATGTTGCCAGGGCTCAGGGGTCTGAGTTATAGGGAGAGGTTGGACAAGTGAGGATTTTATGTTTAGAGAAGAGGAAACTGAGGGGGTTCTTTTTAAGAAGTGTATAAGACCATGAGAGGCATGGATAAGGTGAATGCACTCAGTCTTTTTCCCAGGAACTCAAGGATTGGACGGCTTGATTGGTTCAGTTTAAGTTTAGAGGAGAAAGAATAAAAGGGAAGCTGAGGGACAACTGTTTTACACAGAGGGTGGTATGTATATGGAATGAGCTGCCAGTGGAAGTGGTTCAGGCAGGAACACTCACAACAGGTAAAAGACATTTGGACAAATACATGGATAGGTAAAGGTCAGAAGCAGATGGGCCAAGTGCAGGGAAATGGGGTTAGTGTGGATGGACATTCTGATCAGCATGGGCCAGTTTGGGCCAAAGGGCCTGTCTCTGCTGTAGGATTCTATAACTCTAAGTGCATTTGCTATTTCTCCCCCTAACTCTGGTACCCTGGGATGTATTCCATCAGGGCAATGAGACTTGTTTACTTTTAGCTCCATTAACTTGCACAGCTCTAACTCTTTCACGATAATGGTTATTATCTAGGTCCTCACCTTCCTTAGTCTCCTTATCCATTACTGCCATGCTCTTCGTATCCTCCACTGTGAAGACTGACTGCTGTGTGCTCATATTCCTGAACCCTGCTGGATAGGAATAACTGGGCACAGAACTCGGAGAGGTCTTCTTTGAGTCTTTATTGATGAGACATGGCAGTTACATGGATAGTGTACATGCAGAACACCTCCAGGCAGCATCAGGTAACTCCCCGCCTGTCCGACGTACAGCTCCCATTGTGGTTTGGGACTTTGAATGGAGACTGTCTCTCAGTATTATCTCCATGGCAACGACAGTTAGAAAGTCGAGTTCAGTTCAGCACTTTGTGGTTAAACCACACACCCCTCCCCCACGCCCCCGTGACTCCCTCAAGTATCTGACAGGTGCTTCAGTTTCAGTGGAGCTCTCTCTCAGGATTCTGATGTGGAGGAGCCGGTGGTGGGGTGGGCAAAGTTAAAAACCACACAACACCAGGTTATAGTCCAACAGGTTTATTTGGAAGTACAAGCTTTTGGAGTGTGCTGTGATTTTTAACTTGATCAGGATTATCTCTATGGTAACAGTTAAGTGCTTCAACAATTCCAGAGGCCATGTGTTCCCCACACAATAGGTTCCCCTCTAGCAGTGTAAACTGCTATTCTGGCCCTGGGGATAGTTACTCATCACTTTGCTCCCCCAATCCCATCTCGCTTTCTGTTGATCTTTAATGTTTTTCTAATCTCCTAGTTTCTCCTTGGTCTTTGCCAATCTGTATGCATTCTATTTCAGTTTGATCGACTCCCTTATTTCCTGAGCCACCCACGGCCGATTATTCCTTTTCCTACAATCCTTCCTTTTCACTGATCGGTGAAATTTTGCTGAGCAGTTCAAAAAATTGCTTTGATATTCTCGCACTGTCCGTCAACTGTCCCACCCTAAACTCTTTGCTTCCAGTCTACATTAGCCAACTCCTGCCTCATCCTATTGTAGTCTCCTTTTATTTAAGCACTGGATCTTGGGAGTGGATCTAATCTTCCAGCTTTCCATCTGTGTTCTAAGTTCAACCAGACTTATCACAATTCTGTTTATCAGATTACGAGGGGAGGCGATGTTTCCTGGGAGTTTTGGTTTTCATTGTCAGAGACCTTGGCTTTGTAATAAAGTACAGGATAGATATTCACAACAGAGTATTCTGGACGGTGTGAATGTAAGACACAGTCTAAAACCATAAATCACTGTCTCCCCTTAGTTTACAATTGCTAAATTATGATTTCCTACACGCTTCCTCACTATCTAAGCTTGGAATGCTAATCCGCCTGACTATCTGTCATTTTCCGAAAATCATCTTCGGTGAAAGTGGTGAGTTTTGGATTCAGCTTTCCAGTTATTACCGTAAGAAGATAAGCCCTGGGCACAGGGAAGGCAATGCAGCCCTTTGAACCAGCTCCACCATTTAATACGGTGATGATTGAGCTCAGCTCGGTCTCAGCTGGATTTTCCCGCCTGCTCTCTCTCACCCTTCATCTCATTGCAAATTCAACATCTGTATCTCTTCATTAAATTGGCTCATTGTCCTGGCATCCACCGCATTTTGAATAGGGAATTCCACAGATTCACAACACATCGAGACAAGTGCATTCTTCCACATGAGAATAGAATAGAGTCCCTATAGTGCAGAAACAGGGTATTCATCCATTGAGTCCACACCAACCTATGATGAGTATCCCATTCAGACCCACTCCTTCCCTGTAACATTGCATTTCCCATGGCTAATTGTCTAACCGGCACGTGCATGGACACTGTCAGCAATTTAGCATGGGCATCCATCTAACCTGCACATCTTTGGACTGTGTGAGGAAACTGGAGAACTGCATGAAACCATGCAAACATGGGGAGAATGTGTAAACTCCACACAGTCGCCTAAGGTCTCTGACGCTGTGAGGCAGCAGTGCTAGCTACTGAGCCACCTCTGCTTAAAACCTACTGCGCCTTATTAACCTCCCTATCCCCCAGTTGGCTGAATCTGTGTTCCTTACATCAGAAATCAGGTTGTCTCAGTAAATCCCAGTGACAGCCCACATGTCCTGTGTGTCTGAATGGGGATCCGATAGAGAACATCCTCCATTCACACTTTTCATTCACGTTCCAGAGACGGGGCTCCAGTGGCTGCATGGGGGCTGCAACTCCCAAATTCCGAGGCAGGGACCGCACGTCTGTGGGTAAACCTGGCACTGCACAAGTACAGAATGTGGGTGAGCTTTGGAGCATGTGCTTTGGGGTAACTAGTGGAAAGTATTTCACACTCTGATTGTCTGGAGGAGGAACGCATTTGCTTGTAGTATTGATCTTTTGGAGGGTCAAAGTGTCACCACACCCACATGGGACCAAGTTACATTCCCAACTTGTCATAGCACTGGAATCGACCAATGAGAAACAAAGGATCTGACCCATTCTCCCAGACTGAAGGTTCCTCTTCTGTCCAGGATCTGCCACCTCCCTTTCTGTTTCCTTTTGTTTCATTCTGCTGTTACATTATTGACTTGCAGCAACTGAAGGGAAAGGAAATGAACCCAGAAAGGGTGCAGAGTCTAACCAAGGATGGGAAGTGGTGGCATAGACCTGTTTATCGACAACTCCATGAGAATGGGGAGGGTGTACATTAGGGGGTAGTAGAGTCCGAATGGTGGGAGAGAGGAAGTGGGCTGGAGGGTTACAGCTTTGGGGCAAGAAAGGGGTAAACGATATTCCAGAGAAACTAGAATTGTCTGTTCTGAATTTCTAATCTGTACATATTCCTTTACACAGAGTGCTAGATGAAGATATGCAGACTGAAATCTCAACATCATTTGCCGATCATGATAAGGTTACCCAGAATTTGAAGAACCAAAGATGGAGAATTACTCGGCCAAAATCCTGCAACACTCTCCCTCCCAGCATTGTCGGTCTCTCTGCGCCAAATGGACTGTGAATGGTCCAAGACAGCAGCTCACTACCATCTTCTCAATGGTAACGAGAGATGGGGAATAAATGCTGGCTGAGCCAGTGATGCCCATATCCTGGAAACGGTTTCTAACTCTCGTTGCTGAAACCCAATTGCTGTTACTACAGGATGAAGAGGGAGGCTGAGTGCATTCTCCAGGAGGCAGTACCATCACATTACCCCTGCCTACACCCACACAGTAACACCACAACACCACTGGAACAAAAGGCAGTGAAGCCAAAGGGGGACTTAGATATAGTTCTTCGAGTTAAAGTCATGAAAGAGGATTGGAACACAGCAGGAACAGGAGATAGAGCTGCATGGTTAGCTGTTTCCCCTTGAATGGTGGAGCAGGATTGAAAGGCTGAATGGCCTCCTGCTGCTATCTACCAGGTAGGAAGAAGTGGGCAGGGATTCTCCAGGAGATTGCACCTCCACATCAGTTTTCAGTGAGGGATGGTTGGATGGATTTTATTTAACACTTGTCTTTAACACAAGGTTTGTGAATTTGGTTTTAAAATATTGTAGCTATTTATTCCACAATAAATAAAACTAAAAGAAATGAAACTATCTGAATATAACAGTTTTTAAAAATATTAAACGCCCTGTAAAACAAAATCCTGTCTATTCCCGGACACCATCACTTTCCAGTTACTCAAGCTCCAGGGAAATATTCCCTCCTTGTCTGAACCTTTTGGTTTGATTTCACTGCTTTTCAGTTCTCCTTCTGTGAGCTATGAAGTGTTCTTTTTCCCCCCATTTCTCCTACCCAGACATGTTATCTCACAAGCTGAGTAACCTTCCCACATTCATCATTACACCATTTTGGGTTTTGTCAATATATAATCACCAGCAGTAAACCACCCGTGTAACCAATTGAATATTTACAAACAAAGCCCATTATGGGCAAAGCAAACCATTACAAATGACAGATTGGGAAGGGACCAAATCAAAGTAGCGTTAGGGGTGAGGGGGCAGCAGTGGAGATAAAGCACTGTATCCCCTGCGATGCCCACCTCTATCAAAAGGCATCGAGAGCATTGATACATACCACATGCTCCTTCTCCAAGGACGCCCTGCTTTATCCTCAATCATAGAATAGAATCCCAACTGTGTGGCAGGAGAGAATTGGCCCATCAAATTCCACCAACCATCCAAAGTGCATCCCACCTGGAGCACTCCACCCTTGTAACACTGTATTTCCCATGGCTGATCCATAGCAGTGCTACAGTCACAATTTAAATCAAAACATATGATCCCTGCTCACTGTCACGTTGCTGTTTGTGGAGATTTATTGCCCAGAGAGAGATCCTGAGATTCAGAAAGAGACAATATAAATTCAGTCAACTCCAGCCGAGTTAATGTGATTAACAACAACATCAATATTCCAACAGTGCCATCAGACCTCATACCTACTCTATCATTTACGATTTTTAACCCATGGGAAGTTTGTTACCAGCTTCGATGACAGCCATAATGCTCTGACCACTTTGACGGAGCCAGTGCAAGTCAGTTCTAATAGTTATCAACAGATTGAATCTAAACAGGATGCCCCACAACAGGAAGTGCTCTGACTTTTAATGCCCGTAAGTCAAGGTCATTTTCCTAAAACCACTCACGTCTGGCAATACCATTGAAGATATTTTATACAGTAACCTTTCAGTCTCAGTTGTCAGTTCCAGTCCATGAAGCAGCCAGTAACATGCACCAGTGAATTGAATTCTAACAGCAGCATTGCCCTGGCAGGAGAGATTGAGGAGCTTGAAGCTGTCTTCTCTGGAGTATCTAAACATGAAACACTTCAAAAGAACAAAACTCTTCAAGAGCTCGAGAGGATAGATACAGGAAGGATGTGCTCCTAGGCTGGTGTGCCTGGAATAAAATAAACACTAACTACAGTACCTTTACCCAGCATCCCCTTTATCTGCATAAAAGTTTAATATGTATTTGCTGCTCTAATTACACTCCCAGTTTTAACTGTTGTAATGTTGATGACTATGCAAATGTATAAAATATAATTTAATCCATCCCAAAAGCTCTCTGTACCTGTGTCTCCCTTGTGTTCTCCAAGACACCCATTCAGTCTGACCTCTTTACAAACCCTGCCCTGATATTTCCTTGGAGGGCTCAGAATGAAATATTCACAGAATTGTTACTGTGCAAAAGGAGGCTGATTGGCTCATCAGCTCTCCAAAGGATCACCTCACTGAATGCTATTATTCTCCCTTTACCCCAAAAACCTTCCCATTCGTCCTATTCCAATAACACCAGCGAGTTCACAAGGAACCACAGTGATCAGATTTGTTTTGTTTGTTCGTAGGATCACGGCATCACTTGCTGGCATAGCATTCGTCATCCATTCTAACGGCCCAGGAGATGGTTCAGATTCAACCACGTTATTCAGTGTCTAGATTCACATGTCGGCTGCACCAGGTCAGAATTAACAGTTTCTCAGACCCAATGACATGAAGAGATGATTTCTGGCCTATTATCTTATTTCCGAAATGAAAATGAATAATTTTTGCAGTTGAATTAAAGGTGAAAGACCAAAATGTGTTTTATTCTGATTGAGCACATCCTCATATTTTCTCAGTTGTTATTGACAGTCTCATTCCCCTCGCACCAGAACCTGCTCCAGAGAGTGTTACAGAAAAGGCAGAATGGTCAGCTGCAGGTTGTCACCTGACCGGTCACTGGACCCAAAGGTTCACTTTCCACTGATGCTGCCAGATCTGCTGATTTTTTCCAGCATTTTCTGTTTTTGTTCCTGATTTCCCAGCATTTGAAGATGTTTCATTTTTTAATATTGATCTTGTCTGTTGCAGAGGAGTTTATTGATGAGTTTGGAGGTTTTGAACAGTGCAACTTAGGCCACAAATCAGCCATGATCTATTGAATGGCAGAGCAGGGTTGAAGGGCTGAATGGTTTCCTCCTGTTCCAATGAAAGTTATCCATCTGCAGCTTGTGGTAACATTTCCCCTCACTGCTCACTTCACCTCCATGTCTAACACACTGTTACTGACTGAACAAACCTCCTGTGTTTGAACTAAACCTGCTCATGTTCAGTGGCTCCCTCCACTGCCACCCGGATTTAACTCTCATCATGGAATGCTGTCTTGTGTTACTGTGGGAATGCCCACAAGGACTAATCCTGGAGTCTGTATCCCGTGGGATCCAAAATTCCCGTTTATTTCCTTCTTCCTATTTAATTCTGGCATTGAACTCTCGGCTTCAATCCATTCTCCTGTCATGCTCTTCAACATGCCCATGTGGGTGGACTAGAGGCAGCTGGCACCTGAGATTGTGGGGGGAGGTAGATTCAATCAGGGATTTGGGAAAACACTCAGACAATGACATATCCATCTGATTGTTGACTCAGACAGATAGGCAGAAAGAAAGATGCACATTTAGATAGCACCTTTGATGACCCGGGGCAATGAAACATTCTTCATCCCAATGATTTCAACCTCAAATCTCTGAAAACACAGACACAAAGCTTCCTACTTGTACCAGGTTGTCTCTCAGCCTCCTCTTTTCTTCAGAGTTTTAAGCTGTTAAGTTTTTCCTGGTGATTATAACCTCTGTGTTTCTGTCAGATTTGTGACTGAACCTTTATTTTCCTGTTGTGAGTGATGCTAGTACCAGAAACAGTTCCTGACTTGTGAGGGGTTTCGGTTGGAGTATTTATATTTACACATTCATTCCCACCCTCACATACAGTGTGAAATTGATGTAAAACTGAAGGAAAGGATTGAGTGAGCACCCACAGAAACACAAAAGGCAGCATGTGTACCTGAGTTGAATGAACCTGGACTTCGGAAACTGTGACAACAATCACAACTAGTTAGAATTACAGAATCCCTTAGGCGCACAAAGAGACTATTTGGTCCATCGAGTCTGCAATGACTTGCTGTCCTACCCTACCTCCATAACCCCACATTTAGCATGGCTAACTCAACCCACCTAACCTACACACTACAGGCCATGTTAGCACGGCCAATCCATCAAACCTGCACATCTGTGGGAGGGTCACATATTATGTCTAAGTGCTCACGATTTTGGGATGAAGGCTCAGAAATACTTGACTCTGACGCAAATCCTCTTTTTTTTCAAAATAAAATCTGGGGGTAACTGCAGCCAGAAAAATTTCCGATTATCTCATGAGGAAGAGAATTCAAAACACATGCCACTGACCCAGGGGGCGCAGTGAAGTCACAGAGGTCTGGAAACCATCAGAACTGAAACAAGTTGTGAGCAAGGTGGGAGGGAGACAAGGACAAAAAGACAGTCTGTCACACGGGGGAAGGCAGGAGAGATTAAATTACAGAAATGGTAGTCCCTCAAGGCCATGGGGAATGGAGTTAGAGCTGGGAAAGAAACCAGGAAACAAGGTGAGCAGCTGTCAAAGAAATACATTGAAAAAGCAGATTATAACAACATAGAGGGCAAAGTATGCAGTCGGAAATTGTTGCTCTCATTGGTGAGTACAGAACGCTGTAAAGCCTGGGTCATTCTATTTCAGCCAACATATGCAGGATAGGCCAAGTGGCCTCGATCTGTGCTGTAACTTTCTGATAAATTTATTCTGACATTTGGAATTCAGGTCGCATGATGTTCATAAATTCTCAAATTGGACTTGAGTTTAATATTCTGGAGAAATGTTAAATAAATCACAATGATCCCATTCTGCAGACTTTAATCCACGGCCCTGCATGTTCCAGCATCGCAGTTACATCCATGTCGTTTTATTCTAATGTGATGCTGGTTACTCCCTCTGCCACCCCATCATTGAGTTCCTGCTCCCCACCATCTCCGAGTGAAATGAATTCTTCCCTCCCCTTCATTCTGGGAATTTGTTTCAATCTAAATCCTCCAGTTTCTGACCTCTCAGTTAATGAATAGCTCCTTCCTAGACACTCGATCTGGATTCCTCACCATTTTATCACTTCAATTAAATCTCAACTCATCCTCCTCGGAAATCATCCCCAGCCTATCCAACCTTTCCTCAGAGCAGAAATTCTCCAATTGTAGAAACATTCTGATCAATCTCCTCTGTATCCTCTCTGGTGTGATCACAGTAACCCTGGAATAAGGGGATCAGAAGTGTGTGCAGTACATTAACTGCAGTCAAATGAGTGTTGCTGATATTTCCCATGTCACCCCCGTGTTCTTGTGGTTGTCGCTCACACAAGACGTGTCCTGGTTTTCCCACTTGGAACTGGATGTGCACTCCATGGGGCTGGGATTCCCTACCATGTGTTTATTTGTTAACACATCCTAAATTAACTTCAGATTAAAACAAGATTATCAGATACCTACCAATCAATTTCTTCCATTATACTCAAGTCACCTTACTTTTTAAAATCTCTTTAAAAATATTACTTTCTGAACACAACAGGCTTAAAGTTGCTGACCAAGTATTCAGATGTCTCCACTGTGACAATTACTTGAAGATTATCTTTACCTTCAGCTACATTTGGTGAATTGAACACTGATTGTAAATATATGAATATCAAACGGACTTGAGTTTTATGATAATTAATCCAGTCTGACATTCTTGTTGGTTAATATCTTGAAGAGAACTGTCCTCAGAACTCCAGCTGTGCTCTGACTTCATTCACAACTGGATTTGGTTGGACTGCAAATCTTAGATCTGTTCTGTTGTTTCCCGGATTGCTTCACTCTGTCTATCACTTGCTGCTTATGCTGTTAGGCACACAAGTAGTCCTCTTTGGGAACTTCATCAGGTTAACACCTGATTTTTAGGTATTCATGCTGCTTTTACCGACATGCCTTCCTGAATTCTCTCAGTTGAATGAGGACTGATACTCTGGTTTGATGGTAAGAGGCAAGTTGGGGAATATGCGGGGCCCTGATTGTATAAGATTTGTTGGAGTACAATTCTACTGCAGTTCTTGGAAGGAATGAGCTAAACTCTTCCACTGTTGGCCCCATATAATACATGCAGTATCATGAACACTGATAGGCCAAGACATGAAATACAAGAAACACTGTACAATGATGCAGGACCACAACTGCAGCAAGGGGAGTTTAAGATCCAACTTGACATAGGAGTTGGGGAAGAAGCAGCTGATCAGATTGTCTCATTCATAGTCACAAAGAGACTCTGTGAGATTATTGTATTGTTGGAGGTGAGGATGAAGGAGGTTGGGGAGATGGAGAGCCCTTCAAAAGAAACTAATCTGCCTGAGAGTTGTGAGATAGAATTGATTGCCATGCATTTAGCAGAAAGCTAATTGAAACTGTTTTTATCCCCAAAAGATAACAAGACTGATGATGCTTCCAATCATCATCAGAAACAAACCCCAGAGTACACGGTTCGGAGATGGATGTCAATAGCCAATCAACATCCAACTCCTGCAATCATTGAGCAAACATATGTGTGATTACCCAGTTCTGATGAACCAGAAAATCACTGCTCACTCTGTGCAGGTAGACAGCGATGTGGGGAAGTAGTGGTCTCGTGGTATTGTCGCGAGACAGTTAATCTAAAACCCCAGATAGTGTTCTGGAGACCTGGGTTCAAAGCCTATTGCAGCAGATGGGGGAATTTGAATTCAATAAAAAAAAACTTGTGAAATTAGAGTCTAATGATGACCATTAATCGATTGTCAGAAAAACCCATCTGGTTCACTAATGCCCTTTCAGGAATGAAGCTGCCATCCTTACCTGGTCTGGCCAACATTTTGACCTCAAACCTACAGCAATGTGGTCGACTCTTACCTGCCCCCTGGGTAATTAGGGATGGGCAGTAAATGCTGCCGGGCCAGCGACACCCTCATCCTGTGAATGAATAAAGGAAAATAAAAGTCTGTACCCAGTCTGAATCTGTGCATGTTCAACAATGTTGTGAACATTTCCAAAGCTAATTTCTATGTGCACAACTTTATGAGCTGTCAAAACCATTGTTCATTATTTGGCGTGAAAAAGAGGAAAAAATCCTTCAACTGTGGCTATCAGTAAATTGACTGGTGTCTCAGCAGAATGGATGCCTGAGTGAATCCCTCCCCCCCCCCCCCCCCCCCCCCCCCCCCACACACACACACACACACACACACAGAGCAAGTGAACAGCTCCCCAGTCTGACTGGTTTGGCCAGTTTCCAGGTGGAATGGGTAAAGAATTTCCTTCTGACATTCCCCACATTTCCAGAGTCGATCCCTAGTGTGGCTGCACTGGTGTTGTGCCATTTCAGGTAAGTGCTGACAGACTGTTACACACACCGATAGCCCACCCCACCCCCACCCCCCAAGAACCCAGTATAAAGCAGTAAACATTATCTCCTGTTGTGGAGGGACAGCCTGTTTTGGTCTGAGTAGGAACACTGAGCAGATTTACCTCAATGACAACTTAATCGGTGACCAGAGCAAGTTAAGCAAGTCCAAATAAAATGCATTATAGCGTAGAAAGACGCCCATCAAATCCAAGCTGGCTCTCTGTAGCAGAATCCTATATTCTCATTCCCCATACGTACCCCAAACTCAGCAAGTTTATTTCCCTCAGAACTGATCTAATTGTTTTTATCAATCATTGATCTTCTCTACTTGCACCACCATAATAGGCAACATGTTCTGCATATTTCCAGCCAATACAGTCAGCAGAAACACTTGCTCATCTCCCACTGTCTCAAAACCTTACATCTGACCTTAACTCTTGTGTCATCACCTATCGAATGCAGATATTTTTGTCTGCTGTATCTAGGTCTGTTATAATCTTATACAGCTTTATCAAAAATATATCCAACTTTTTCACTTCAAAGAAAATCGCAATTTTTTCAAATCAATCCAGTGACTGCATTTTCTTCATCAGTGAGCCACTCCAGTAAGCCTGTACACCACAGTCTGAAGATCACTCATATCCTTCATTGTTGATGGCTATTTTGTTGCACAAATCCAGACGATGCAAGTTTTCTGCACAACAGCAGTAACTTTATTATTGGACAGCCGGTGAGAGTTTCAAAATGTCTCGAAAGTAGCTGAGTGTTTACTTGTAGACACTCTTCTTCACAAATCTCTGCCTTACCCACAGAGACAGTATATTTAATAGGAATTAGACAAAGGCATATCAGTCACATGGACGATTGTCATTACATAGTTTAAAGTAGGTAATTATGACCTTACAAAGCTTGATGAATGGCGATGTCCTGTGATAACGTGTGATGGATTACAGAAATTGATGATCGTATTGTTCATGATTATGTGTTGATGGGAGGAGATTAAGGCAGAATGGTTCTTCCTTCAGTAAATAAGGGATTCACTTACCTATGCTAATATGGAGGGGAGGTAAAACAATGGGAGTGGGAGGCAGTTTAACAGAGTTGTGCCCAGGGCTACCAGTCTCGTCTGGAAAGGGCAAATTCCTCTGTCTGAGATTACGGGGCAATCCACATGTCTGGCTGCAAGAGGTTCTATTTTGAGATACTGTCAGCCTCCACCATTCTGTGGTGTTCTGTCTGTATTCGAAGAGTACAGGCCTTCAGTTGATCAAATAAGGCCTTTTGCAAGGTAATGTTTAACCCTTGAGACCCCACGGTGTCCTGAAAGAGAAGCAAAAGGTATGGAACTGGTCCCTCTATGGTATTTTAACTTCCTCGTTCTGACCAGGAATCTGTTGACCAGAATTGAATGCAATGATTGACTGTGACCTAACTCAAGCTTTGTCAAGGGTCAGAATCTTTTCCGTGAGTTTGTTATCATTCCTCCATTAATGAAGCCCAGCATCCCATTTGTTTTACCCAAAATACATGTTTTCTCTCCTTTAAGGATTGGTACACATTGTCCCCCATTCCTGCTGTCCTGCTCTCTGTGTCTGTGCCATTCAAATATATATTCCCTTTCTACATTGCTTCTCTCAAAATGTATCAACTTACTGTGTGTTCTAAAGAAGAGACATATTCCACTCAAAATATTATCTCTCGCTCCACACATTCTACCCGCTAGAAAACAGAACAGGACAGCACCGGAATAATTGGCCCACCGTGTCTGTGCGGTCCATGATGCCATTCCAAACTAATTCCATCTGCCTGACCATATCCCTGCCAATCCATGCCTGCTTATCTGTCTGTCCAAATGCCTCTTAAACATTATGATTGTTTCTGCTTTTCCCATCTCTCAGGAAAGTACATTCTTGTCACTTACCAGCTTCTGCATAAGAAACTTGTCTGACACAACTCCCTTTAAGCTTGCTCAGGTGTTGTTGGAAATGCTCAGCAGATCATGCAGCATCTGTGAAGAAAAATCAGTTAATATTTCGGGTCTGGTCACCCCTCCTCAGAAACGTTGACTTTAATTTATCTTCATAGAAGCTGCTAGACCTGCTGAACTTTTCCAGAAAATGTTTTTTTTCTGGTTTACAGCATTTGCAGTTGTTTCAGTTTTCATTTCCTTTAAACTTGCCCCCACTCCCCTTAAAACTCTGGCCTGTAGAGTTTGCCGTTTTCACCTTGGGAAAAGATTCAGATTATTCACTCTGTCTGAGCCTTTCGGATCACCCACAGCCACTGACTTTCCCAACGCAAAAATCCAGGTCTTTCCAACCTCTCCCAATCCAAGCAACATCCTGGTAAACCTGTTTTCACGCTGTCCAAAGCCTTAACATCATCCTTTTTATGTGGTGATCAAAACAGCACACAATACTCCAAATGTTGCCTAATGACAGTTTTATATTCAGTCCCTGACACAAGAAGGCAAGTATGCCATCCACCTCCTTCACCACTTTCAGGGAGCTGTGAACTTGCCCCTGGAGATCCCTGTGTACATCAATGCTGCTGAGAGCCCTTCAGTTTAGTGAATACATTCCTCTTGCAATGAGCCTCACAAAATACATCACCTCACACTTGTCTGGATTAAAATCTATCTCCGTACAGGTTTTCCAACTGATCTCTTTCTTGCTGTATCCTTTGACAACATTCTTCACGATTCACAACTTCATCAATTTCTTCCATCTATAAACCTGCTAATCAAATCGCTTACATTTCCATTCTAATCATTGATATATGTTACAGACAATAGATGTTCCAATTCTGATCCTTGTGGAACAACACTGACCACAGAACTCCAGCCACCAACATGTTGTGGAAGGAACATATTTCATTTAGTCAGTCAGTCGGAAAGTATTTCAGGTATTGGTGTGGCACTAGATGTTCCAAGTTATTCACAATCCTGGTTAAAACACCGTGGAGCAGATTTTCAGTTCTGGGTCCCCGACCTGGGGACTCCCCCAGAACCAAGTGTAAGGCAGTAAACATTATCTCCTGCTGTGGAAGGGCAACCTGTGTTGGTCTGAGCATGAACACAGAGCAGATTTACCTTAATGATAATTTAACACTGAAGACAAATAACCAGAACAAGGTAAGCAAGTACAAAAAAAAATGTTATGGCACAGAAAGGGGCCCATCAAATTCAAGCTGGCTCTCTGCAGCAGAATCCCTTATTCTCATTCTCCAACTGTCCTCAAAACCCTGAAAGTTTATTTCCCTCAGATCTGATATAATCGTATTTGTTAATCTTTGATCATCTCTACTTGCAACACTATAATAGGCAGCACGTTCTGCACATTTCCAGCCAATACAGTCAGCGGAACATTGCAATCTTCCACTTTCTCAAAATGATATATTTGATCTTAAATTTTGAGCCATCACCTATTGAGTGCAATTTATTGTCTGCTCTATCTAGGTGTGTTATAATCTTATCCATTTTAATCTATCAAGATATATTCAACTTGATTTCTTCAAAGAAAATAACAATCTTTTTTCCAAATCAATCCAGTGACTGCATTTTCTTCATCAGTGCACCACACCAGTAAGTCTGTACTGCACACTCTGAAGATCACTCAGATCCTTCCTGAGCAGGAATTTGTTGACCTGAATTGGATACAATGATTGATTGTGACCTAATCAGTCAATGAAATTGTTTCCATGAATTTGTTCTCATTCCTTTTATTAATGAAACCCAGGTTCCCATATATTTTGGTCAAAACACTCTGATTATGTTTTCTCTCCTTTAAAGAATTGTACACATTCCTCCCCACCCCCCACCCCCTTCCCTCAGTCTCTACTCTTCGTGTCTGTGCTATCCAAATATATATTTCCTTTCTACATTGCTTCTCTCAAAATGTATCAACTCACTGTGTGTTAGAAAAAAATATTACCTCTCGCTCCATGCACAGTACCCCCTGGAAAACAGAAAAGTACAGCATCTGAATAATTGGCTCATTATGTCTGTGCAGACCATGATGCCATTCCAAACTAATTCCACCGGCCTGGACATGATCCATATCCCTGCCAACCCCTGTCCGCTTATGTGCCTGCCCAAATGCCTCTTAAGCATTGTGATTGTTTCTGCATTTACCACGTCGCAGGAAAGTACATTTCCAGTCATCTATCACCTTTTGCGTACGAGACTTGCCTGATATAACTCCCTTTAAACTTTCACATGTTGTTGGAAATGCTCAGCAGGTCTTGCAGCATCTGTGAAAATAAAAATCCGTTAATGTTTCGGGTCCTTCTTCTGAAATGTGACCTCTGATTTCACTTTACAGATGCTTCCAGACTTGTTGAGCATTTCCAGACACTTCTGTTTTTGTTTCTGATTTACAGCATCTGCTGTTCTCCCGGTTTTGATTTTCTTTAACTTTCCCCCGTCCCCTGAAATCTATGGCCTCTAGAATTTGTCATTTCTACCTTGGAAAAAGATTCAGATTATAGAACATAGAGCATAGAACAATACAGTGCAGAACAGTCCCTTCGGCCCTCAATGTTGCGCCGACCTGTGGAATTTTCTCAACTCGTCCCCCTACAGTATCCTAACATCATCCCTGAGCTTATTTGAGGATTGTTTAAAGCTCCCTAATGTGGTTGAGTTGACTACCTTAGCAGGTAGGGCATTCCACACACTTACCATTCTCTTTGTGTAAAGAATTTGTCTCTGACTTAAATCTATCACCCCTCAATTTGTAGTTATGACCTCTCATACAAGCTGTCGTCATCATCCTAAGAAAAAGACTTTCACTGTCTACCATATCTAATCCACTGATCATCTTGTATGTCTCTACCAAATCCCCCGTTAGCCGCCTTCTTTCCAATGAGAACAGATCCATGTCTCTCAGCCTTTCCTCTTAAGACATTCCCTCCACACCAGGCACCATCCTGATAAATCTCCTCTGCACCTTTTCCAATGCTTCCACATCCTTTTTGTAATGGGGCGACCAGAACTGTACACAATATTAAAACTGTGGCCGCACCAGCATTTTGTATAGTTGCAGCATGATATTGTGGTTCCAGAACTCAATCCCTCTCCCAATGAAACCTAACACGCCGTATGCCGCCTTAACAGTACTATCAATCTAGGTGGCAACTTTCAGGGATCTATGTACATGGACACCAAGATCCCTCTGCACACCCACACTACCAAGAATTTTTCCAATGACCCAGTACTCTGCCTTCCTGTTATTCCTCCCAAAGTGCATCACCTCACATTTAGCTGCATTGAACTCCACTTGCACCTCTCAGCCCAATTCTGCAGTTTATCTAGATCCCCCTGCAACCTGTAACATTCTTCCAAACTGTCTACTACTTCACAGACTTTAGTGTCGTCTGCAAATTTACTAATCCATCCACCTATGCCTGCGTCTAAGTCATTTATAAAAATGACAAACAGCAGTGGTCCCAAAACAGATCCTTGTGGAACACCACAAGTAACTGGGCTCCAGACTGAATATTTTCCATCAACCACCACTCGCTGCCTTCTTTCAGAAAGCCAGTTTCTAATCCAAACTGCTAAATCACCCTCAACTCCATACCTCTGCATTTTCTCTAACAACCTACCATGTGGAACCTTATCAAAGGCTTTACTGAAGTCCATGTATACCACGTCAACTGCCCTAGTCTCATCTAAATGCTTGGTCACCTTCTCAAAAAACTCAATGAGGTTTGTGAGACACAACCTGCCCTTGACAAAACTATGTTGACGATCTGAAATCAAATTGTTGCTTGTTAGATGATTATAACTGTTATCTCTTATAATCCTTTCCAAAACATTTCCTACAATGGAAATAAGGCTCACTGGTCTATAATTACCTGGGTCATCTCTGCTGCCCTTCTTGAACAAGGACACAACACTTGCAATCCTCCTGTCCTCGGGTACTAAACCCATTGACAATGATGACTCAAATACCAAAGCCAAAGGCTCTGCTATCTCTTCCCTAGCTTTGCAGAGAATCCACGGATAAACCCCATCCGGGCTGGGGACTTGTCTACATTCACTCCTTCTAGAATTGATAGCACCTGTGCATAACTAACCTCAATCCTTTCTAGTCTAGTATCGCGTACCTCATTTTTGTCCTCTACAATATTCTCCTTTTCCTATGTAAACACCAATGAGAAATGTTCATTTAGCACTTTTCTGATGTCTGCAGGGTCCACACTCAACTTTGAGATTAGATTACTTACAGTGTGGAAACAGGCCCTTCGTCCCAACAAGCCCACACCGACCCCGCTGAAGTGCAACTCACCCAGACTCATTCCCCTACATTTCACCCCTTCACCGACCGCTACGGGCAATTTAGCAGAGGGCAATTTAACCTGCATATTTTTGGACTGTGGGAGGAAACCAGAGCACCTGGAGGAAACCCACGCAGACACGGGGAGAATGTGCAAACTCCACACAGTCAGTCGCCTGAGGGGGGAATTGAACCCGGGTCTCTGGTGCTGTGAGGCAACAGTGCGAACCACTGTGCCACTGTGCCACCGTGCCGCCCACAAAAATAACAATACATAAAAAGCATAAAAACTTCCCACTTCTGTCTTTGATTAGCCCTATTCCTACCCTAAACATCCTTTTATTCTTCACATACCTATTGAAAATTTCAGGGTTATCCTTTGTTCTATTTGCTGAAGACTGCTTGTGTCCTCCCTTTGCTTTCCTTAACTCTCTCCTTAAATCCTTCCTAGCTGATCTGTAATCTCTATTGCTTCATCTGTACCATTTTGCCTCATCAACACATAAGCCTCTTTCTTCTTCTTAACAAGGGATGCAATTTCTGTAGTAAACCATGGTTTACAAACTCTGTCTGTGCCAGTTGTGTCACCCCACAGCCATTGACTTTCCAAAGACAACAATCCAAGATTTTCCAACCTCTCCCAATCCAGGAAACCTCCTGGAAAACTTGCTTCCACCTTCCCAAACGCCTTCACATTTTACCTATAATGTGGTGATCAAAACGGCACACAATCCCCCAACGGTGGCCTGATTATAGTTTTATTATCACTCCCCTGACAGAAGAAGGCAAGCCTGCCATTCACCTCCTTCACCACTTTCAGGGATCTTCCAGCTTGCAACTGAAGATCACTCTGTATATCAGTGCTGCTCAGGACCCTACTGTTTATTGTATACATTCCTCTTGCTTTGTGTCTTCCAAAACACATCACCTCACACTTGTCTGAATTAAAATATATCTGCAATTTCTCCACAAAACTTTCCGACTCACCTTTTTCTTGCTGTATCCTTTGACATCATTCTTCACAATTCACAACTTCAACAGTTTGCGCCATCTCCAAACTTGCTAATTAAACCCCAGTCCAACACCGGCATCTCCGAATCATGCTAATTAAATCATTTACATTTTCAAACTTTTCATTTATATACATTACAAACAACAGATGTCCCAGTTCTGATCCTTGTGGAACAGCACTAGCCATAGACCTCCAGCCAGCAACATACCCCTGCACAACTGTTGCTGAGAGAATTATCAAAGATGAGCCTTGGGTTCTGTGTTGAGCAGCACGACCAACGTTTATTCAGAGCTCCTTACTAATACATGATGGGAGAGGTCCCTCTCTGGCTCCCCCAGGTAAGTCCAGCATTTTGATGTGTTTACTTCATACGTTCCAGTAATATTTGCCCCCTGACCTGAACTCCAGGGTTTGGAATGTCAGCTCCGATATTTCCGCGTTCCCTTTCACAGTCTGATTCTCTCAGCTCATGCAGCTGCTTTGTTAGCTCTTTCACAAATGGTTTAACCCTAACCTTATCACTGAACATCTCCAGCCCTCCCACTACCACCCATCTCCGGTTTTCCCACTACTATACCCTGTGCCATCTGCATCATCCATCCAGTTATTAAGTCAAAGGGGGACAGCCCCGTCCCCTTTTCTGGGCTTGTCCTCAGTTTCATTAGGCTGGTGGGGAGTACTCTAACCCATCGCTGTACTGTCTCTGAGAGAGCCTTAGTCAGACGAGCTTTAAGTGTCTGCGTCATTCCTTCTACTGTCACAGAGCTCTGGGGGTGGAATGGTGATGGGATTTCTGTTCAGTATCAAACAGGGCACATAGCTCTTTAGCTATGCTCCCTGTAACATGTGTCCCTTGGTCAGAATCTGCAGGGGAATGATTCCACCCACTGAGTAAACCTATTTATTAAAACCCAGTAGGACTTCCTTCCCTGGGATTGGGATGGGTGTGTGTGTAAAACCCATCTGTACTTGTTCCCATGGGCCCCTGGGTCCCTGCTGCTGCCTCCATTTTATCCTGATTGCTTTCCCTGGCTCACACTGTGAACAGGCTACACACCTTCGACAAAACCTTGCTGTATTTCTCCCTGTTCCAGGCAAGGATTGTAGTGGATCATCTGATATTGCATTTTATCCTCCCCAATATGTGCCAGCCCATGATATGTTTTTAATAATGTTTGTCTTATACAGTGTAGTGGCACTGCTGGATCATCCAGACTCTGACGTGTCCTATTACTGCCCCACCCTTCATTTTCCTGTTGTGGGGCTGTATCTGCGAAGGTCTTTAAACTTTCCTTACTCACTTCTGCAGTTAATGCCACTGCCACTTCCCCAAATATCTGCCCTGTTTCAGTCAGTATTTCACTCGTGTTCCCCACATACTTACTGCCCCGTTGGTGTGGGGTTTCTACTTTCCTGTGAGCTCTAATCTTCATTATTGCTGCTTCACTGGGATAGTTAACTGCTCCCACTAACTATCTGACCTGTGCTTCGTGCTCTATGTGGCCCCCAGACAGGGTGATGTACCCTCACCGAGCACAGGCCAGCACATGGTCATGAACAATACCAAAGGCATGCTGACTGCATGTAGATGTTGACTCCCTGACCCCTGGCTAATGTCCGTGCTTCTGTCAGGGTTTGTGATGATTCTGCCAATTCTGGAGAATTCTCCTCAAAATTCCCACAGTAATTAAACAATCCTAATGTTTGCCTTACCCCCTTCACGCTGTGGGGGTGGATAGTTTTAAAATCATGGTCTGTCGTTCCGCTGGGATTGTCCTCTCTCCCTTCCTGATTTGATCTCCCTGATGTGATGTCCCAGGTCCCCTACCTTCCCACTGTCTGTGGGTTAATTTTAAGCCCGGCCTGCCTGACCTGGCACTATATTCTGTTTAATATCTGGATATGTTCTTTCTCACCAACTGAGGTAATGACGTGTTGGTAAGATCAATGTGACTAACTCCATCAACCATGGGATATAGTGGAATATTATGGGATCCCTGAGGTAACTGGATCCAGGTGTACTGTTTTCCTCAGCCAGTAAACGCCAGCTTATTCTGGGATTCCAGGTCCACAGGTATGAACCAGAACCCATTCACAATATCAAGGGCTGAGAATATATATACTGTTGCGATTTCAGTCCATTAAATACAGTGGTGGGGTTCGCTAATGTAGGATACTCTTTAGTGGCGGATTTACTGAGTGAGGTATCCTAAATAGTGAGGTGGGATGAGCTGTCCGGCTTCTGTGAGTTAGTCTGGGATACTGTCCGTCTGACTATTCCCTGCTTCTGTCAATCTGTTACTGTCACAATTACTGCCTCCTCAGCTTTAATGAGATCCTGTTTGTGTGGGGTGAGAGAGGGCCCTCGATCTTTACAGTATCTACAGGTAATAACCCACATTCCTGTTTAAGTTATCCACACTGCTGTTTGGGTCCTAGCTATAACTCCCCAGATTCCCTGACTGTTCCAGTCTCCCTGCAAGGTAACTACTCTGCAGATGTCGCCTTTCCTTTGCTTCCTGTCCCAGGCCTATTCAGGTTGTTCCCATATTACAGTTTGTGTCTCTACATCAATAGTTGGTCCTAACTGTTCTAAACTGGCAACTCCCAGAATGGTCCCTTCCTCAGTTTCCCACTCCCATATCTGAATATATTTTGCCACATCCGTGATCTGCGTCGGGAGAGGTTCATTTCATCCAGCTTCCTCGATTCCCTCTCCGACTGCTCTCATTTTAGCAATTGAGGTGATATGGGGCAAATCCATATTGGTAATTGATATAGATGCTCCTGTATTAATATTATGCACTGCTGGTTCCCAAACATAGCATCAAAGAATATTCATGTGCCTAGGTGAACACATGCACACACACAATGTGAATATCTATCTCCCTCTCTCTGCCTACGTTCCTTGGCAATATGTCCTTTACTGCTTCACTTGTAAAATTGCCAGTCTGGTTACCCTCCCTGTACTGCAGCTATTCCACTGTGTTTCTGAGCTTGACTCAGCACTCATGGTCCAATTCAGAAGGTGGTTAGAATGATCTCCCACTGGGAGTCACATGTTTATAATTATAGTTAAATGGGGTCCCAGTTTAAAAACAACAAACTGATATCATCATCACAGGTTGGGGTTTGGTAATCCCCCGTGGCCCTTACACACCTCAGGCTTCCTCTCTGTATGATCCTCGATATTACCCTTGGTTCCCTGAGTCACCAAGGTTATTTTAGCCCATTCGGCCTGTCCCGTCCCCAGTGTGTCCCTGTAATATCTGTAAATTCCTGGAGAACTGATCAGCTGTGCACTGGGGGCTCGCACCCGCACCCTCTCATTGCAGAGACAGGTTCTGATGTACATGTCGGGGCATCTTGGCCTGAGAGCTTTTGGCCTGACACCATCATCGGTGAGACTGTACCTCAATTAATTCATCCATATTCTCCCAATAAGGCCCATTATTACCATGTCTCTATCAGGCTGGGTGTTAACTCACCAACTTCTGTCATTCAGCAGGTGAACGGTTCATGTTTGGTTTCTGTCAGTTCCGTTTGTTGCTCCCTACTGTCTGTCCAAGTTGAGCTTAGATGCCCAGTGGTGCCATAGAGAGGGCCTTTTGGACCTTATAGGGCAATGGGTGATCCCACTCATTGCCGTCTCTCTGTCCATTCGTGTGCGCTTTGTCATCTAACCCGTTCCAGTCAGTGTCACCATCCTCACTGCCTTCTGAGGAGAGCGGGGCACTCGGTACCTCCCCCACTGTAACTACCACCTGGTTCTTTGGCTTTAAGGCCTCACGTCTGAGAGCCACCACCTTCACCTGTTCCTGTTTATCATAATAATGGAACATATTCCGTCATTCCTGGAATAAAACAGAGCAAAATGTAATTTGGTTTTACTTGAAATAAGAATAATTTGACATTCACTCGACATATCTATCGAGGTGAGAATTGTACTGTGATTATTTAAGTGAATTTAATGTGATCATACAATGAAAATAAATGATAATCAACGACAACATGTGATTATTTGTACCAGTTCTTGCAATGAAAATTCAATTTTATTCAATGCTTGTCACCCATTACACCATGGGCATTGTTATTAGGGAATAAAGTAATGGAAGGATATCAGAGAAAATAAGTAGACTTTAATTTTAGCTTCACTGCAATAATGAACCAAAACAATATTTGGAAATATGGGCAAACTACATAACAAAGTTTCCAGTGTCATTATTGACATGAAAACTATTTTAGTTTGCAAGTTGTTTTGCTCTAAGAATAATTGGAAATGAATTGTGATTATGAATTAACCATTTAAAATATACTTTGAAGAGAATAATCAGATATATTTTTTGGAGGAAATTAGGAAAGGAAATAAATATGTATACATTGGTATTAATAGTTTTAAAATGTTTGGAATTTGACTGGGATTATTTGATTGAGAGAGGCTGCATGATTATAAAGACTAATAAACCTTTTTCATTGCATTGTTGGTTTCACTAGGATCTGTTGTGGTCTAAGCTCTTGTTGTGTGCAATGGACTGTCATTAATAGCTTAATTAACCTGCGAGTCCCTGATCAGGTTTCCTTTGTCTGTAAGTCAGTCTGTAAGTGAGCAACACACCTGCTTTTCTGAGGGGAACATGAGACTCTTTTCAAAGGAAATAAGTGGCAGTTCTCACTGAGAATGGTTTCTCCCACACACCATAAGCAGGGAAGTGATTTTCTGAAGAATTTCATTGTCTATCTATAAATCTGACGGTAACTGTTTGTCAGTTTGTGGAGGATTCAGCTCTTTTTGCTGAGCTGTTTTTATATAAGCAGTTGGTTCATTATGTCTTTGCCAAGAATGTTGTTTACTTTCCCCTTTTACTGTGATTCTGCAGGTTAGAATATTCTGAGAATCAATAATGTTCAATAACTGAACATTGAATGGTTTAGACTCTAACAGAGCAGTGGCTTTGTTTTCAGCTAATTATTCACTTTCCATTTCCTGGTTGTGTTGAATGTTACAGAAACAGGCTCTGAGCAATGTTTCCATTCACTTGTGTTGGAGTCACTGACAGCCACGTGGTCAGTCAGTTTCAGGCTGATGGATCAGTTTCTCTGTCCTATTAGATGGTGGTCACTTGCTCAGTTTCCGATGGCTCACCTCAGTGTCAGTCCATCAGCTGCTGAAACCCTGCATCCAGCATTTGTTCCCTCTCACCATGACTAATCCAATACAGTCCCAGCTTGTCTCCCACATTCACCTCCACATACTCATGATCACCTCAGATTCTACTGTTTGTGTCCTTGCAGCAAGTTGTGTAAGACACCTACTTCAGTTTTAACCTGATATATATTATGTTCAGAAAGATCATTTCAAAATTTGGTTCACTGCTTCTTCAGGACCTTCGTGAAGAAGGGCTCATGCCCGAAACGTCGATTCTCCTCCTCCTTAGATACCGCCTGACCTGCTGCGCTTTTCCAGCAACACGCTTTCAGTTGTAATTGTAGCAATCAGTTAATTACAAGTTACTGACAAAATATTTTAAGAGGAGCTGCTATTGGTGATGGAAATGCTGCTGGTTAGTATAAAAGAGGGCTGCGGTGAATACTGTACTCGGTTTTGATGAGAAAGTTGAACAATGTAAAATTCTTTTATCCTTGATAATAAGAAGAGTTAGAGATTGCACCACTGCTGCTACTGAGCATCAGTGCCAATCAAGTGGGCTGCTTTATTCTGGGTGGTATCAAGTTTCTTGAGTGTTGTAAGGGCTGCACTCAACCAGGCAAGTGAGGAGTATTCCAACATACTCCTGACTTGTGCCTGGTAGCGTTTGGACAGGATTTCAGAGCCAGGATTTGAATTACTCTTGTAGCCACTGTGTTTATGTGGTGAGACCAATTCAGTTCCTGATCAACGATTATCCCCAGGATAGTGTTGATAGTGGGTGTTCAGTGATGGTAACACCATCGAATGTCAAGGGATGGTGGTTAGGTTATTTCTTATACGTGATGGTCATAGCCTGCATTTGTGTGGCATGTATGTTACTTAGCCTTTGTCAGCCCAAGCCTGGATATTGTCCAGATATTGTTGTAGTTGGACTTGGACTGCTTCAGTACCTGAGGAGTTAATTACTTATGAACATTAAATAGTCATGAGATTATGCAAATTCCTTTTTCCATCAAATGTCATGGACTGTATCTTGTGGCCACTATCATATTCACTTTCATTATCTTTTTATTTGCTTCCTAATTCAGACACAAATGTTTGAACATCGATCAGAATAAAATTACATAAATTAAAAACACATGTTTCTACAAGTAAACTAATTGAATGAAATACATTACTTCTGTATTGTCTGCATTTTGACAAAAAAATAAATTCTTTTCAAAAACTAATGAATGGCTGATTTATTGTCCTCAATCCATCAATCTAGATTTTATATTTCAGTCTTCAGTTTACCGATCTTAATGTGCGTCTAATCAACACTAGAGCAAAGTGTGTTTAAAATATTGAGTCAATTTTTTTGTTCAGAATACAACATTTATTAGGAATTCATTATCCTTATAATAATTGCTGAATAAGTTATTTGGCTTTCTAACGTGTATCATCAGATCCATATATTATTTTAATCCATATTTTAATTTAATCCATTGCAACAATGTTATTGTTTTCAGGTCAACTATCCCACAATGGAATCAATCATTTTGCATCCAACACGCTTCGAAAACTGACTTTTGCTCATTTGAATAATCACAGTAATCTCAGCCTTATGAATT
Source organism: Chiloscyllium punctatum (assembly GCF_047496795.1). Classification (NCBI taxonomy): domain Eukaryota; kingdom Metazoa; phylum Chordata; class Chondrichthyes; order Orectolobiformes; family Hemiscylliidae; genus Chiloscyllium; species Chiloscyllium punctatum. The sequence goes on from NC_092751.1 coordinate 27,727,730, forward strand.
CCGAGAACTGTAACTACTTTTCTCTGCAATACTTCCTTTTCATGTCTGCGCATTGCACAGTCATGCAGCAAAATTAGATTTCTCCTTCTAAGTGTACTGATAGATTTTAGAAAATCTAAGTGTTGCTAATATCTAAGTATTGTGCAATTCAGTAGGGGGTATAAATGTGTAATAATGGCTCAGTACATGAAGTAATGTGAAGATATTGCAATGTACAAACTCACAATGATTGTGAATATCAATTTTTATCTTAACCATGGAACCAGTTGAATTGATTTAATTATATTTCACTTCGATGCTCACGTTCATTGTACTTCTAATCACAATAAGAGCGAAATATTTCATGTGACAAAATTATTTAAAATTCATGTCACTTTTTTATGGACACAAAATACAATTAACACCCGTTTGTTCTTTCCTTGACCAATCACAGTGAAGTTTGAATTGTAGAATGCTAGACTGACACAGCACAGAAACAGACCATTCAGCCCAACTTAGCATTCCGGCCAGTTTTCCTAAACTAAACTAGTCCCATTTCCCTGTGTTTGCCCCATACCCGTTTGGAAGTTTTCTATCCAATAAACTGTCCAAAAGTCTTTTCGATGTTGTAATTGTACCAGCCACTGCCCTTCCTCTCACAACTCATCCCAAAAAGTGAAACACACTGTGTGGAAAAGTTTCCCCTCAGACCCCTTTTAAATCTTTCCCCCTCACCTTAAATATTATTTACACCGCAGAATCTTTAGAACTGCAAAATTATTAAAAGTTGAGAGGTATTTAGAAGCAGCGTAATAACATTCATACTTCAATCAGTGATGTGAAGCAAAGAAATTCAAGATGTTGTGATCATTATAATGAACAACAGTTACAAGTTGAGACAATGTTGGCTGAAAAGCAATTCAATCGACACTTAGATATTTTTCAATCAACTCTGAGGTGTTTTTACACATCGCTGTTGAAGGTGGGAATTGAATCCATGCCCCCTGGTCTACTAGTACAGATATTACCGGAGTCCTCCATAATATTCCCCTGCAGGAAGGGCAGGAGTATAATCACATACTTACTGTGTTTATTCACAGGGAAAACTACTCAGATATTTATTGTTCGAATTGGACAAGGATTGCATTAGACAGTTCCATAGTGTAGTGTACCGATATAAGGAATTAGTCATTTCTAATAATGAAGGAACGAAGTAACAATGATCTTAAATAAGCATAGATCTCATGATAATCAAGTAAGTCAATATGTTTGAAGCAGTTATTCATCTGCATAAATAAAAATTAACCTGCTTTGTAATGCACATGAATTGGAAATAAAGCATTAGTCATTCAATATGACTACTCAGCGAAAGACAACTTCCCTCATTTTCAAAAAATTGTGATTTCTAAGAATTCAAGATCTATTGTAAAAGCATAGAACAAACATTTGTCAATTCTGGTTTATTTACACAAGAATCTCGTAAAATTTAAATAATGTTTAACATGAAAAATACTGAGTTCTTATTGTAATAATCAGAAATAAAGAAATGTTAGAATTGAAGTGAAATACAATCGATACAAGAATGTAAACAAAACTGTGGATGGTGAAAATCACAAACAAAATCAGTAATTGCTGGAAAATAACTCAGCAGGTCTGGCAGCATCTGTGGAAAGAAGTAAGTGTTAATACTTTTGGGCCAGTTACCTTTCCTCAGACTGCATTTTTGCTCACAACCAATTCAATCCAGCTAAGCTTCCACACTTAAAATTATTCTTGCTGAGCTTAAGAGATTGTAGAGTGCAATATTGTTTGTACCAGTTGATGTACTGAGACATAGTTCCTCATCTACAGCTGGAGATATTGGATTTCAACAATGATTACCGATTAGATATTGTCAATAATTAGTTTTAAAATGGCTGATAACAAATTTATAAATGATGAGAAAACCCTTATTGCAATGTAATTCTGCAATATGTTGAGGAAAAGAAAGAAGTATTTATGTGAAAAATAATTCACCATCTCTTAATTGATAAGACTGATTAATGATCCTTCCATTAATATGAGAATTCAAATGAAAGAGAATGAGATAATTAGAATGATTGTTGGATGAGAAAACTTTGGTTGATTGCAGGTGTGTTGACCTGAAAAGAATGTTAATATTTCATTATGATACTGGCACTAAGAAATAATGGATTCAACAAAAGTGTTAATCTCATGATGGTGTGTGAATTGAAATAACAATTAAATAATAATTAATGTTAGAACTCAACACTTAAAATGATTCAATGTATTCAAAGCAGTTTGTCCTTGATATCCATAAAGATCAGTATACTGAGAATTAAAACATCGGGTTAATTTAAAACCAAAAATCACACCTTTGAAGATTATTCATCAGAATTGTTCTGTCATTGAAATAACCTCATTTCTTCAAGAATTCTGCATTTCCCTCATTTTATGCCTTTTTTCCACAGGTATCAGTACTGGAACCCTTCTGTTTGCGATACAAATATATAGAAGTGAAATGGATTAAAATCTAATTGGGGGAGTTAGTAAGTTTGCAGATGATATAGCGTTCAGTGTAGTTGAGGACAATGTTGAGCAGGAAAAAGATAAATTGCAGATATGGGCAGATAAATTAGAGGTGAAGTTTAATCCATACAAGTGTGAAGTGTTTCACTTTGGAAGCTCAAATGTTAAGGAAAAGCAGATAGTTAATGGCAGGACCCTAATAGCTTTATTATTCAAAGGGATCTTGGCGTTCAAGACCATGGTTCCCTGAAAGTGACCATGCAAGTAATTAGGTGGTTAGGAAGGCAAATGGCATGCTTGCCTTTATTGGTCAGGGAACTGGTTACAAGAGTCAGGAAGACATATTGTAACTTTATAAGACTTTGGTTAAGGCATACTTGAAGTATTGTATTCACTTCTGTTCGCCACATTACAGGAAGGGTATGGAGGCTTTGGAGAGGGTACAGAGGGCATTTACCAGGATGCTGCCTGGATTCGGAGAGGCGAGAAAAACTCAGATTCCTTTTTGTGGAATGGCGGAAACTGAGGGAATACTTGATGGATAGCTGTACAATCATGAGATACATCAATAGGGTTGACGGTCAGCGAGTTTTTCCCAGAGTTGAAACATCAAAAACTATGTGGCATGCGTTTAAGGTTAGGGGGAATGTTCAAGGGGCATGTAAGGGGCAATTTGTTTTTACACAGGTAGTGGTAGCTGTCTGGAATGAACTTCCAGGGTTGGTGCTGAAAGCGGATACATTAAGGCTCTTTAATGTTCATTTCGATAATTTGGAAGGATATGGACCAAGAGTAGGCAGAAGGGATGAGTTTCTTTTGCATTACGTTCAACACAACGTTATGGGCCAAATGACCAATTCCTGTGCTGCACAGATCTTTGAGAGAAAACTAACGTCGAACTCATACGACATTTAATCTTATTAATATTGAGGCACTGGTGTCAGAAATAGGAAGGAAATAAGTAGAGAACGAACTTGACTACAATCTAAAAATATAGTCAGTTAAATTTACAGAGTTTTTATGATATTCGTTCTGAATTATCAGATTAATAACTTTGATGGAGATGTTTCGAAAATGTTTGCAGTTACTGATGTGCTGACCCAAAATTACCCTTGTTAAATTGAAGACTGGACCAGAAACCTTTTAGAAAACTTGAAAATATTCAGTAAGGTGAGATGCACATCATAATTTAATCAATTATTTCTTACTGCCAATACTACAATAACAAAATCTTTCAGGTCTACATCAAAAAGCATTGATTTCCAGCCAATGCTCATTATAAATATCTGAATGCTACTCGTTTCAACAATCAAAGTAATAACAGCCTCATTGATTAAGAGATATCTAAGACATTTCAGTAATAATTACTGTTTAGTTCGACAAATTGCTCGTTGAAACAGCAATGTGAGATTTCTCATTAATATTCAGTTCACTGACAGCATATTAATAATTTAGTTATTTATAATATCTAATAATTGATCCAGTAATTAATTCCAGTAAGGGGTATAACAGTGGAATTATGGCTCCGTACATTAACTGATGGAAAGATATTGTTGTGTTCACTCTCCCAATTATTGTGAATATCGATGTGTATTTTGATTTGATTTGATTTGTTTATATTTTTCGTCAACGTGAAGACTTATTGTATTTCTGATCACAGTAATAGTTAAAAATTTTAAAACTAAAAAATCAAATTTGTGACTTTTTTGTCAACAAGAAAGAAGAATTTACATACGTATGTTCTTTTCTTTATCAGAGTAAATTTTGAATTGTTGGAAGTCATACATGTGTGTAAGGAAGGGGAGCTGCCTGCTGCAGAATAGTCACATTGAATGTTTTTTTTCGCAATTACATCCTGCTGCTAAGCATTCTAGCTATCTTTTCATTATAAGAAAAACTACTTTAAACACATTCCACAGTCATATTTTTCATGAATTAGCAATATGTGTATTTATCGTTCTTTCAATTGCCATGATTTTAATTTCTAAGTAAGAGCATATGTGCTTAGTACCATCATTATTGGGAATTACTATTTCATTCTCAGTCCATTACACACAGAAACAGTCTAATTAATTCCCAGCCAAATTATCGGAATGAATATTGATTAGTTTTCATATGAGTAATCACAATTGATTATAATCCCACCCTTCCTTGTTAGGAACATAACGAAAGATACTTGTGCAGCTCAAGTAGTTTCTCTCCTATGAGACGAGGACGTGTGGCTTCAGTTCCCTTCTCCAACAGAGATACGCCAGAGCAGCTTAGAATGGTGATTAGAAAATATCTAAGCAGAGTTTGAATTGATTTTCAATCCAGTTTTAGATCTGCTTCTGTCTGTTGTTCATTCCAATAATCTCTTAATCTGCAATTTATTATCTTCAGATCATTAATAACATTGTGCATTATATTATATTATATCTAAATTTTAGATTTGAGGACACTGCAGTTTTTTAATTTTTAAAGGATGTAAGTAATGAAATTCATTTTATTTAATCAAAATACATTCGGGTATTATTCATATGGTGGGCAACAGGATTTTACTTCCAGTCAGCTCATGGATGCTCATATTTTGTTTATTCTGTGAACTTCATGCTGCAGAAGAGTTTCAATAAACATTTAACACATCATTATTGTGCATTTCAACACCTCCCGTACACCAATCCTTATTCTCTAGTCCGAGCAGATGAAGAGATGAAGATCGCCTGATGAAGAGGCAGCACCTTGAAAGTTAGGGATTCCCAATAAACCTGTTGGACTGTAACATAGTGTCATGTGATTTTTAACTTTGCTCACCCCAGTCCAACTCCAGCATCTCTAAATCAATGTTTCAAAAAGGAATTCCCATAATTTTTAAAAAGAAAATATGACTTTAATTAAGAACTTTAAAACGCGATTGTTAAACCCTTCCGATATTAGTAAAATATCTCAATGTAAGTGAAATCAATGCTCACACGATAGGGCACATACAGCCATACAAATGTCTTCCTGGTCATCTATAGACAATAGACAATAGACAATAGACAATAGATGCAGGAGTAGGCCATTCTGCCCTTCGAGCCTGCACCGCCATTCAATATGATCATGGCTGATCATTCCTAATCAGTATCCTGTTCCAGCCTTATCTCCATACCCCTTGACTCCACTATCTTTAAGTGCTCTATCTAATTCTTTCTTAAATGAATCCAGAGACTGGGCCTCCACTGCCCTCTGGCCTCTAATTACTGCTCAGGAGAAAAACCGGAGTAAGTCTCTTATCGTTCCTGAGAACAAGAGTCACAATAAACATTTGGTGGCCAGTTCCATCCAATAAATGCATTTGATTTCTTACATTTTGGTTCAGTAATTGCACACAAATTATTTAGCTAAAACCAATAACCATGCTTTATTGCAAATGACTGAGGATGGTAACATCAACATACGTAGCAGCTGGTCAATCAGGGTTCCAGTTAAAGTATCGCAAAATAAAATAATTTTATTTCGGCTTAGTACAACTGTAGGTGAAAACCTGTTGATTTTGCGCATTAAAAACCTTTATCTGCTTATGCAGAGAAAATACTGAAATGTGGAACTGTAAATTTAATTTATTTTGAGTTTCTTTCCCGAAAATAATCATGTGAATTGCTTCTCAATTTCTTCCTAGTTCTGATACAAATGTCAAAATATTTACAATATTAACTCTTTATGAATAATTAAAGAGTTTTCTCTGCAAGAATGACATGAAGATGTTCAAGGTCCTCTAATTACTGTTGAGCAGAATACTCTTCATAAGGGTCTTATTGTCTTAAACAGATGCTTATTATGACCTTGATTTTATTTCTGACTGGGGTTTTGGTGACTGATGTGTTTTCAAACCATGTGCAATGCATAAGGATTTCTTTCAATTTGTGACAAGAAAAAAATGCTTTGAACATGTTGATTTCTAATTATTTTTTACTCCCGAGTTATTTATCGATATACAATAATCACAGAATTATGGAAACTCCCTGTATCTTATGTTCACTGCAATATGCACTTTCCCGATCTACTTATTTACTTCCTACGTCTGACATGAAAGACTAAACATTGGTCATGAACAAAAAGTTGTAAATTAAAGCTACATCTCAATAAGCAAACCAATGGATGGAAACATGTAATTCTTGTAATCCTGCATTTTTGAACCAAAAGCAATTCTGCTGAATAATCACTGAATGGCTCATTTTTGTGAATCCATAAAGCTAGCTACCATATTCTTTTTCTCAGTTTACCGATCTTAATGAATATCCAATCATCATCACAACAAAGTGCTTTTAAAATATTGAATCTTTTTTTTAGATTATAACGTAATTTTCCAGTCACTGCCATGACAATAATTGCACAATTATTGGAGTTATTCTTTGTAACACATATAGTGCGATTCGCATTTTAATTGCATCAATTGTTTCTTAGTACGAACACTACAATGCATAAATCAATTTATTTTTCAGGTGAACGATCCCATAATGGAACCAATGACTTCCCATTCGATGTCTCATTGTAAATATCTGATACTTGCTCATTTGAATGTTCACGGTAATCTCAGCTGAAGCGTTCAGAGAAATGCAATTATTTTCATCAGAATAATTCCTGGTTGTTTCTCCACATTGCGCAGTGAAATAATTAACTGAGATTTCTCAGTTTTCTTAAATGAAATGATATAATTTTGACAATTCAATTGCTGCTATTATCTAATCGTTGCTCAATATAGTTCACGGTATGACTACGAAATTATGGCTCATAAATTAAATAATGTAAAGATTTTGCAATGGGCATTGTGGATACCAATTTTTATTTTAACCGTGGAAACAGTTGAATTGATTTAATTATGTTTAACTCCAATGTTAACATTTACTGTATTTATAAACACAATACAAGTTAATCACTTTTCATGGAACAAAATCATTTAAAATTTTTGTAACTGTTTGAAGTACAACAGAAGGAACTAACATCTCTTTATTGTTTCATGAAATAGTCACAGGACATTTTGAACTTTGGGAAGTTGAACATTTCTGGAAAGAAGGGAAGTTGTCTTCAGATGAGCAACCGCATTGAGTGACCAATTAATTTATTTTCCTAATCATTTATGTTGCAATTGCATATTAATTTTCTTTTAATTCTGTGACAAACTGCATTGAACATATGGAACTTTTGGATTGATTGAGTTTCGTTCATCAGTGTACACTGATCAAATGATTAGTTTTTGTCTTATAATGAATAATCACGAGATTCATATTTAATTAAAGTCTTTATTGGTTTGTTACATCATTACTGTAAATTACTAATTCGCTTTGTCAGTTCATTACACACAGGAAATACGCAATTAATTCCCATTCAAATAATTACAAGAAACATCTGATTAATTTTCATTTGAGTTGCCGCCGTAAGCATGTGACTATACATCTCCCCTTCCGGGATGGTAACATTATGACGGGTCCTTGTGGAGCTCTGACAGTGTCTCTACGTCAAGATCAGGAGGAATGATTTCAATTTCCACATTCAGCGGAGATGTGTCAGCGCAGCTCGGAAATTTCATTAGAACATATCTGACTGTAGATTGAACTGCTTTTCAAAACAACATGAGATATTCTTCAATCTGTTCTTCATTTCAATCAACACCATATTTCCTATTTATTTTCTTCAGTTCACTAATAAAATGATGCATCTAATTCTGCTGGTTCTACATTCCTTGGAAAAATAGTTGACGATGTTGCAACCTTAAAGATGGAAGAGTCTAAGACATGGTAATCATGATTTGTTTTACTGTTTAAAGGAACCTAGTTCAAACATTTCAAGCACATAAATCTTTATTCTCCGGTAGTATAAAGAGGAAAATATTAACAGTCGAAATTCCTCTTCAGCAAAATACCAAATGCAACTTCATGTTATTCATTGGACAGCTGATCACCTACATTTGTAACTAAATATTGCAATTCATCTAAATACCGGTATGTGCTTTGATCAAATTTATTTTCTAATTATTACTTATTCATGAATTGTCAGAAATTTATTTTTATTTTCCATTCACCTATTCATATTGAATGTAAGATTGATATGCTGTGAAACTATTGGCGTGTTTTCATTTGAACATTTAATTTCTCTCTCTCTCTCTCTCTCTCTCACACACACACACACACACACTTATCTCACTTCATGCATGATGGCTTCAATGTACCTTGCTAAACTTAAAAGATTTTGTTGACTTTAAGTAGTATCTTTAGCACTCATATCAATTTAATCCAAAATCATAGAATCATAGATTCATAGAATCTATGACTCTATGATTCTATGACAGTGTTGAAACAGGCCATTTGGCCCAACAGTCCACACTGACCATCCAAAGAGTAACCCAAACAGACACTCCCTTACTCTATTACTCGACATTTCCCCTGACTAATGCACCTAACCTCGGTAAAAAACAATGACTGCAGATCCTGGAAACCAGAGTTTAGATTAGAGCGGTGCTGGAAAAGCCCAGCAATTCAGGCAGCATCTGAGGAGCAGGAAAATAAATGTTTCGGGCAAAAAGCCCTTCATCAGGGAAACAGGCTGTATTCCTAATGAAGGGCTTTTGCCCGAAATGTCGATTTCACTGCTCCTTGGATGCTGCTTGAACTGCTGTGCTTTTCCAGCACCACTCTAACAAGATCTAATGCACCTAACCTGAAACATCCATGAACATTACTGGCAATTTAGCATGACCAACTCACCTTAGCTGCACACTGTATAATATCACAATGTTATTGAAAGCAATGCTCACACAAAGCACGACACATGAAGCCACACAATGGTCTTCATTACCATCTAATTACTGTTCAGGAAATAGTCTGAGTAATTGTCTTATTGTTCCTGAGATTAATCACCACAGTAAGCATCTTGTCATTATTCCAGCCAATAAATACAATGGGTGTCCTTTGAAATTTCTGTTCAGTAATTATCCATGATACTTGTTGCTCAAAGCAGTGTTTATTCCTCATTACGAGTGGCCAATGATTCTAACAGCCATTGGTCTTGATCTTATTTTTACTGAGTGCAATAACCACAGTAAACATTCTTGCCAATAAATACAAGAGCTATCACCTTATTTTTCAATTCAGTAATTACACATGATACTTGTTGCTGAAAGTGGTGTTTATTCTTTATGAAAATTGGCCGAGGACACTGACAGCAAGACATGTTGATAGACTTGATTTGTTCATGTTTTCAAACAGGTTTTCAGGCCATGTATTTCAAAAAGAAGTAATTTGACTTCATTCAAATTTGAATGTAAATATTTTCAGATATTTTCCATTCAAAATGTTTATTTGCTTATTCAGATAACATTTGAATCTTGCCTCTGCAAATTGTGCTTTCCATTCATGGAAGTACTCATTAATTGGTCCTCGTTTCATCTTAGATCTGATGGAAATTTGAAATACTGATTACAGTGAAAATTGTGTGAATTATACATGAGAAAATCTAAAAGAAAATCACGAAAGGCGCGATAGAGTTCTTGAACAGCCTGTATATTTGAATAAAGAAAATATTCCTTCCAAAAAACAAAGTTAAAAATCGCACAACACCAGGCTATAGTCCAACATGTTTATTTGGAAGCACTGGCTTTCGGAGCGCTGCTCCTTCAAACAGCTGATGAACGCTGGTTCTTCTGAAAGCTAGTTCTTCAAAATAAACATATTGGTTAATAAACTGCTGGTGTTTGATTTTTAACTTTGTACAGCCCAGTCCAACACTGGCGCCTCCAAATCATTCCAAAAATAAAACCCTTAAGTCTGTGGTTGAACAATTCAACAATCCTGCAACTCGATGATAATTCTCAGTTTATCTATCTTAATAAAAATCGAATCAATGTCAGTGTAAATTCCCGGAAAACAACAAATCGTTTTGTTTGTTAAAACACAAACTTTAATTGAAAATTCATTGTTATCACAATATATGAATTATATTTTAACTCTCCAGTGATGTGAAGTGATCCTTGGACAGAAATTGGACGTTGTAAATTCACCTACAGGCAGAGAAATCGGGACAAATACAAAATCAATCAACCTCAATCAAACAGCAGTTAAAATCAATCAGCTCCAGAGTGAATCAGATTTTCTTACACCTTGGCTTCCAACCAGTGCCTGAGCATTTCATTATACACCTCGCTTGGAAATGTCAATAATGAAGGGTTTTCACACCAACACATTGGATTCTTTGAATCCAGCTCATGACCACATGTGGATGTTTGTCAAAAAATTATTAATCATTTTACAAATCATGGAAAATATCTCAAAGCTCTTGAAATAAATTACTCACTGCACGTAAAGCCACACGATGGGATTCAAGGCCACCTAATTACTATTCAGTGCAAAATCTTTTGTCAGTATTGTATTGTTCTCAAGATGAATAACCACAACAAACATCACGCTTTCACACCATCCCAAATATATGCAAGAGATTCCTTCTTATCATATACACACATCATTCCCACACCATTAAATAGACTTCACTTACGACTAAGGATGCTGATAGTAACATGTTTTGAGAGAAAAGAATTCCTAAATATAGGCGAGTTTTCTGATAGGTTCCCCCAATCATCGTGCTAAAAATGTAAATGCGGCTCAATACATTGCAACAGATCCCCATTAAACCTTTTTATGTATTCACTCAGAGACAATGTTTAAAAATTTCCTCTATAAATGTTGTTGACTGTTTTTTGCTATGATACCCATGTTCCTTGTCGATTTATTTTCTTTGTAATGTCGACACAAATGTCTGAATATTGATGACATGAAAAGTTGCATAGATTATATATTGTATTTCTACAGAAGAAAAGCTGAGACAGCAATTACAGATTGCAGTTATATCTGAGAATATTGAATGATCAATAATCAATGCATATCGAAAATATTTTCCAAAACATCATGCCAGCATTCTAACTCTCAGTTCACTGATACTAATTATTATGTAATCGATATCACAGCAAACCCGTTTGGGAATATTGAATCACTTAATGTGTCAGTGTTCTAAAATAGATTACCAATTCATTGTTAGTCCAACAATCACACAGTAATTCAAGTTAGGTTTTGTAACAAATATCGTGAGATTCACATTTCAATTTAATCATTATTTTGTAGTGCCAATTTTACAAAGAAAAAATTATCTTTTATTCCAGGTCAACACAACCACAAACCAAGCAATGATTCCTCATCCAACACTGACAGGAAATATCTGATACCTTCTCATTTGAATGTTCACAGAAATCATTGGATTCATATTCGCCTTACAAATGAAGATACGTCTGATTGTTTTAGACTCCAATAATTAATGTTCAATTCTACATGTGACGGATTGTAATATGACATTTATAATCATTTTAAATTTACCGTGACTAGTTTTAACACTAAATGTTACTTATATCTAATATGTAATCATTGATCAAATCCAGTATAGTCGGCTTTAAGTGTGGAATTAAGTCTCAGTGACGTAAACCTATTGCATGGTACTGTTTCCTAATGGTAGCGAATGATAATTTTTATTTTAGTGCTGAAATCCTTGTAGATTTGCTGCCGTAGGGAAGCCCCGAGCAGCCTGCCTTGGAATTAAAACACAAAATGGTGGAGGGGAGATAAATGAGACGAACAATCTGTTTCAGTCTTAAGTTAAAAAAGAACATTTTGTACAATCCTACTCCAAGTCCATAAGTATGCCATTCCAGACAGTGATATACCAGATAGTGATAAGAGAATGCAGGCATACAGAAAAATGACTAACCCTGACTTTCATTAATGAAAGAATAATTTTCCCAGTGAATGAATAAACACCAGCTGCAGGATAGAGCCCAGCTAACTTCCACAGCGGCTATCAGGGAAATAGACAGGGTTTGATTGCCAGAAATAGTTACTTTTTTTGGAGAATAAATAGATAACTTTCAGTGTGGAAACAGGCCCTTCGGCCCAACAAGCCCACACCGCCCCGCTGAAGCACAACCCACCCATACCTCTGCATCTACCCCTTAGGTAACACTATGGGCAATTTAGTATGGCCAATTCACCTGGCCTGCACATCTTTGGAATGTGGGAGGAAACCAGAGCACCCGGAGGAGACCCACGCAGACACGGGGAGAATGTGCAAACTCCACACAGTCAGTCGCCTGAGGCGGGATATTGAACGCGGGTCTCTGGCGTTGTGATGCAGCAGTGCTAAATACTGTGCCACCATGCCGCCCACTAACATTGCTCAGAACATTTAAAAAGTTTCTAATTACATATTCTTGAGAATCGCAAATAAGGCAGAGTGAGAGGCCCAAAGGACTGCAACAATTAATTTTGTAATCTGAGGAAATAAAATGCACAGAGAGATCCCAAGGCCTGGAGATTATACCACCTGTAAAACACCATGAAGCAATAGGAAGCTCGGGCTATCCATAGCGATGTTCATCCAAGATTAGTTGTTCTACAGGATCGGGTGTCTGTATAATGAGGGAAGGACTGTAACTACATTGCATGTGGACATTGTAATACAGAAGGTGTGTAAAAATACTGTTTTTTACTGTACACGTTACAGTGTGTCATCGATCTCCCTTCCTAGATTTGCCTCGGGGGATGATCCCTGCATTAACTGATTGCAGCATGAGTAAACATCTTCCACTTGCCTGAGTTCGGCCTATCTCCTCAGTCTTCATTCCTTGTCAGGGGAAATCACTCCTACAGCTATGGTGACATTTTAATTCAATATGAACACTTATTATCTGTGGAACTATTCCTTGCAGAGCGATATCATTTTCATGTTATTTTTTTTTATTTTTTGTGTGCAAGAAAATAATGGAGGAATATCCATTTGTTATTTAGTTCAACTTAAGCTAAATTTTAAATTATTGAAAGGACTACACATGGGGGTGGCGGGGGGGAGGGGGGAAGAACGATTCTTCAGCAAAAATGTCACATTAAGTGACAATGTCCGTTTTTCAAATCATGTGACCTCCAAAATGATATTTATTTTAGTTTCATTTTGAGATAGTTTTATTTTCTTCCAACAGTAGGTGGCAATGATCAATAATCACAGAATTATTAGTTTTTTGCGAAAAAATGACTTCCTGTACCAAATGTCATTAACTCGATGTTTAGTTCATAATAATACTCACTTTCCTATCCTCATTATTTTTTTCCTAGTTCTGACATTTATCTAAACATTTATCACGATAAACGTTACATTAATAAAATAGACATGAACCGACCAAAAAAAAGTTGAACGATGTTCAATTGTTGCTGAGATTTTTTAATTATTAAAGCCAAGCTTTATATCTTAATTTTCAGTTTATTAATCTTAATGAATATACAATCGACATCAGAGCAAAGTGCATTCAAAATATTAAGTCAATTTATTTATCAGGATTTTAGAAACAATGATCAATTACAATAATTACGCAATACTTTAACTTCGGCTTTATAACAAGAACAATGTGCTTTTAATACCTTCCATATTTCTTAGTGTGAGTGCTACAATAGTAAAACCTGTTTGATCAGGTCAATATACCCACAAAAGACCAATTATTGCCATTGCAACATCATTTGTAAATATCTGACTTTTGCTCAGTTGAAAGATCACAGTCTTCTCAGCCATTGGAATTCAGAGAACACCAGTTATTTTACACTGCAATATTTCTCTTCGTTTCTTAACATTACTCAGTGGAATAGTAAGAGGAGATACCTCATTATTCTTAAATTCATTAATAAAATATTTCAAATCGATTTGTTGCCAAAACCTAATAATTGTTCAATTCGGTAAGGGGTGGACATGTGGAACTATATTTCCATACAATAACTAATGCAAGGACATTGCAACGTATAATCACTCAATAATTCTGAATATTGCTTTTCAGTTTAAACTTGGAAACACTTTTGAATTGATTTGATTGGAAATCACTTTAATGTTAACATTTATTGTGTTTTTAATCAGAAGAAAAATTGAATATTTTTCATGTGCAAAATAATTCAAATCCCCATGAATTTTTTGAAGCATACAAAAAAGGGTTGGCATCTATCTTATTTCATTAAACAATCACAGGAAATAGTGACTTCTTAGAAATCGTACATTTTCAGAAAGAATGAAAGTTGTCTTCAGCTGAATAGGTACATTGACTGACCGATTCATCATTTTGTTCCAATTTACGTGTCGAACAAAAACATTTTAATCTGCATTTCAGAAAATGAGAAACTTCTGACCATATAGTATAATTAAATTCATTTTTTATATATAATGCACACTAATCACACCATCCTGTCAAGCTGTCGCTCCCCAAGTGATCATAAAAATCATGTTTAATTAAGACATTTGTTAACTCCCATCATTATTGTAAATTGCTACTGAATTTTAAGTAGATTACACACAGTGTCCAACCATTTAATTCCAATCCAATTATCACAATAAACATCTGATTAGTTTTCAGCCTGCCCAGCCTGGTTGGGAATGTTATGAAGGAATCTTGTGCAACTCTGGTCGTGTCTCTGTTACCAGACCAGAGGGTACAATTTCAATTCCCACCTTGCACAGAGCTGTGCCAGAGCAGCTCTGAATGTTGATAAGAAAATATCTAAGAATCGAATGAATTGCCTTTCAATTCAACATTAGATATGTTTTCATTTGTTGTTCATTCCAATGATCACAATATCTGCTATATATTTTCTTCAGTCCACGAATAACAGAATGTATCTAATTCCACTCAATCAATATTCTTTGCAAAATATTTGATAATGTTGCACTCACAAAGATGAAATATGCAAAGTACAGATATTCCTTGATTTTCTTTTGATCTGAAGAGCTGAGTTCAGACTGCATATAGAACTTGATGCTTCAAAGGTGTAAATACGAGAAAAAAATCAAGTTCTTCTTCAGTTAAATAAACAAATGCCACTTCCTACAATATATATCAATTTTTAGTTATTGATCTGTTTGAGTTGTCTTAAATTTGTTTTTAGTTTTCCACTCATCTATTTATATTGAATGTAAGATTGAAATGTTGTGAAAATATCCGAGTGCATCCATTTGAAATTGAATTTTGCATATTTCTCTCTAATCCAGTTTATTGCACGATGACTTAACTGTGTTTTGTTCAGCAAACCTAGTGAATACTAAAAATTGTCTAATCTTAAATTAGATCTTTCACACCCAGTTATCAGCCTGTTCCTAATTCATGTAAATATCTAAATTTATTGAAATCAATGTTCACACAAAACAGTGCACATAAAGCGACACAAAGATATTCATCATCAGCTGATTACTATTCAGTGGAATAACCTGAGTAAGTGTCTTATTGTTCCTGGGACAAATGACAACAGTAATCATTTATTTACTATTCTATGCAGTTAATGCAATTGATGTGTTATATTTCAGTTCAGTCGTTAATGTTGATTTATATTGTTTAAACCAATGATTCTACTTTATCACAGGTATTGAGGATACTACAATAACGTTGGGAAGCAAATTTTTGTCAATCTAACAATCTTTAAGCTCCTGTTTTGTTGTGTGTTTACAAGAGACAATTCAAATTATAACCATTTTATTACAAATTGAACAAATACTGCATTTTAAATTCGTGAAGTTCCTACATTTTTGAAAAAGGGTTAGTCTTCACTGTATATGTCATATTAAAAAAACTGCTATTTCAAATCATGCGTGCTACAAAATAATTATTGTTTTCATTTCATTGTAAGAAAAGAACTGCTTTGACCATGTTGATTTTTTTGGCACTTCTATTCCAACATTATTCATCACTGTCCAAAAATGACAATATTATTAAAATCGCATATACGCCACATGTCATTGACTACATTGTTCAGTTTCAAGCTCACTTTCATGACTTACGAATTCTCTTCCTAATTCTGACACAAATCTTTCAACATTGATCATAATATTGATCATATAAATTGATGTATCATATCTCTACAAGGAATCCGGTTTATGGAAATTCACAATTCTTGTATTACGTACATTTTTTACTTAAAAAAAGAAGAATTTTACTCAATAATCACTGAATGGCTCATTTTTCTTCAATCCATAAAGCTAGGTACAATGTTTTATGCCTCGGTTTACTGATCTTAATAAATATCCAATCAACATCCCAGCAAAGTGCTTTTGAAATATTGTATCATTTTAATTCTTCAAAATACAGCATTCATTATCAAGTCATTGCCATTACAGTAATGGCACAATTATTTATAAATAAGTCTTTTGAACAAGTATAATGAGATTCACATTTAGATTTAATCCATTATTTCTGAGTACTAATAGTACAGTATGAAAATGCCTTTATTTCTCAGGTCACCTACCCCACAAAGAAACCAATGACTTCCCATCCAACGTCATTGCAAATATCTGATGTTTGCTCATTTGAATGATCATGGTAATCTCAGTCTTAAAATTCAGGGAAATGTAATTACTTTTAACTGAATTAATTCCAGTTCATTTCCAGACATTGCTCAATCACTTGCAAAAAGAGATTATTCCTTATTCTTTAATGCATTGACAGACTTTGATAATTAAATTGTTGCTGATTTAGAATAAAAATAATAATTATTCAATCTAGTAGGTTGCGCAAATGTGGATTTACGGCACAGTACATGAACCACTGCAAAGATATTGCAGTGCACAATCTCTCAATCATTGTAAATATCAATTTTTATTTTGCCTGTTGAAACATCGTTGAATTCAATTAATTATATTTGACTTCAATGCTCACCTTTATTATGCTTGTAATCATAATAGAGCTTACGGATGTTTCATGCAACAAAATCAAAGGAAAATGAATTAGCATCTCTATTCTTTCATTCAACAATGGCAATAAATTTTGATTTTTTAAAATTTTGAACATTTTGGAAAGAAGGGATGTTGTCTTCAGTTGAATTCTTGCATTGACTCAACTAATTCACAGTGTCCGCTACTTATTCTGTTTGGGTTCCTATGAAAAGAAGTTAACTAGTTCTTCTGGTTGTAAATTCCTGGAAAATTTTTGACAATGTTGTGGTTTTAAAGGTGACAAGGCTTAGTGATCGTAAGTCATCAGTTATTTTGTGAGAAAGAGCTTGATTCAAACATTTCGAACACACACACACACACACACACATTGTTATGCTGCTGTGTAACAAGGGGACAACAAGTCGCTTTCTTCGGCATTAAGTAAATATATGCCACTTCCAATTATACATTAGTCAGCTCATTACCTACATTTGTCATTAAAAATTGCAATTCATCGAAACATTGTTATGACCTTTGATCAAATTAAACTTTTAATTATTGTTTATTCGTGAATTGCCGGGATTTTGTTTTTTTATTGATTTCCATACACCTATTCGTATTGAATGCAAGATTGACATGCTTTGACAATGCCGGAGAGTGTTCATTTGAAACTTGTTTTTTTCTTATCTTTCACTGATTTTACTTATTGCATAAGATTACATGGTACCTCAGTGGTTAGCAATGCTGCCTCACAGTGCCAGGGACATTGGTTTGATTCTCTCCTCGGGTGACTGTGGGGACTTTGCACGTTCTCCCCAAATCGATGTGACTTTGCTGTCGTGTCCTCCCACAATCCAAACATGTGCAGGTTACGTGAGCTGGCCATGCTAAATCGCACATGGTGTTCAGGGATATGTGTATTAGTCAGCAGTAAATGTGAAGAAATATGATCGGAAAGAATGTTTGGGTGGGTTACTCTTTGGAGTATCATTTTATTCAAACAAATGGCCTGTTATAGCATTGAGGTAGCAGGGGTGCTTTCGTGGCGTCGCGAGTATTACGGTGCAGGCCGAGATATAAGACATGTTGGAACGGAAACGGAGGAATCTAAAAACAGGCTAGAATGACATCGCATCCATTTGGATTTCTTTAAATCACTGACGAGCAGGAAAATGTAAACGGCGAGGGCGAGTGGGGAGGTGAGGAAGTTGCAGCTCTGGTGAAAGTCCAAAGGTCCCTCTGAGAGTGTAATTTCGTTCATTGCTGTGGCTGTTTGAATGAGCCACCAACCTGCGAACTGCTCCAAAACATGATTCATGACCTCTGGTGCCAATTCTCGCACGTTGAATAACGACAGACACCTTCCAATTGAGGTCTTTCAGAGACGACTTTGGGATACATTTGACGGACAGATTAGTTCAGGAATCCGTGGTGCGCTGTGACACCAGCGCATCGGCTTCTTCCCTGTCTTTGAACCGGGCCGCCTGCGCAAGGAATGCAAATGCGGTAATGCTTTTCGTGGAAGGATCAGAAGGGGGTAACTAAACTCTCAAACAGAATGGCATATGATCAGAACCAGGTAGGAGAAAAACTTTACAATGCTTTGCACTGTTAGTAAATGGAACTGCATTGCATTTCACGACGAGAGCAGATTTGTTTAAGCAAACTCGAAGGCAGGTTTGCAGATGGGAAAGCAAGCAAGTCAGCTCCGTTCTTGTCCATGTAAAAGGTTGCAGTTGACGAACAAAGCTGTTTCTGCCCAGTTTCGAACTGGGGACCTTTCGCGTGCGAGGCCAATGTGATGACCACTACACTACAGAAACAGGCCTCTGTCCTCCCGGCTGGGGCTCAGTGGCATTCAGCACTGAAACCTGAAGCCATTCTACCTTTCACCTTTCTGTTTCCATGAGCTCGTTGTTGAATGGGGACTTGTTTAAATTTGGCTATGTGCTGAGCATGGACGTGATACACCGAAGTATCTGTTTCCACGTGGTGTACCCCAATAACGTTGTGTTGCTCACACCTGCTTTAAAGAATTCCGTTTTTGCGGAGCTTACCGTCGCAGTCTGTGGCAAAATCATTTAGTCTGTTCGACTGCTCACGGGAAAGGTAGTATTGTGAAACACTGCAGAAACGAACGACATCCTTACTTTTGCTCCGACTGACCATACTCCGTGAAAGTTTCCCAGATTCTCAGTTG
The DNA here is from genome assembly GCF_047496795.1 of Chiloscyllium punctatum. Classification (NCBI taxonomy): domain Eukaryota; kingdom Metazoa; phylum Chordata; class Chondrichthyes; order Orectolobiformes; family Hemiscylliidae; genus Chiloscyllium; species Chiloscyllium punctatum. Next base: position 27,747,162 of record NC_092751.1, read on the forward strand.
AGGATTTTTGCAGCTGGAAGTTACATCAGAAACCCTGTTAATTCGAAATGTATTGAGCGAATCGCAAAACAGAAAGCATTTAACACGGAACACAAACAAACCTGGAAAACCAAATGCATTTTCAGGCACAGCGAGCATGAATGCTAAATGTGAGACAGTCCGGGGGCATGAGCCATAAAGTAATCACACAACTAACAACGGGCAATTCCAAACTACTCTTTCAAACATACCGGAGCCTGAGTTCACAACCACTTCCCAGACAATGCTGCAAAGCGACAAAGAAAGAACATAATAAGAATGGGCCATAAATAGTGAATTTCACCAATCGCAGTCTCGATTAGATTACCTTTCCCTTCCGATGTCTCCAGGACGGAAATGAAGAAAGTGGGAGAAATTCAATAACATATGACATCGAAATGGATTGGAACGATTTTCTCATTGGCCAGAAAACCGAATGACGGTGAGTCGAGTCACCGTAGGACTCTGTTTCGCAACAGCGATGAAATAACAGTCTCCATTCGGTTCCAGTAAAAGCTCAACTTGCCTGGAACTGAAAGCAACAGTAGAGGCGAACACGATCACGACAGAACAGGCACTTTGGAAAATTCGGCACTTTCCCACACCGCAGTCAATTCCCCGGGAAGCAAAACCATTTTTCTTCTGTTTTAAACAGAAATGCAGCAGGGATCGAAACAGCATTTTAACAACCTGTTGCCGAAGGAGCTGTTCAGAAGAAATGGCAGCGGTGGGATTCGAACCCACGCCTCTGTCGAGACTGGAGCCTTAATCCAGCGCCTTAGACCGCTCGGCCACACTACCAACACGCCCACCTCGCCATTTTCTTGCACTTCTAATTGTGCTCCTGCATAACAACAGATGCAAACTCACGTGAAAAGGGTTCGATGATCCCTCACCGACTCGCACAGCAGCTCGGATGTGCCCGTCTACAATATCAATTTCTCAGTAGATAATGACAGCCCATCAATACAGCCAAAAATCACTGGTAAGCTGAGTCTATCTTCTCAGACTGGATTCAGCTACAAATGTGAGTGCGTGAGAATATATGATCGGTTATGATTGGGTCAAATTACCATCAGCTGCTGGACATTACTGCAATTCGGATTCTTGCTTTGCTAAATGATTTCACCCATTGCTCGAAACAGGACAACTTTCACGTTTACACGGAACATGAAACACACCGGACTACAGGGAAAATGCACAAAGCTGAGCAGGCCGTGTCCCAAATCATACCGTGCAGCATAGTTTCAGTCACTGTGTCTGTCTTGCAGAATAAGGTTCCCAAAGAAAGTTCCACCCTAAAACCGGAGGTCGCATTCCAATCCGAGAACGACAGATTGCATCGTGAGGAAGGTCTGACCTCGGGGCCGGTTCGAGATGCCACTTTCCTTGCCTTTTACCTTCACCGTTCAATTTGCTGCAGAGATGTTCACACCTGGACATGAGCCTCATGGATACCAACTGAGTCGGAAACCTGTGTGGGAATCGATGAGAAGCGTCTCAATAGAGTTTAACAAATTCCATGGTGCTTTTTAGAAATGCAGTTTCTTTTCACCTCAGTCTAAAAGGCAGTTTCTCAACATAGTAACAGAAGTCAAAAGGTAATTACCTCACTCCACCCCCACTCCGGAAGAGGTACTAACTGCCCTTGATTGCTTTTTGTTCACGATGTGAAGAGCTCTCACGCCTGATTCACCTTCACGTGTCTGGTTGCTGAGTGAATCACAAAGAAGGAGTTTCACCAGAGCTGCAACTGCCACACTTCCCCAGTCGCCCTCCCGTTTACATTTTCCTGCTCGTCAGTGATTTCAAGAAAACCAAATGGATGCGATGTCATTGTGTAGTCTCTCTGTCGATTCCTCCGTTTCAGTTCCAACGTGGCTTAGATCTCGGGGCGCACCTTAATACGAGCGACGCTATGAAAGCACAGGTCCAGAGGTTCCTCTGAGAGTGTAATTTCTTTCATTGCTGTTGCTGATTGAATGAGCCACCAACCTGCGAACTGCTCCAAAACATGATTCAGGATCTCTGGTGCCAATTCTCGCACGTTGAATAACGACAGACACCTTCCAAATGAGGTCTTTCAGAGACGACTTTGGGATACATTTGACAGACAGATTAGTTCAGGAATCCGTGGTGCATTGTGACACCAGCGCATCGGCTTCTTCCCTATCTTTGAACCGGGCTGCCTGCGCAAGGAATGCAAATGCGGTAATGCTTTTCGTGGAAGGATCAGAAGGGGGTAACTACACTCTCAAACAGAATGGCATATGATCAGAACCAGGTAGGAGAAAAACTTTACAATGCTTTGCACTGTTAGTAAATGGAACTGCATTGCATTTCCCGACGAGAGCAGATTTGTTTCAGCAAACTCGAAGGCAGGTTTGCAGATGGGAAAGCAAGCAAGTCAGCTCCGTTCTTGTCCATGTAAAAGACTGCAGTTGAAGAACAAAGCTGTTTCTGCCCAGTTTCGACCTGGGGAACTTTAGCGTGTGAGGCTAACGTGATGACCACTACACTACAGAAACTGGCCTCTGACGGCCCTGCTGGCGCTCAGTGGCATCCAGCACTGAAACCTGAAGCCATTCTCCCTGTCACCTTTCTGTTTCCATGAGCTCGTTGTTTAATGGGGACTTGTTTAAATTTGGCTATGTGCTGAGCATGGACGTGATACACCGAAGTATCTGTTTCCACGTGGTGTACCCCAATAACGTTGTGTTGCTCACACCTGCTTTAAAGAATTACGTTTTTGCGGAGCTTACCGTCGCAGTCTGTGGCAAAATCATTTCGTCTGTTCGACTGCTCACGGGAAAGGTAGTATTGTGAAACACTGCAGAAACGAACGACATCCTTACTTTTGCTCCGACTGACCATACTCCGTGAAAGTTTCCCAGATTCTCAGTTGAGGATTTTTGCAGCTGGAAGTTACCTCAGAAACCCTGTTAATTCGTAATGTATTGAGCGAATCGCAAAACAGAAAGCATTTAACACGGAACACAAACAAAACTGGAAAACCAAATGCATTTTCAGACACAGCGAGCACGTATGCTAAATGTGAGACAGTCCGGGGGCATGAGCCATAAAGTAATTCCAAACTAATCTTTCAAGCATACTGGAGCCTGAGTGCACCACCACTTCCCAGACAATGCTGCAAAGCGACAAAGAAAGAACATGACAAGAATGGGCCATAAAAAGTGAATTTCACCAATCGCAGTCTCGATTAGATTACCTTTCCCTTCCGATGTCTCCAGGACGGAAATGAAGAAAGTGGGAGAAATTCAAGAACATATGACATCGAAATAGATTGGAACGATTTTCTCATTGGCCAGAAAACCGAATGACGGCGAGTCGAGTCACCGTAGGACTCTGTTTCGCAACAGCGATGAAATAACAGTCTCCATTCGGTTCCAGTAAAAGCTCAACTTGCCTGGAACTGAAAGCAACAGTAGAGCTGCTGGCGATTTTCCCCGCGGGAGGCGAACACGATCACGACAGAACAGGCACTTTGGAAAATTCGGCACTTTCCCACACCGCAGTCAATCCCCCGGGAAGCAAAACCATTTTTCTTCTGTTTTAAACAGAAATGCAGCAGGGATCGAAACAGCATTTTAACACGCTGTTGCCGATGGAGCTGTTCAGAAGAAATGGCAGCGGTGGGATTCGAACCCACGCCTCTGTCGAGACTGGAGCCTTAATCCAGCGCCTTAGACCGCTCGGCCACACTACCAACACGCCCACCTCGCCATTTTCTTGCACTTCCAATTGTGCTCCTGCATAACAACAGATGCAAACTCACGTGAAAAGGGTTCTATGATCCCTCTCCGACTCGCACAGCAGCTCGGATGTGCCCGTCGACAATATCAATTTCTCAGCAGATAATGACAGCCCATCAATCCAGACAAAAATCACTGGTAAGCTGAGTCTATCGTCTCAGACTGGATTCAGCTACAAATGTATCTGTGAGTGCGTGAGAATATATGATCGGTTATGATTGGGTCAAATTACCATCAGCTGCTGGACATTACTGCAATTCGGATTCTTGCTTTGCTAAATGATTTCACCCATTGCTCGAAACAGGACAACTTTCACGTTTACACGGAACATGAAACACACCGGACTACAGGGAAAATGCACAAAGCTGAGCAGGCCGTGTCCCAAATCATACCGTGCAGCATAGTTTCAGTCACTGTGTCTGTCTTGCAGAATAAGGTTCCCAAAGAAAGTTCCACCTTAAAACCGGAGGTCGCATTCCAATCCGAGAACGACAGATTGCATCGTGAGGAAGGTCTGACCTCGGGGCCGGTTCGAGATGCCACTTTCTTTGCCTTTTACCTTCACCGTTCAATTTGCTGCAGAGATGTTCACACCTGGACATGAGCCTCATGGATACCAACTGAGTCGGAAACCTGTGTGGGAATCGATGAGAAGCGTCTCAATAGAGTTTAACAAATTCCATGGTGCTTTTTAGAAATGCAGTTTATTTTCACCTCAATCTAAAAGGCAGTTTCTCAACATAGTAACAGAAGTCAAAAGGTAATTACCTCACTCCACCCCCACTCCGGAAGAGGTGCTAACTGCCCTTGATTGCTTTTTGTTCACGATGTGAAGAGCTCTCACCCCTGATTCACCTTCACGTGTCTGGTTGCTGAGTGAATCACAAAGAAGGAGTTTCACCAGAGCTGCAACTGCCACACTTCCCCAGTCGCCCTCCCGTTTACATTTTCTTGCTCGTCAGTGATTTCAAGAAAACCAAATGGATGCGATGTCATTGTGTAGTCTCTCTGTCGATTCCTCCGTTTCAGTTCCAACGTGGCTTAGATCTCGGGGCGCACCTTAATACGAGCGACGCTATGAAAGCACAGGTCCAGAGGTTCCTCTGAGAGTGTAATTTCTTTCATTGCTGTTGCTGATTGAATGAGCCACCAACCTGCGAACTGCTCCAAAACATGATTCAGGATCTCTGGTGCCAATTCTCGCACGTTGAATAACGACAGACACCTTCCAAATGAGGTCTTTCAGAGACGACTTTGGGATACATTTGACAGACATATTAGTTCAGGAATCCGTGGTGCATTGTGACACCAGCGCATCGGCTTCTTCCCTATCTTTGAACCGGGCTGCCTGCGCAAGGAATGCAAATGCGGTAATGCTTTTCGTGTAAGGATCAGAAGGGGGTAACTACACTCTCAAACAGAATGGCATATGATCAGAACCAGGTAGGAGAAAAACTTTACAATGCTTTGCACTGTTAGTAAATGGAACTGCATTGCATTTCACGACGAGAGCAGATTTGTTCAAGCAAACTCGAAGGCAGGTTTGCAGATGGGAAAGCAAGCAAGTCAGCTCCGTTCTTGTCCATGTAAAAGACTGCAGTTGAAGAATAAAGCTGCTTCTGCCAAGTTTCGAACTGGGGACCTTTCGCGCGTGCGGCGAACGTGATGACCACTACACTACAGAAACTGGCCTCTGACGGCCCTGCTGGCGCTCAGTGGCATCCAGCACTGAAACCTGAAGCCATTCTCCCTGTCACCTTTCTGTTTCCATGAGCTCGTTGTTTAATGGGGACTTGTTTAAATTTGGCTATGTGCTGAGCATGGACGTGATACACCGAAGTATCTGTTTCCACGTGGTGTACCCCAATAACGTTGTGTTGCTCACACCTGCTTTAAAGAATTACGTTTTTGCGGAGCTTACCGTCGCAGTCTGTGGCAAAATCATTAGTCTGTTCGACTGCTCACGGGAAAGGTCGTATTGTGAAACACTGCAGAAACGAACGACATCCTTACTTTTGCTCCGACTGACCATACTCCGTGAAAGTTTCCCAGATTCTCAGTTGAGGATTTTTGCAGCTGGAAGTTACCTCAGAAACCCTGTTAATTCGTAATGTATTGAGCGAATCGCAAAACAGAAAGCATTTAACACGGAACACAAACAAAACTGGAAAACCAAATGCATTTTCAGACACAGCGAGCACGTATGCTAAATGTGAGACAGTCCGGGGGCATGAGCCATAAAGTAATTCCAAACTAATCTTTCAAGCATACTGGAGCCTGAGTGCACCACCACTTCCCAGACAATGCTGCAAAGCGACAAAGAAAGAACATGACAAGAATGGGCCATAAAAAGTGAATTTCACCAATCGCAGTCTCGATTAGATTACCTTTCCCTTCCGATGTCTCCAGGACGGAAATGAAGAAAGTGGGAGAAATTCAAGAACATATGACATCGAAATAGATTGGAACGATTTTCTCATTGGCCAGAAAACCGAATGACGGCGAGTCGAGTCACCGTAGGACTCTGTTTCGCAACAGCGATGAAATAACAGTCTCCATTCGGTTCCAGTAAAAGCTCAACTTGCCTGGAACTGAAAGCAACAGTAGAGCTGCTGGCGATTTTCCCCGCGGGAGGCGAACACGATCACGACAGAACAGGCACTTTGGAAAATTCGGCACTTTCCCACACCGCAGTCAATCCCCCGGGAAGCAAAACCATTTTTCTTCTGTTTTAAACAGAAATGCAGCAGGGATCGAAACAGCATTTTAACACGCTGTTGCCGATGGAGCTGTTCAGAAGAAATGGCAGCGGTGGGATTCGAACCCACGCCTCTGTCGAGACTGGAGCCTTAATCCAGCGCCTTAGACCGCTCGGCCACACTACCAACACGCCCACCTCGCCATTTTCTTGCACTTCCAATTGTGCTCCTGCATAACAACAGATGCAAACTCACGTGAAAAGGGTTCTATGATCCCTCTCCGACTCGCACAGCAGCTCGGATGTGCCCGTCGACAATATCAATTTCTCAGCAGATAATGACAGCCCATCAATCCAGACAAAAATCACTGGTAAGCTGAGTCTATCGTCTCAGACTGGATTCAGCTACAAATGTATCTGTGAGTGCGTGAGAATATATGATCGGTTATGATTGGGTCAAATTACCATCAGCTGCTGGACATTACTGCAATTCGGATTCTTGCTTTGCTAAATGATTTCACCCATTGCTCGAAACAGGACAACTTTCACGTTTACACGGAACATGAAACACACCGGACTACAGGGAAAATGCACAAAGCTGAGCAGGCCGTGTCCCAAATCATACCGTGCAGCATAGTTTCAGTCACTGTGTCTGTCTTGCAGAATAAGGTTCCCAAAGAAAGTTCCACCTTAAAACCGGAGGTCGCATTCCAATCCGAGAACGACAGATTGCATCGTGAGGAAGGTCTGACCTCGGGGCCGGTTCGAGATGCCACTTTCTTTGCCTTTTACCTTCACCGTTCAATTTGCTGCAGAGATGTTCACACCTGGACATGAGCCTCATGGATACCAACTGAGTCGGAAACCTGTGTGGGAATCGATGAGAAGCGTCTCAATAGAGTTTAACAAATTCCATGGTGCTTTTTAGAAATGCAGTTTCTTTTCACCTCAATCTAAAAGGCAGTTTCTCAACATAGTAACAGAAGTCAAAAGGTAATTACCTCACTCCACCCCCACTCCGGAAGAGGTGCTAACTGCCCTTGATTGCTTTTTGTTCACGATGTGAAGAGCTCTCACCCCTGATTCACCTTCACGTGTCTGGTTGCTGAGTGAATCACAAAGAAGGAGTTTCACCAGAGCTGCAACTGCCACACTTCCCCAGTCGCCCTCCCGTTTACATTTTCTTGCTCGTCAGTGATTTCAAGAAAACCAAATGGATGCGATGTCATTGTGTAGTCTCTCTGTCGATTCCTCCGTTTCAGTTCCAACGTGGCTTAGATCTCGGGGCGCACCTTAATACGAGCGACGCTATGAAAGCACAGGTCCAGAGGTTCCTCTGAGAGTGTAATTTCTTTCATTGCTGTTGCTGATTGAATGAGCCACCAACCTGCGAACTGCTCCAAAACATGATTCAGGATCTCTGGTGCCAATTCTCGCACGTTGAATAACGACAGACACCTTCCAAATGAGGTCTTTCAGAGACGACTTTGGGATACATTTGACAGACATATTAGTTCAGGAATCCGTGGTGCATTGTGACACCAGCGCATCGGCTTCTTCCCTATCTTTGAACCGGGCTGCCTGCGCAAGGAATGCAAATGCGGTAATGCTTTTCGTGTAAGGATCAGAAGGGGGTAACTACACTCTCAAACAGAATGGCATATGATCAGAACCAGGTAGGAGAAAAACTTTACAATGCTTTGCACTGTTAGTAAATGGAACTGCATTGCATTTCACGACGAGAGCAGATTTGTTCAAGCAAACTCGAAGGCAGGTTTGCAGATGGGAAAGCAAGCAAGTCAGCTCCGTTCTTGTCCATGTAAAAGACTGCAGTTGAAGAATAAAGCTGCTTCTGCCAAGTTTCGAACTGGGGACCTTTCGCGCGTGCGGCGAACGTGATGACCACTACACTACAGAAACTGGCCTCTGACGGCCCTGCTGGCGCTCAGTGGCATCCAGCACTGAAACCTGAAGCCATTCTCCCTGTCACCTTTCTGTTTCCATGAGCTCGTTGTTTAATGGGGACTTGTTTAAATTTGGCTATGTGCTGAGCATGGACGTGATACACCGAAGTATCTGTTTCCACGTGGTGTACCCCAATAACGTTGTGTTGCTCACACCTGCTTTAAAGAATTACGTTTTTGCGGAGCTTACCGTCGCAGTCTGTGGCAAAATCATTAGTCTGTTCGACTGCTCACGGGAAAGGTCGTATTGTGAAACACTGCAGAAACGAACGACATCCTTACTTTTGCTCCGACTGACCATACTCCGTGAAAGTTTCCCAGATTCTCAGTTGAGGATTTTTGCAGCTGGAAGTTACCTCAGAAACCCTGTTAATTCGTAATGTATTGAGCGAATCGCAAAACAGAAAGCATTTAACACGGAACACAAACAAAACTGGAAAACCAAATGCATTTTCAGACACAGCGAGCACGTATGCTAAATGTGAGACAGTCCGGGGGCATGAGCCATAAAGTAATTCCAAACTAATCTTTCAAGCATACTGGAGCCTGAGTGCACCACCACTTCCCAGACAATGCTGCAAAGCGACAAAGAAAGAACATGACAAGAATGGGCCATAAAAAGTGAATTTCACCAATCGCAGTCTCGATTAGATTACCTTTCCCTTCCGATGTCTCCAGGACGGAAATGAAGAAAGTGGGAGAAATTCAAGAACATATGACATCGAAATAGATTGGAACGATTTTCTCATTGGCCAGAAAACCGAATGACGGCGAGTCGAGTCACCGTAGGACTCTGTTTCGCAACAGCGATGAAATAACAGTCTCCATTCGGTTCCAGTAAAAGCTCAACTTGCCTGGAACTGAAAGCAACAGTAGAGCTGCTGGCGATTTTCCCCGCGGGAGGCGAACACGATCACGACAGAACAGGCACTTTGGAAAATTCGGCACTTTCCCACACCGCAGTCAATCCCCCGGGAAGCAAAACCATTTTTCTTCTGTTTTAAACAGAAATGCAGCAGGGATCGAAACAGCATTTTAACACGCTGTTGCCGATGGAGCTGTTCAGAAGAAATGGCAGCGGTGGGATTCGAACCCACGCCTCTGTCGAGACTGGAGCCTTAATCCAGCGCCTTAGACCGCTCGGCCACACTACCAACACGCCCACCTCGCCATTTTCTTGCACTTCCAATTGTGCTCCTGCATAACAACAGATGCAAACTCACGTGAAAAGGGTTCTATGATCCCTCTCCGACTCGCACAGCAGCTCGGATGTGCCCGTCGACAATATCAATTTCTCAGCAGATAATGACAGCCCATCAATCCAGACAAAAATCACTGGTAAGCTGAGTCTATCGTCTCAGACTGGATTCAGCTACAAATGTATCTGTGAGTGCGTGAGAATATATGATCGGTTATGATTGGGTCAAATTACCATCAGCTGCTGGACATTACTGCAATTCGGATTCTTGCTTTGCTAAATGATTTCACCCATTGCTCGAAACAGGACAACTTTCACGTTTACACGGAACATGAAACACACCGGACTACAGGGAAAATGCACAAAGCTGAGCAGGCCGTGTCCCAAATCATACCGTGCAGCATAGTTTCAGTCACTGTGTCTGTCTTGCAGAATAAGGTTCCCAAAGAAAGTTCCACCCTAAAACCGGAGGTCGCATTCCAATCCGAGAACGACAGATTGCATCGTGAGGAAGGTCTGACCTCGGGGCCGGTTCGAGATGCCACTTTCCTTGCCTTTTACCTTCACCGTTCAATTTGCTGCAGAGATGTTCACACCTGGACATGAGCCTCATGGATACCAACTGAGTCGGAAACCTGTGTGGGAATCGATGAGAAGCGTCTCAATAGAGTTTAACAAATTCCATGGTGCTTTTTAGAAATGCAGTTTCTTTTCACCTCAGTCTAAAAGGCAGTTTCTCAACATAGTAACAGAAGTCAAAAGGTAATTACCTCACTCCACCCCCACTCCGGAAGAGGTACTAACTGCCCTTGATTGCTTTTTGTTCACGATGTGAAGAGCTCTCACGCCTGATTCACCTTCACGTGTCTGGTTGCTGAGTGAATCACAAAGAAGGAGTTTCACCAGAGCTGCAACTGCCACACTTCCCCAGTCGCCCTCCCGTTTACATTTTCCTGCTCGTCAGTGATTTCAAGAAAACCAAATGGATGCGATGTCATTGTGTAGTCTCTCTGTCGATTCCTCCGTTTCAGTTCCAACGTGGCTTAGATCTCGGGGCGCACCTTAATACGAGCGACGCTATGAAAGCACAGGTCCAGAGGTTCCTCTGAGAGTGTAATTTCTTTCATTGCTGTTGCTGATTGAATGAGCCACCAACCTGCGAACTGCTCCAAAACATGATTCAGGATCTCTGGTGCCAATTCTCGCACGTTGAATAACGACAGACACCTTCCAAATGAGGTCTTTCAGAGACGACTTTGGGATACATTTGACAGACAGATTAGTTCAGGAATCCGTGGTGCATTGTGACACCAGCGCATCGGCTTCTTCCCTATCTTTGAACCGGGCTGCCTGCGCAAGGAATGCAAATGCGGTAATGCTTTTCGTGGAAGGATCAGAAGGGGGTAACTACACTCTCAAACAGAATGGCATATGATCAGAACCAGGTAGGAGAAAAACTTTACAATGCTTTGCACTGTTAGTAAATGGAACTGCATTGCATTTCCCGACGAGAGCAGATTTGTTTCAGCAAACTCGAAGGCAGGTTTGCAGATGGGAAAGCAAGCAAGTCAGCTCCGTTCTTGTCCATGTAAAAGACTGCAGTTGAAGAACAAAGCTGTTTCTGCCCAGTTTCGACCTGGGGAACTTTAGCGTGTGAGGCTAACGTGATGACCACTACACTACAGAAACTGGCCTCTGACGGCCCTGCTGGCGCTCAGTGGCATCCAGCACTGAAACCTGAAGCCATTCTCCCTGTCACCTTTCTGTTTCCATGAGCTCGTTGTTTAATGGGGACTTGTTTAAATTTGGCTATGTGCTGAGCATGGACGTGATACACCGAAGTATCTGTTTCCACGTGGTGTACCCCAATAACGTTGTGTTGCTCACACCTGCTTTAAAGAATTACGTTTTTGCGGAGCTTACCGTCGCAGTCTGTGGCAAAATCATTTCGTCTGTTCGACTGCTCACGGGAAAGGTAGTATTGTGAAACACTGCAGAAACGAACGACATCCTTACTTTTGCTCCGACTGACCATACTCCGTGAAAGTTTCCCAGATTCTCAGTTGAGGATTTTTGCAGCTGGAAGTTACCTCAGAAACCCTGTTAATTCGTAATGTATTGAGCGAATCGCAAAACAGAAAGCATTTAACACGGAACACAAACAAAACTGGAAAACCAAATGCATTTTCAGACACAGCGAGCACGTATGCTAAATGTGAGACAGTCCGGGGGCATGAGCCATAAAGTAATTCCAAACTAATCTTTCAAGCATACTGGAGCCTGAGTGCACCACCACTTCCCAGACAATGCTGCAAAGCGACAAAGAAAGAACATGACAAGAATGGGCCATAAAAAGTGAATTTCACCAATCGCAGTCTCGATTAGATTACCTTTCCCTTCCGATGTCTCCAGGACGGAAATGAAGAAAGTGGGAGAAATTCAAGAACATATGACATCGAAATAGATTGGAACGATTTTCTCATTGGCCAGAAAACCGAATGACGGCGAGTCGAGTCACCGTAGGACTCTGTTTCGCAACAGCGATGAAATAACAGTCTCCATTCGGTTCCAGTAAAAGCTCAACTTGCCTGGAACTGAAAGCAACAGTAGAGCTGCTGGCGATTTTCCCCGCGGGAGGCGAACACGATCACGACAGAACAGGCACTTTGGAAAATTCGGCACTTTCCCACACCGCAGTCAATCCCCCGGGAAGCAAAACCATTTTTCTTCTGTTTTAAACAGAAATGCAGCAGGGATCGAAACAGCATTTTAACACGCTGTTGCCGATGGAGCTGTTCAGAAGAAATGGCAGCGGTGGGATTCGAACCCACGCCTCTGTCGAGACTGGAGCCTTAATCCAGCGCCTTAGACCGCTCGGCCACACTACCAACACGCCCACCTCGCCATTTTCTTGCACTTCCAATTGTGCTCCTGCATAACAACAGATGCAAACTCACGTGAAAAGGGTTCTATGATCCCTCTCCGACTCGCACAGCAGCTCGGATGTGCCCGTCGACAATATCAATTTCTCAGCAGATAATGACAGCCCATCAATCCAGACAAAAATCACTGGTAAGCTGAGTCTATCGTCTCAGACTGGATTCAGCTACAAATGTATCTGTGAGTGCGTGAGAATATATGATCGGTTATGATTGGGTCAAATTACCATCAGCTGCTGGACATTACTGCAATTCGGATTCTTGCTTTGCTAAATGATTTCACCCATTGCTCGAAACAGGACAACTTTCACGTTTACACGGAACATGAAACACACCGGACTACAGGGAAAATGCACAAAGCTGAGCAGGCCGTGTCCCAAATCATACCGTGCAGCATAGTTTCAGTCACTGTGTCTGTCTTGCAGAATAAGGTTCCCAAAGAAAGTTCCACCTTAAAACCGGAGGTCGCATTCCAATCCGAGAACGACAGATTGCATCGTGAGGAAGGTCTGACCTCGGGGCCGGTTCGAGATGCCACTTTCTTTGCCTTTTACCTTCACCGTTCAATTTGCTGCAGAGATGTTCACACCTGGACATGAGCCTCATGGATACCAACTGAGTCGGAAACCTGTGTGGGAATCGATGAGAAGCGTCTCAATAGAGTTTAACAAATTCCATGGTGCTTTTTAGAAATGCAGTTTATTTTCACCTCAATCTAAAAGGCAGTTTCTCAACATAGTAACAGAAGTCAAAAGGTAATTACCTCACTCCACCCCCACTCCGGAAGAGGTGCTAACTGCCCTTGATTGCTTTTTGTTCACGATGTGAAGAGCTCTCACCCCTGATTCACCTTCACGTGTCTGGTTGCTGAGTGAATCACAAAGAAGGAGTTTCACCAGAGCTGCAACTGCCACACTTCCCCAGTCGCCCTCCCGTTTACATTTTCTTGCTCGTCAGTGATTTCAAGAAAACCAAATGGATGCGATGTCATTGTGTAGTCTCTCTGTCGATTCCTCCGTTTCAGTTCCAACGTGGCTTAGATCTCGGGGCGCACCTTAATACGAGCGACGCTATGAAAGCACAGGTCCAGAGGTTCCTCTGAGAGTGTAATTTCTTTCATTGCTGTTGCTGATTGAATGAGCCACCAACCTGCGAACTGCTCCAAAACATGATTCAGGATCTCTGGTGCCAATTCTCGCACGTTGAATAACGACAGACACCTTCCAAATGAGGTCTTTCAGAGACGACTTTGGGATACATTTGACAGACATATTAGTTCAGGAATCCGTGGTGCATTGTGACACCAGCGCATCGGCTTCTTCCCTATCTTTGAACCGGGCTGCCTGCGCAAGGAATGCAAATGCGGTAATGCTTTTCGTGTAAGGATCAGAAGGGGGTAACTACACTCTCAAACAGAATGGCATATGATCAGAACCAGGTAGGAGAAAAACTTTACAATGCTTTGCACTGTTAGTAAATGGAACTGCATTGCATTTCACGACGAGAGCAGATTTGTTCAAGCAAACTCGAAGGCAGGTTTGCAGATGGGAAAGCAAGCAAGTCAGCTCCGTTCTTGTCCATGTAAAAGACTGCAGTTGAAGAATAAAGCTGCTTCTGCCAAGTTTCGAACTGGGGACCTTTCGCGCGTGCGGCGAACGTGATGACCACTACACTACAGAAACTGGCCTCTGACGGCCCTGCTGGCGCTCAGTGGCATCCAGCACTGAAACCTGAAGCCATTCTCCCTGTCACCTTTCTGTTTCCATGAGCTCGTTGTTTAATGGGGACTTGTTTAAATTTGGCTATGTGCTGAGCATGGACGTGATACACCGAAGTATCTGTTTCCACGTGGTGTACCCCAATAACGTTGTGTTGCTCACACCTGCTTTAAAGAATTACGTTTTTGCGGAGCTTACCGTCGCAGTCTGTGGCAAAATCATTAGTCTGTTCGACTGCTCACGGGAAAGGTCGTATTGTGAAACACTGCAGAAACGAACGACATCCTTACTTTTGCTCCGACTGACCATACTCCGTGAAAGTTTCCCAGATTCTCAGTTGAGGATTTTTGCAGCTGGAAGTTACCTCAGAAACCCTGTTAATTCGTAATGTATTGAGCGAATCGCAAAACAGAAAGCATTTAACACGGAACACAAACAAAACTGGAAAACCAAATGCATTTTCAGACACAGCGAGCACGTATGCTAAATGTGAGACAGTCCGGGGGCATGAGCCATAAAGTAATTCCAAACTAATCTTTCAAGCATACTGGAGCCTGAGTGCACCACCACTTCCCAGACAATGCTGCAAAGCGACAAAGAAAGAACATGACAAGAATGGGCCATAAAAAGTGAATTTCACCAATCGCAGTCTCGATTAGATTACCTTTCCCTTCCGATGTCTCCAGGACGGAAATGAAGAAAGTGGGAGAAATTCAAGAACATATGACATCGAAATAGATTGGAACGATTTTCTCATTGGCCAGAAAACCGAATGACGGCGAGTCGAGTCACCGTAGGACTCTGTTTCGCAACAGCGATGAAATAACAGTCTCCATTCGGTTCCAGTAAAAGCTCAACTTGCCTGGAACTGAAAGCAACAGTAGAGCTGCTGGCGATTTTCCCCGCGGGAGGCGAACACGATCACGACAGAACAGGCACTTTGGAAAATTCGGCACTTTCCCACACCGCAGTCAATCCCCCGGGAAGCAAAACCATTTTTCTTCTGTTTTAAACAGAAATGCAGCAGGGATCGAAACAGCATTTTAACACGCTGTTGCCGATGGAGCTGTTCAGAAGAAATGGCAGCGGTGGGATTCGAACCCACGCCTCTGTCGAGACTGGAGCCTTAATCCAGCGCCTTAGACCGCTCGGCCACACTACCAACACGCCCACCTCGCCATTTTCTTGCACTTCCAATTGTGCTCCTGCATAACAACAGATGCAAACTCACGTGAAAAGGGTTCTATGATCCCTCTCCGACTCGCACAGCAGCTCGGATGTGCCCGTCGACAATATCAATTTCTCAGCAGATAATGACAGCCCATCAATCCAGACAAAAATCACTGGTAAGCTGAGTCTATCGTCTCAGACTGGATTCAGCTACAAATGTATCTGTGAGTGCGTGAGAATATATGATCGGTTATGATTGGGTCAAATTACCATCAGCTGCTGGACATTACTGCAATTCGGATTCTTGCTTTGCTAAATGATTTCACCCATTGCTCGAAACAGGACAACTTTCACGTTTACACGGAACATGAAACACACCGGACTACAGGGAAAATGCACAAAGCTGAGCAGGCCGTGTCCCAAATCATACCGTGCAGCATAGTTTCAGTCACTGTGTCTGTCTTGCAGAATAAGGTTCCCAAAGAAAGTTCCACCTTAAAACCGGAGGTCGCATTCCAATCCGAGAACGACAGATTGCATCGTGAGGAAGGTCTGACCTCGGGGCCGGTTCGAGATGCCACTTTCTTTGCCTTTTACCTTCACCGTTCAATTTGCTGCAGAGATGTTCACACCTGGACATGAGCCTCATGGATACCAACTGAGTCGGAAACCTGTGTGGGAATCGATGAGAAGCGTCTCAATAGAGTTTAACAAATTCCATGGTGCTTTTTAGAAATGCAGTTTCTTTTCACCTCAATCTAAAAGGCAGTTTCTCAACATAGTAACAGAAGTCAAAAGGTAATTACCTCACTCCACCCCCACTCCGGAAGAGGTGCTAACTGCCCTTGATTGCTTTTTGTTCACGATGTGAAGAGCTCTCACCCCTGATTCACCTTCACGTGTCTGGTTGCTGAGTGAATCACAAAGAAGGAGTTTCACCAGAGCTGCAACTGCCACACTTCCCCAGTCGCCCTCCCGTTTACATTTTCTTGCTCGTCAGTGATTTCAAGAAAACCAAATGGATGCGATGTCATTGTGTAGTCTCTCTGTCGATTCCTCCGTTTCAGTTCCAACGTGGCTTAGATCTCGGGGCGCACCTTAATACGAGCGACGCTATGAAAGCACAGGTCCAGAGGTTCCTCTGAGAGTGTAATTTCTTTCATTGCTGTTGCTGATTGAATGAGCCACCAACCTGCGAACTGCTCCAAAACATGATTCAGGATCTCTGGTGCCAATTCTCGCACGTTGAATAACGACAGACACCTTCCAAATGAGGTCTTTCAGAGACGACTTTGGGATACATTTGACAGACATATTAGTTCAGGAATCCGTGGTGCATTGTGACACCAGCGCATCGGCTTCTTCCCTATCTTTGAACCGGGCTGCCTGCGCAAGGAATGCAAATGCGGTAATGCTTTTCGTGTAAGGATCAGAAGGGGGTAACTACACTCTCAAACAGAATGGCATATGATCAGAACCAGGTAGGAGAAAAACTTTACAATGCTTTGCACTGTTAGTAAATGGAACTGCATTGCATTTCACGACGAGAGCAGATTTGTTCAAGCAAACTCGAAGGCAGGTTTGCAGATGGGAAAGCAAGCAAGTCAGCTCCGTTCTTGTCCATGTAAAAGACTGCAGTTGAAGAATAAAGCTGCTTCTGCCAAGTTTCGAACTGGGGACCTTTCGCGCGTGCGGCGAACGTGATGACCACTACACTACAGAAACTGGCCTCTGACGGCCCTGCTGGCGCTCAGTGGCATCCAGCACTGAAACCTGAAGCCATTCTCCCTGTCACCTTTCTGTTTCCATGAGCTCGTTGTTTAATGGGGACTTGTTTAAATTTGGCTATGTGCTGAGCATGGACGTGATACACCGAAGTATCTGTTTCCACGTGGTGTACCCCAATAACGTTGTGTTGCTCACACCTGCTTTAAAGAATTACGTTTTTGCGGAGCTTACCGTCGCAGTCTGTGGCAAAATCATTAGTCTGTTCGACTGCTCACGGGAAAGGTCGTATTGTGAAACACTGCAGAAACGAACGACATCCTTACTTTTGCTCCGACTGACCATACTCCGTGAAAGTTTCCCAGATTCTCAGTTGAGGATTTTTGCAGCTGGAAGTTACCTCAGAAACCCTGTTAATTCGTAATGTATTGAGCGAATCGCAAAACAGAAAGCATTTAACACGGAACACAAACAAAACTGGAAAACCAAATGCATTTTCAGACACAGCGAGCACGTATGCTAAATGTGAGACAGTCCGGGGGCATGAGCCATAAAGTAATTCCAAACTAATCTTTCAAGCATACTGGAGCCTGAGTGCACCACCACTTCCCAGACAATGCTGCAAAGCGACAAAGAAAGAACATGACAAGAATGGGCCATAAAAAGTGAATTTCACCAATCGCAGTCTCGATTAGATTACCTTTCCCTTCCGATGTCTCCAGGACGGAAATGAAGAAAGTGGGAGAAATTCAAGAACATATGACATCGAAATAGATTGGAACGATTTTCTCATTGGCCAGAAAACCGAATGACGGCGAGTCGAGTCACCGTAGGACTCTGTTTCGCAACAGCGATGAAATAACAGTCTCCATTCGGTTCCAGTAAAAGCTCAACTTGCCTGGAACTGAAAGCAACAGTAGAGCTGCTGGCGATTTTCCCCGCGGGAGGCGAACACGATCACGACAGAACAGGCACTTTGGAAAATTCGGCACTTTCCCACACCGCAGTCAATCCCCCGGGAAGCAAAACCATTTTTCTTCTGTTTTAAACAGAAATGCAGCAGGGATCGAAACAGCATTTTAACACGCTGTTGCCGATGGAGCTGTTCAGAAGAAATGGCAGCGGTGGGATTCGAACCCACGCCTCTGTCGAGGCTGGAGCCTTAATCCAGCGCCTTAGACCGCTCGGCCACACTACCAACACGCCCACCTCGCCATTTTCTTGCACTTCCAATTGTGCTCCTGCATAACAACAGATGCAAACTCACGTGAAAAGGGTTCTATGATCCCTCTCCGACTCGCACAGCAGCTCGGATGTGCCCGTCGACAATATCAATTTCTCAGCAGATAATGACAGCCCATCAATCCAGACAAAAATCACTGGTAAGCTGAGTCTATCGTCTCAGACTGGATTCAGCTACAAATGTATCTGTGAGTGCGTGAGAATATATGATCGGTTATGATTGGGTCAAATTACCATCAGCTGCTGGACATTACTGCAATTCGGATTCTTGCTTTGCTAAATGATTTCACCCATTGCTCGAAACAGGACAACTTTCACGTTTACACGGAACATGAAACACACCGGACTACAGGGAAAATGCACAAAGCTGAGCAGGCCGTGTCCCAAATCATACCGTGCAGCATAGTTTCAGTCACTGTGTCTGTCTTGCAGAATAAGGTTCCCAAAGAAAGTTCCACCTTAAAACCGGAGGTCGCATTCCAATCCGAGAACGACAGATTGCATCGTGAGGAAGGTCTGACCTCGGGGCCGGTTCGAGATGCCACTTTCTTTGCCTTTTACCTTCACCGTGAAATTTGCTGCAGAGATGTTCACACCTGGACATGAGCCTCATGGATACCAACTGAGTCGGAAACCTGTGTGGGAATCGATGAGAAGCGTCTCAATAGAGTTTAACAAATTCCATGGTGCTTTTTAGAAATGCAGTTTATTTTCACCTCAATCTAAAAGGCAGTTTCTCAACATAGTAACAGAAGTCAAAAGGTAATTACCTCACTCCACCCCCACTCCGGAAGAGGTGCTAACTGCCCTTGATTGCTTTTTGTTCACGATGTGAAGAGCTCTCACCCCTGATTCACCTTCACGTGTCTGGTTGCTGAGTGAATCACAAAGAAGGAGTTTCACCAGAGCTGCAACTGCCACACTTCCCCAGTCGCCCTCCCGTTTACATTTTCTTGCTCGTCAGTGATTTCAAGAAAACCAAATGGATGCGATGTCATTGTGTAGTCTCTCTGTCGATTCCTCCGTTTCAGTTCCAACGTGGCTTAGATCTCGGGGCGCACCTTAATACGAGCGACGCTATGAAAGCACAGGTCCAGAGGTTCCTCTGAGAGTGTAATTTCTTTCATTGCTGTTGCTGATTGAATGAGCCACCAACCTGCGAACTGCTCCAAAACATGATTCAGGATCTCTGGTGCCAATTCTCGCACGTTGAATAACGACAGACACCTTCCAAATGAGGTCTTTCAGAGACGACTTTGGGATACATTTGACAGACATATTAGTTCAGGAATCCGTGGTGCATTGTGACACCAGCGCATCGGCTTCTTCCCTATCTTTGAACCGGGCTGCCTGCGCAAGGAATGCAAATGCGGTAATGCTTTTCGTGTAAGGATCAGAAGGGGGTAACTACACTCTCAAACAGAATGGCATATGATCAGAACCAGGTAGGAGAAAAACTTTACAATGCTTTGCACTGTTAGTAAATGGAACTGCATTGCATTTCACGACGAGAGCAGATTTGTTCAAGCAAACTCGAAGGCAGGTTTGCAGATGGGAAAGCAAGCAAGTCAGCTCCGTTCTTGTCCATGTAAAAGACTGCAGTTGAAGAATAAAGCTGCTTCTGCCAAGTTTCGAACTGGGGACCTTTCGCGCGTGCGGCGAACGTGATGACCACTACACTACAGAAACTGGCCTCTGACGGCCCTGCTGGCGCTCAGTGGCATCCAGCACTGAAACCTGAAGCCATTCTCCCTGTCACCTTTCTGTTTCCATGAGCTCGTTGTTTAATGGGGACTTGTTTAAATTTGGCTATGTGCTGAGCATGGACGTGATACACCGAAGTATCTGTTTCCACGTGGTGTACCCCAATAACGTTGTGTTGCTCACACCTGCTTTAAAGAATTACGTTTTTGCGGAGCTTACCGTCGCAGTCTGTGGCAAAATCATTAGTCTGTTCGACTGCTCACGGGAAAGGTAGTATTGTGAAACACTGCAGAAACGAACGACATCCTTACTTTTGCTCCGACTGACCATACTCCGTGAAAGTTTCCCAGATTCTCAGTTGAGGATTTTTGCAGCTGGAAGTTACCTCAGAAACCCTGTTAATTCGTAATGTATTGAGCGAATCGCAAAACAGAAAGCATTTAACACGGAACACAAACAAAACTGGAAAACCAAATGCATTTTCAGACACAGCGAGCACGTATGCTAAATGTGAGACAGTCCGGGGGCATGAGCCATAAAGTAATTCCAAACTAATCTTTCAAGCATACTGGAGCCTGAGTGCACCACCACTTCCCAGACAATGCTGCAAAGCGACAAAGAAAGAACATGACAAGAATGGGCCATAAAAAGTGAATTTCACCAATCGCAGTCTCGATTAGATTACCTTTCCCTTCCGATGTCTCCAGGACGGAAATGAAGAAAGTGGGAGAAATTCAAGAACATATGACATCGAAATAGATTGGAACGATTTTCTCATTGGCCAGAAAACCGAATGACGGCGAGTCGAGTCACCGTAGGACTCTGTTTCGCAACAGCGATGAAATAACAGTCTCCATTCGGTTCCAGTAAAAGCTCAACTTGCCTGGAACTGAAAGCAACAGTAGAGCTGCTGGCGATTTTCCCCGCGGGAGGCGAACACGATCACGACAGAACAGGCACTTTGGAAAATTCGGCACTTTCCCACACCGCAGTCAATCCCCCGGGAAGCAAAACCATTTTTCTTCTGTTTTAAACAGAAATGCAGCAGGGATCGAAACAGCATTTTAACACGCTGTTGCCGATGGAGCTGTTCAGAAGAAATGGCAGCGGTGGGATTCGAACCCACGCCTCTGTCGAGACTGGAGCCTTAATCCAGCGCCTTAGACCGCTCGGCCACACTACCAACACGCCCACCTCGCCATTTTCTTGCACTTCCAATTGTGCTCCTGCATAACAACAGATGCAAACTCACGTGAAAAGGGTTCTATGATCCCTCTCCGACTCGCACAGCAGCTCGGATGTGCCCGTCGACAATATCAATTTCTCAGCAGATAATGACAGCCCATCAATCCAGACAAAAATCACTGGTAAGCTGAGTCTATCGTCTCAGACTGGATTCAGCTACAAATGTATCTGTGAGTGCGTGAGAATATATGATCGGTTATGATTGGGTCAAATTACCATCAGCTGCTGGACATTACTGCAATTCGGATTCTTGCTTTGCTAAATGATTTCACCCATTGCTCGAAACAGGACAACTTTCACGTTTACACGGAACATGAAACACACCGGACTACAGGGAAAATGCACAAAGCTGAGCAGGCCGTGTCCCAAATCATACCGTGCAGCATAGTTTCAGTCACTGTGTCTGTCTTGCAGAATAAGGTTCCCAAAGAAAGTTCCACCTTAAAACCGGAGGTCGCATTCCAATCCGAGAACGACAGATTGCATCGTGAGGAAGGTCTGACCTCGGGGCCGGTTCGAGATGCCACTTTCTTTGCCTTTTACCTTCACCGTGAAATTTGCTGCAGAGATGTTCACACCTGGACATGAGCCTCATGGATACCAACTGAGTCGGAAACCTGTGTGGGAATCGATGAGAAGCGTCTCAATAGAGTTTAACAAATTCCATGGTGCTTTTTAGAAATGCAGTTTCTTTTCACCTCAATCTAAAAGGCAGTTTCTCAACATAGTAACAGAAGTCAAAAGGTAATTACCTCACTCCACCCCCACTCCGGAAGAGGTGCTAACTGCCCTTGATTGCTTTTTGTTCACGATGTGAAGAGCTCTCACCCCTGATTCACCTTCACGTGTCTGGTTGCTGAGTGAATCACAAAGAAGGAGTTTCACCAGAGCTGCAACTGCCACACTTCCCCAGTCGCCCTCCCGTTTACATTTTCTTGCTCGTCAGTGATTTCAAGAAAACCAAATGGATGCGATGTCATTGTGTAGTCTCTCTGTCGATTCCTCCGTTTCAGTTCCAACGTGGCTTAGATCTCGGGGCGCACCTTAATACGAGCGACGCTATGAAAGCACAGGTCCAGAGGTTCCTCTGAGAGTGTAATTTCTTTCATTGCTGTTGCTGATTGAATGAGCCACCAACCTGCGAACTGCTCCAAAACATGATTCAGGATCTCTGGTGCCAATTCTCGCACGTTGAATAACGACAGACACCTTCCAAATGAGGTCTTTCAGAGACGACTTTGGGATACATTTGACAGACATATTAGTTCAGGAATCCGTGGTGCATTGTGACACCAGCGCATCGGCTTCTTCCCTATCTTTGAACCGGGCTGCCTGCGCAAGGAATGCAAATGCGGTAATGCTTTTCGTGTAAGGATCAGAAGGGGGTAACTACACTCTCAAACAGAATGGCATATGATCAGAACCAGGTAGGAGAAAAACTTTACAATGCTTTGCACTGTTAGTAAATGGAACTGCATTGCATTTCACGACGAGAGCAGATTTGTTCAAGCAAACTCGAAGGCAGGTTTGCAGATGGGAAAGCAAGCAAGTCAGCTCCGTTCTTGTCCATGTAAAAGACTGCAGTTGAAGAATAAAGCTGCTTCTGCCAAGTTTCGAACTGGGGACCTTTCGCGCGTGCGGCGAACGTGATGACCACTACACTACAGAAACTGGCCTCTGACGGCCCTGCTGGCGCTCAGTGGCATCCAGCACTGAAACCTGAAGCCATTCTCCCTGTCACCTTTCTGTTTCCATGAGCTCGTTGTTTAATGGGGACTTGTTTAAATTTGGCTATGTGCTGAGCATGGACGTGATACACCGAAGTATCTGTTTCCACGTGGTGTACCCCAATAACGTTGTGTTGCTCACACCTGCTTTAAAGAATTACGTTTTTGCGGAGCTTACCGTCGCAGTCTGTGGCAAAATCATTAGTCTGTTCGACTGCTCACGGGAAAGGTAGTATTGTGAAACACTGCAGAAACGAACGACATCCTTACTTTTGCTCCGACTGACCATACTCCGTGAAAGTTTCCCAGATTCTCAGTTGAGGATTTTTGCAGCTGGAAGTTACCTCAGAAACCCTGTTAATTCGTAATGTATTGAGCGAATCGCAAAACAGAAAGCATTTAACACGGAACACAAACAAAACTGGAAAACCAAATGCATTTTCAGACACAGCGAGCACGAATGCTAAATGTGAGCATGTCCGGGGGCATGAGCCATAAAGTAATCACCCAACTGACAACGGGGCAATTCCAAACTAATCTTTCAAGCATACTGGAGCCTGAGTGCACCACCACTTCCCAGACAATGCTGCAAAGCGACAAAGAAAGAACATGACAAGAATGGGCCATAAAAAGTGAATTTCACCAATCGCAGTCTCGATTAGATTACCTTTCCCTTCCGATGTCTCCAGGACGGAAATGAAGAAAGTGGGAGAAATTCAAGAACATATGACATCGAAATAGATTGGAACGATTTTCTCATTGGCCAGAAAACCGAATGACGGCGAGTCGAGTCACCGTAGGACTCTGTTTCGCAACAGCGATGAAATAACAGTCTCCATTCGGTTCCAGTAAAAGCTCAACTTGCCTGGAACTGAAAGCAACAGTAGAGGCGAACACGATCACGACAGAACAGGCACTTTGGAAAATTCGGCACTTTCCCACACCGCAGTCAATTCCCCGGGAAGCAAAACCATTTTTCTTCTGTTTTAAACAGAAATGCAGCAGGGATCGAAACAGCATTTTAACAACCTGTTGCCGAAGGAGCTGTTCAGAAGAAATGGCAGCGGTGGGATTCGAACCCACGCCTCTGTCGAGACTGGAGCCTTAATCCAGCGCCTTAGACCGCTCGGCCACACTACCAACACGCCCACCTCGCCATTTTCTTGCACTTCTAATTGTGCTCCTGCATAACAACAGATGCAAACTCACGTGAAAAGGGTTCGATGATCCCTCACCGACTCGCACAGCAGCTCGGATGTGCCCGTCTACAATATCAATTTCTCAGCAGATAATGACAGCCCATCAATACAGCCAAAAATCACTGGTAAGCTGAGTCTATCTTCTCAGACTGGATTCAGCTACAAATGTGAGTGCGTGAGAATATATGATCGGTTATGATTGGGTCAAATTACCATCAGCTGCTTGTCATTACTGCAATTCGGATTCTTGCTTTGCTAAATGATTTCACCCATTGCTCGAAACAGGACAACTTTCACGTTTACACGGAACATGAAACACACCGGACTACAGGGAAAATGCACAAAGCTGAGCAGGCCGTGTCCCAAATCATACCGTGCAGCATAGTTTCAGTCACTGTGTCTGTCTTGCAGAATAAGGTTCCCAAAGAAAGTTCCACCCTAAAACCGGAGGTCGCATTCCAATCCGAGAACGACAGATTGCATCGTGAGGAAGGTCTGACCTCGGGGCCGGTTCGAGATGCCACTTTCCTTGCCTTTTACCTTCACCGTTCAATTTGCTGCAGAGATGTTCACACCTGGACATGAGCCTCATGGATACCAACTGAGTCGGAAACCTGTGTGGGAATCGATGAGAAGCGTCTCAATAGAGTTTAACAAATTCCATGGTGCTTTTTAGAAATGCAGTTTCTTTTCACCTCAGTCTAAAAGGCAGTTTCTCAACATAGTAACAGAAGTCAAAAGGTAATTACCTCACTCCACCCCCACTCCGGAAGAGGTACTAACTGCCCTTGATTGCTTTTTGTTCACGATGTGAAGAGCTCTCACGCCTGATTCACCTTCACGTGTCTGGTTGCTGAGTGAATCACAAAGAAGGAGTTTCACCAGAGCTGCAACTGCCACACTTCCCCAGTCGCCCTCCCGTTTACATTTTCCTGCTCGTCAGTGATTTCAAGAAAACCAAATGGATGCGATGTCATTGTGTAGTCTCTCTGTCGATTCCTCCGTTTCAGTTCCAACGTGGCTTAGATCTCGGGGCGCACCTTAATACGAGCGACGCTATGAAAGCACAGGTCCAGAGGTTCCTCTGAGAGTGTAATTTCTTTCATTGCTGTTGCTGATTGAATGAGCCACCAACCTGCGAACTGCTCCAAAACATGATTCAGGATCTCTGGTGCCAATTCTCGCACGTTGAATAACGACAGACACCTTCCAAATGAGGTCTTTCAGAGACGACTTTGGGATACATTTGACAGACAGATTAGTTCAGGAATCCGTGGTGCATTGTGACACCAGCGCATCGGCTTCTTCCCTATCTTTGAACCGGGCTGCCTGCGCAAGGAATGCAAATGCGGTAATGCTTTTCGTGGAAGGATCAGAGGGGGTAACTACACTCTCAAACAGAATGGCATATGATCAGAACCAGGTAGGAGAAAAACTTTACAATGCTTTGCACTGTTAGTAAATGGAACTGCATTGCATTTCCCGACGAGAGCAGATTTGTTTCAGCAAACTCGAAGGCAGGTTTGCAGATGGGAAAGCAAGCAAGTCAGCTCCGTTCTTGTCCATGTAAAAGACTGCAGTTGAAGAACAAAGCTGTTTCTGCCAAGTTTCGACCTGGGGAACTTTCGCGTGTGAGGCTAACGTGATGACCACTACACTACAGAAACTGGCCTCTGACGGCCCTGCTGGCGCTCAGTGGCATCCAGCACTGAAACCTGAAGCCATTCTCCCTGTCACCTTTCTGTTTCCATGAGCTCGTTGTTTAATGGGGACTTGTTTAAATTTGGCTATGTGCTGAGCATGGACGTGATACACCGAAGTATCTGTTTCCACGTGGTGTACCCCAATAACGTTGTGTTGCTCACACCTGCTTTAAAGAATTACGTTTTTGCGGAGCTTACCGTCGCAGTCTGTGGCAAAATCATTTCGTCTGTTCGACTGCTCACGGGAAAGGTAGTATTGTGAAACACTGCAGAAACGAACGACATCCTTACTTTTGCTCCGACTGACCATACTCCGTGAAAGTTTCCCAGATTCTCAGTTGAGGATTTTTGCAGCTGGAAGTTACCTCAGAAACCCTGTTAATTCGTAATGTATTGAGCGAATCGCAAAACAGAAAGCATTTAACACGGAACACAAACAAAACTGGAAAACCAAATGCATTTTCAGACACAGCGAGCACGAATGCTAAATGTGAGACAGTCCGGGGGCATGAGCCATAAAGTAATCACCCAACTGACAACGGGGCAATTCCAAACTAATCTTTCAAGCATACTGGAGCCTGAGTGCACCACCACTTCCCAGACAATGCTGCAAAGCGACAAAGAAAGAACATGACAAGAATGGGCCATAAAAAGTGAATTTCACCAATCGCAGTCTCGATTAGATTACCTTTCCCTTCCGATGTCTCCAGGACGGAAATGAAGAAAGTGGGAGAAATTCAAGAACATATGACATCGAAATAGATTGGAACGATTTTCTCATTGGCCAGAAAACCGAATGACGGCGAGTCGAGTCACCGTAGGACTCTGTTTCGCAACAGCGATGAAATAACAGTCTCCATTCGGTTCCAGTAAAAGCTCAACTTGCCTGGAACTGAAAGCAACAGTAGAGCTGCTGGCGATTTTCCCCGCGGGAGGCGAACACGATCACGACAGAACAGGCACTTTGGAAAATTTGGCACTTTCCCACACCGCAGTCAATCCCCCGGGAAGCAAAACCATTTTTCTTCTGTTTTAAACAGAAATGCAGCAGTGATCGAAACAGCATTTTAACAAGCTGTTGCCGATGGAGCTGTTCAGAAGAAATGGCAGCGGTGGGATTCGAACCCACGCCCCGGTCGAGACCGGAGCCTTAATCCTGCGCCTTAGACCGCTCGGGCACACTACCAACACGCCCACCTCGCCATTTTCTTGCACTTCCAATTGTGCTCCTGCATAACAACAGATGCAAACTCACGTGAAAAGGGTTCTATGATCCCTCTCCGACTCGCACAGCAGCTCGGATGTGCCCGTCTACAATATCAATTTCTCAGCAGATAATGACAGCCCATCAATACAGACAAAAATCACTGGTAAGCTGAGTCTATCGTCTCAGACTGGATTCAGCTACAAATGTATCTGTGAGTGCGTGAGAATATATGATCGGTTATGATTGGGTCAAATTACCATCAGCTGCTGGACATTACTGCAATTCGGATTCTTGCTTTGCTAAATGATTTCACCCATTGCTCGAAACAGGACAACTTTCACGTTTACACGGAACATGAAACACACCGGACTACAGGGAAAATGCACAAAGCTGAGCAGGCCGTGTCCCAAATCATACCGTGCAGCATAGTTTCAGTCACTGTGTCTGTCTTGCAGAATAAGGTTCCCAAAGAAAGTTCCACCTTAAAACCGGAGGTCGCATTCCAATCCGAGAACGACAGATTGCATCGTGAGGAAGGTCTGACCTCGGGGCCGGTTCGAGATGCCACTTTCTTTGCCTTTTACCTTCACCGTGAAATTTGCTGCAGAGATGTTCACACCTGGACATGAGCCTCATGGATACCAACTGAGTCGGAAACCTGTGTGGGAATCGATGAGAAGCGTCTCAATAGAGTTTAACAAATTCCATGGTGCTTTTTAGAAATGCAGTTTCTTTTCACCTCAATCTAAAAGGCAGTTTCTCAACATAGTAACAGAAGTCAAAAGGTAATTACCTCACTCCACCCCCACTCCGGAAGAGGTGCTAACTGCCCTTGATTGCTTTTTGTTCACGATGTGAAGAGCTCTCACCCCTGATTCACCTTCACGTGTCTGGTTGCTGAGTGAATCACAAAGAAGGAGTTTCACCAGAGCTGCAACTGCCACACTTCCCCAGTCGCCCTCCCGTTTACATTTTCTTGCTCGTCAGTGATTTCAAGAAAACCAAATGGATGCGATGTCATTGTGTACTCTCTCTGTCGATTCCTCCGTTTCAGTTCCAACGTGGCTTAGATCTCGGGGCGCACCTCAATACGAGCGACGCTATGAAAGCACAGGTCCAGAGGTTCCTCTGAGAGTGTAATTTCTTTCATTGCTGTTGCTGATTGAATGAGCCACCAACCTGCGAACTGCTCCAAAACATGATTCAGGATCTCTGGTGCCAATTCTCGCACGTTGAATAACGACAGACACCTTCCAAATGAGGTCTTTCAGAGACGACTTTGGGATACATTTGACAGACATATTAGTTCAGGAATCCGTGGTGCATTGTGACACCAGCGCATCGGCTTCTTCCCTATCTTTGAACCGGGCTGCCTGCGCAATGAATGCAAATGCGGTAATGCTTTTCGTGTAAGGATCAGAAGGGGGTAACTACACTCTCAAACAGAATGGCATATGATCAGAACCAGGTAGGAGAAAAACTTTACAATGCTTTGCACTGTTAGTAAATGGAACTGCATTGCATTTCACGACGAGAGCAGATTTGTTCAAGCAAACTCGAAGGCAGGTTTGCAGATGGGAAAGCAAGCAAGTCAGCTCCGTTCTTGTCCATGTAAAAGACTGCAGTTGAAGAATAAAGCTGCTTCTGCCAAGTTTCGAACTGGGGACCTTTCGCGCATGCGGCGAACGTGATGACCACTACACTACAGAAACTGGCCTCTGACGGCCCTGCTGGCGCTCAGTGGCATCCAGCACTGAAACCTGAAGCCATTCTCCCTGTCACCTTTCTGTTTCCATGAGCTCGTTGTTTAATGGGGACTTGTTTAAATTTGGCTATGTGCTGAGCATGGACGTGATACACCGAAGTATCTGTTTCCACGTGGTGTACCCCAATAACGTTGTGTTGCTCACACCTGCTTTAAAGAATTACGTTTTTGCGGAGCTTACCGTCGCAGTCTGTGGCAAAATCATTAGTCTGTTCGACTGCTCACGGGAAAGGTAGTATTGTGAAACACTGCAGAAACGAACGACATCCTTACTTTTGCTCCGACTGACCATACTCCGTGAAAGTTTCCCAGATTCTCAGTTGAGGATTTTTGCAGCTGGAAGTTACCTCAGAAACCCTGTTAATTCGTAATGTATTGAGCGAATCGCAAAACAGAAAGCATTTAACACGGAACACAAACAAAACTGGAAAACCAAATGCATTTTCAGACACAGCGAGCACGTATGCTAAATGTGAGACAGTCCGGGGGCATGAGCCATAAAGTAATTCCAAACTAATCTTTCAAACATACTGGAGCCTGAGTGCACCACCACTTCCCAGACAATGCTGCAAAGCGACAAAGAAAGAACATGACAAGAATGGGCCATAAAAAGTGAATTTCACCAATCGCAGTCTCGATTAGATTACCTTTCCCTTCCGATGTCTCCAGGACGGAAATGAAGAAAGTGGGAGAAATTCAAGAACATATGACATCGAAATAGATTGGAACGATTTTCTCATTGGCCAGAAAACCGAATGACGGCGAGTCGAGTCACCGTAGGACTCTGTTTCGCAACAGCGATGAAATAACAGTCTCCATTCGGTTCCAGTAAAAGCTCAACTTGCCTGGAACTGAAAGCAACAGTAGAGCTGCTGGCGATTTTCCCCGCGGGAGGCGAACACGATCACGACAGAACAGGCACTTTGGAAAATTCGGCACTTTCCCACACCGCAGTCAATCCCCCGGGAAGCAAAACCATTTTTCTTCTGTTTTAAACAGAAATGCAGCAGGGATCGAAACAGCATTTTAACACGCTGTTGCCGATGGAGCTGTTCAGAAGAAATGGCAGCGGTGGGATTCGAACCCACGCCTCTGTCGAGACTGGAGCCTTAATCCAGCGCCTTAGACCGCTCGGCCACACTACCAACACGCCCACCTCGCCATTTTCTTGCACTTCCAATTGTGCTCCTGCATAACAACAGATGCAAACTCACGTGAAAAGGGTTCTATGATCCCTCTCCGACTCGCACAGCAGCTCGGATGTGCCCGTCGACAATATCAATTTCTCAGCAGATAATGACAGCCCATCAATCCAGACAAAAATCACTGGTAAGCTGAGTCTATCGTCTCAGACTGGATTCAGCTACAAATGTATCTGTGAGTGCGTGAGAATATATGATCGGTTATGATTGGGTCAAATTACCATCAGCTGCTGGACATTACTGCAATTCGGATTCTTGCTTTGCTAAATGATTTCACCCATTGCTCGAAACAGGACAACTTTCACGTTTACACGGAACATGAAACACACCGGACTACAGGGAAAATGCACAAAGCTGAGCAGGCCGTGTCCCAAATCATACCGTGCAGCATAGTTTCAGTCACTGTGTCTGTCTTGCAGAATAAGGTTCCCAAAGAAAGTTCCACCTTAAAACCGGAGGTCGCATTCCAATCCGAGAACGACAGATTGCATCGTGAGGAAGGTCTGACCTCGGGGCCGGTTCGAGATGCCACTTTCTTTGCCTTTTACCTTCACCGTTCAATTTGCTGCAGAGATGTTCACACCTGGACATGAGCCTCATGGATACCAACTGAGTCGGAAACCTGTGTGGGAATCGATGAGAAGCGTCTCAATAGAGTTTAACAAATTCCATGGTGCTTTTTAGAAATGCAGTTTCTTTTCACCTCAATCTAAAAGGCAGTTTCTCAACATAGTAACAGAAGTCAAAAGGTAATTACCTCACTCCACCCCCACTCCGGAAGAGGTGCTAACTGCCCTTGATTGCTTTTTGTTCACGATGTGAAGAGCTCTCACCCCTGATTCACCTTCACGTGTCTGGTTGCTGAGTGAATCACAAAGAAGGAGTTTCACCAGAGCTGCAACTGCCACACTTCCCCAGTCGCCCTCCCGTTTACATTTTCTTGCTCGTCAGTGATTTCAAGAAAACCAAATGGATGCGATGTCATTGTGTAGTCTCTCTGTCGATTCCTCCGTTTCAGTTCCAACGTGGCTTAGATCTCGGGGCGCACCTTAATACGAGCGACGCTATGAAAGCACAGGTCCAGAGGTTCCTCTGAGAGTGTAATTTCTTTCATTGCTGTTGCTGATTGAATGAGCCACCAACCTGCGAACTGCTCCAAAACATGATTCAGGATCTCTGGTGCCAATTCTCGCACGTTGAATAACGACAGACACCTTCCAAATGAGGTCTTTCAGAGACGACTTTGGGATACATTTGACAGACATATTAGTTCAGGAATCCGTGGTGCATTGTGACACCAGCGCATCGGCTTCTTCCCTATCTTTGAACCGGGCTGCCTGCGCAAGGAATGCAAATGCGGTAATGCTTTTCGTGTAAGGATCAGAAGGGGGTAACTACACTCTCAAACAGAATGGCATATGATCAGAACCAGGTAGGAGAAAAACTTTACAATGCTTTGCACTGTTAGTAAATGGAACTGCATTGCATTTCACGACGAGAGCAGATTTGTTCAAGCAAACTCGAAGGCAGGTTTGCAGATGGGAAAGCAAGCAAGTCAGCTCCGTTCTTGTCCATGTAAAAGACTGCAGTTGAAGAATAAAGCTGCTTCTGCCAAGTTTCGAACTGGGGACCTTTCGCGCGTGCGGCGAACGTGATGACCACTACACTACAGAAACTGGCCTCTGACGGCCCTGCTGGCGCTCAGTGGCATCCAGCACTGAAACCTGAAGCCATTCTCCCTGTCACCTTTCTGTTTCCATGAGCTCGTTGTTTAATGGGGACTTGTTTAAATTTGGCTATGTGCTGAGCATGGACGTGATACACCGAAGTATCTGTTTCCACGTGGTGTACCCCAATAACGTTGTGTTGCTCACACCTGCTTTAAAGAATTACGTTTTTGCGGAGCTTACCGTCGCAGTCTGTGGCAAAATCATTAGTCTGTTCGACTGCTCACGGGAAAGGTAGTATTGTGAAACACTGCAGAAACGAACGACATCCTTACTTTTGCTCCGACTGACCATACTCCGTGAAAGTTTCCCAGATTCTCAGTTGAGGATTTTTGCAGCTGGAAGTTACCTCAGAAACCCTGTTAATTCGTAATGTATTGAGCGAATCGCAAAACAGAAAGCATTTAACACGGAACACAAACAAAACTGGAAAACCAAATGCATTTTCAGACACAGCGAGCACGAATGCTAAATGTGAGACAGTCCGGGGGCATGAGCCATAAAGTAATCACCCAACTGACAACGGGGCAATTCCAAACTAATCTTTCAAGCATACTGGAGCCTGAGTGCACCACCACTTCCCAGACAATGCTGCAAAGCGACAAAGAAAGAACATGACAAGAATGGGCCATAAAAAGTGAATTTCACCAATCGCAGTCTCGATTAGATTACCTTTCCCTTCCGATGTCTCCAGGACGGAAATGAAGAAAGTGGGAGAAATTCAAGAACATATGACATCGAAATAGATTGGAACGATTTTCTCATTGGCCAGAAAACCGAATGACGGCGAGTCGAGTCACCGTAGGACTCTGTTTCGCAACAGCGATGAAATAACAGTCTCCATTCGGTTCCAGTAAAAGCTCAACTTGCCTGGAACTGAAAGCAACAGTAGAGCTGCTGGCGATTTTCCCCGCGGGAGGCGAACACGATCACGACAGAACAGGCACTTTGGAAAATTTGGCACTTTCCCACACCGCAGTCAATCCCCCGGGAAGCAAAACCATTTTTCTTCTGTTTTAAACAGAAATGCAGCAGTGATCGAAACAGCATTTTAACAAGCTGTTGCCGATGGAGCTGTTCAGAAGAAATGGCAGCGGTGGGATTCGAACCCACGCCCCGGTCGAGACCGGAGCCTTAATCCTGCGCCTTAGACCGCTCGGGCACACTACCAACACGCCCACCTCGCCATTTTCTTGCACTTCCAATTGTGCTCCTGCATAACAACAGATGCAAACTCACGTGAAAAGGGTTCTATGATCCCTCTCCGACTCGCACAGCAGCTCGGATGTGCCCGTCTACAATATCAATTTCTCAGCAGATAATGACAGCCCATCAATACAGACAAAAATCACTGGTAAGCTGAGTCTATCGTCTCAGACTGGATTCAGCTACAAATGTATCTGTGAGTGCGTGAGAATATATGATCGGTTATGATTGGGTCAAATTACCATCAGCTGCTGGACATTACTGCAATTCGGATTCTTGCTTTGCTAAATGATTTCACCCATTGCTCGAAACAGGACAACTTTCACGTTTACACGGAACATGAAACACACCGGACTACAGGGAAAATGCACAAAGCTGAGCAGGCCGTGTCCCAAATCATACCGTGCAGCATAGTTTCAGTCACTGTGTCTGTCTTGCAGAATAAGGTTCCCAAAGAAAGTTCCACCTTAAAACCGGAGGTCGCATTCCAATCCGAGAACGACAGATTGCATCGTGAGGAAGGTCTGACCTCGGGGCCGGTTCGAGATGCCACTTTCTTTGCCTTTTACCTTCACCGTGAAATTTGCTGCAGAGATGTTCACACCTGGACATGAGCCTCATGGATACCAACTGAGTCGGAAACCTGTGTGGGAATCGATGAGAAGCGTCTCAATAGAGTTTAACAAATTCCATGGTGCTTTTTAGAAATGCAGTTTCTTTTCACCTCAATCTAAAAGGCAGTTTCTCAACATAGTAACAGAAGTCAAAAGGTAATTACCTCACTCCACCCCCACTCCGGAAGAGGTGCTAACTGCCCTTGATTGCTTTTTGTTCACGATGTGAAGAGCTCTCACCCCTGATTCACCTTCACGTGTCTGGTTGCTGAGTGAATCACAAAGAAGGAGTTTCACCAGAGCTGCAACTGCCACACTTCCCCAGTCGCCCTCCCGTTTACATTTTCTTGCTCGTCAGTGATTTCAAGAAAACCAAATGGATGCGATGTCATTGTGTACTCTCTCTGTCGATTCCTCCGTTTCAGTTCCAACGTGGCTTAGATCTCGGGGCGCACCTTAATACGAGCGACGCTATGAAAGCACAGGTCCAGAGGTTCCTCTGAGAGTGTAATTTCTTTCATTGCTGTTGCTGATTGAATGAGCCACCAACCTGCGAACTGCTCCAAAACATGATTCAGGATCTCTGGTGCCAATTCTCGCACGTTGAATAACGACAGACACCTTCCAAATGAGGTCTTTCAGAGACGACTTTGGGATACATTTGACAGACATATTAGTTCAGGAATCCGTGGTGCATTGTGACACCAGCGCATCGGCTTCTTCCCTATCTTTGAACCGGGCTGCCTGCGCAATGAATGCAAATGCGGTAATGCTTTTCGTGTAAGGATCAGAAGGGGGTAACTACACTCTCAAACAGAATGGCATATGATCAGAACCAGGTAGGAGAAAAACTTTACAATGCTTTGCACTGTTAGTAAATGGAACTGCATTGCATTTCACGACGAGAGCAGATTTGTTCAAGCAAACTCGAAGGCAGGTTTGCAGATGGGAAAGCAAGCAAGTCAGCTCCGTTCTTGTCCATGTAAAAGACTGCAGTTGAAGAATAAAGCTGCTTCTGCCAAGTTTCGAACTGGGGACCTTTCGCGCATGCGGCGAACGTGATGACCACTACACTACAGAAACTGGCCTCTGACGGCCCTGCTGGCGCTCAGTGGCATCCAGCACTGAAACCTGAAGCCATTCTCCCTGTCACCTTTCTGTTTCCATGAGCTCGTTGTTTAATGGGGACTTGTTTAAATTTGGCTATGTGCTGAGCATGGACGTGATACACCGAAGTATCTGTTTCCACGTGGTGTACCCCAATAACGTTGTGTTGCTCACACCTGCTTTAAAGAATTACGTTTTTGCGGAGCTTACCGTCGCAGTCTGTGGCAAAATCATTAGTCTGTTCGACTGCTCACGGGAAAGGTAGTATTGTGAAACACTGCAGAAACGAACGACATCCTTACTTTTGCTCCGACTGACCATACTCCGTGAAAGTTTCCCAGATTCTCAGTTGAGGATTTTTGCAGCTGGAAGTTACCTCAGAAACCCTGTTAATTCGTAATGTATTGAGCGAATCGCAAAACAGAAAGCATTTAACACGGAACACAAACAAAACTGGAAAACCAAATGCATTTTCAGACACAGCGAGCACGAATGCTAAATGTGAGACAGTCCGGGGGCATGAGCCATAAAGTAATCACCCAACTGACAACGGGGCAATTCCAAACTAATCTTTCAAGCATACTGGAGCCTGAGTGCACCACCACTTCCCAGACAATGCTGCAAAGCGACAAAGAAAGAACATGACAAGAATGGGCCATAAAAAGTGAATTTCACCAATCGCAGTCTCGATTAGATTACCTTTCCCTTCCGATGTCTCCAGGACGGAAATGAAGAAAGTGGGAGAAATTCAAGAACATATGACATCGAAATAGATTGGAACGATTTTCTCATTGGCCAGAAAACCGAATGACGGCGAGTCGAGTCACCGTAGGACTCTGTTTCGCAACAGCGATGAAATAACAGTCTCCATTCGGTTCCAGTAAAAGCTCAACTTGCCTGGAACTGAAAGCAACAGTAGAGCTGCTGGCGATTTTCCCCGCGGGAGGCGAACACGATCACGACAGAA
Source organism: Chiloscyllium punctatum (assembly GCF_047496795.1). NCBI lineage: Eukaryota > Metazoa > Chordata > Chondrichthyes > Orectolobiformes > Hemiscylliidae > Chiloscyllium > Chiloscyllium punctatum. The sequence continues at coordinate 27,782,980 of NC_092751.1, forward strand.
CAGGCACTTTGGAAAATTTGGCACTTTCCCACACCGCAGTCAATCCCCCGGGAAGCAAAACCATTTTTCTTCTGTTTTAAACAGAAATGCAGCAGTGATCGAAACAGCATTTTAACACGCTGTTGCCGATGGAGCTGTTCAGAAGAAATGGCAGCGGTGGGATTCGAACCCACGCCTCTGTCGAGACCGCAGCCTTAATCCAGCGCCTTAGACCGCTCGGGCACACTACCAACACGCCCACCTCGCCATTTTCTTGCACTTCCAATTGTGCTCCTGCATAACAACAGATGCAAACTCACGTGAAAAGGGTTCTATGATCCCTCTCCGACTCGCACAGCAGCTCGGATGTGCCCGTCTACAATATCAATTTCTCAGCAGATAATGACAGCCCATCAATACAGACAAAAATCACTGGTAAGCTGAGTCTATCGTCTCAGACTGGATTCAGCTACAAATGTATCTGTGAGTGCGTGAGAATATATGATCGGTTATGATTGGGTCAAATTACCATCAGCTGCTGGACATTACTGCAATTCGGATTCTTGCTTTGCTAAATGATTTCACCCATTGCTCGAAACAGGACAACTTTCACGTTTACACGGAACATGAAACACACCGGACTACAGGGAAAATGCACAAAGCTGAGCAGGCCGTGTCCCAAATCATACCGTGCAGCATAGTTTCAGTCACTGTGTCTGTCTTGCAGAATAAGGTTCCCAAAGAAAGTTCCACCCTAAAACCGGAGGTCGCATTCCAATCCGAGAACGACAGATTGCATCGTGAGGAAGGTCTGACCTCGGGGCCGGTTCGAGATGCCACTTTCCTTGCCTTTTACCTTCACCGTTCAATTTGCTGCAGAGATGTTCACACCTGGACATGAGCCTCATGGATACCAACTGAGTCGGAAACCTGTGTGGGAATCGATGAGAAGCGTCTCAATAGAGTTTAACAAATTCCATGGTGCGCTTTAGAAATGCAGTTTCTTTTCACCTCAGTCTAAAAGGCAGTTTCTCAACATAGTAACAGAAGTCAAAAGGTAATTACCTCACTCCACCCCCACTCCGGAAGAGGTACTAACTGCCCTTGATTGCTTTTTGTTCACGATGTGAAGAGCTCTCACGCCTGATTCACCTTCACGTGTCTGGTTGCTGAGTGAATCACAAAGAAGGAGTTTCACCAGAGCTGCAACTGCCACACTTCCCCAGTCGCCCTCCCGTTTACATTTTCTTGCTCGTCAGTGATTTCAAGAAAACCAAATGGATGCGATGTCATTGTGTAGTCTCTCTGTCGATTCCTCCGTTTCAGTTCCAACGTGGCTTAGATCTCGGGGCGCACCTTAATACGAGCGACGCTATGAAAGCACAGGTCCAGAGGTTCCTCTGAGAGTGTAATTTCTTTCATTGCTGTTGCTGATTGAATGAGCCACCAACCTGCGAACTGCTCCAAAACATGATTCAGGATCTCTGGTGCCAATTCTCGCACGTTGAATAACGACAGACACCTTCCAAATGAGGTCTTTCAGAGACGACTTTGGGATACATTTGACAGACATATTAGTTCAGGAATCCGTGGTGCATTGTGACACCAGCGCATCGGCTTCTTCCCTATCTTTGAACCGGGCTGCCTGCGCAAGGAATGCAAATGCGGTAATGCTTTTCGTGTAAGGATCAGAAGGGGGTAACTACACTCTCAAACAGAATGGCATATGATCAGAACCAGGTAGGAGAAAAACTTTACAATGCTTTGCACTGTTAGTAAATGGAACTGCATTGCATTTCACGACGAGAGCAGATTTGTTCAAGCAAACTCGAAGGCAGGTTTGCAGATGGGAAAGCAATCAAGTCAGCTCCGTTCTTGTCCATGTAAAAGACTGCAGTTGAAGAACAAAGCCGTTTCCGCCCAGTTTCGAACTGGGGACCTTTCGCGTGTGAGGCGAAAGTGATGACCACTACACTACAGAAACTGGCCTCTGACGGCCCTGCTGGCGCTCAGTGGCATCCAGCACTGAAACCTGAAGCCATTCTCCCTGTCACCTTTCTGTTTCCATGAGCTCGTTGTTTAATGGGGACTTGTTTAAATTTGGCTATGTGCTGAGCATGGACGTGATACACCGAAGTATCTGTTTCCACGTGGTGTACCCCAATAACGTTGTGTTGCTCACACCTGCTTTAAAGAATTACGTTTTTGCGGAGCTTACCGTCGCAGTCTGTGGCAAAATCATTTAGTCTGTTCGACTGCTCACGGGAAAGGTAGTATTGTGAAACACTGCAGAAACGAACGACATCCTTACTTTTGCTCCGACTGACCATACTCCGTGAAAGATCCCAGATTCTCAGTTGAGGATTTTTGCAGCTGGAAGTTATCTCAGAAACCCTGTTAATTCGTAATGTATTGAGCGAATCGCAAAACAGAAAGCATTTAACACGGAACACAAACAAAACTGGAAAACCAAATGCATTTTCAGACACAGCGAGCACGAATGCTAAATGTGAGCATGTCCGGGGGCATGAGCCATAAAGTAATCACCCAACTGACAACGGGGCAATTCCAAACTAATCTTTCAAACATACTGGAGCCTGAGTGCACCACCACTTCCCAGACAATGCTGCAAAGCGACAAAGAAAGAACATGACAAGAATGGGCCATAAAAAGTGAATTTCACCAATCGCAGTCTCGATTAGATTACCTTTCCCTTCCGATGTCTCCAGGACGGAAATGAAGAAAGTGGGAGAAATTCAAGAACATATGACATCGAAATAGATTGGAACGATTTTCTCATTGGCCAGAAAACCGAATGACGGCGAGTCGAGTCACCGTAGGACTCTGTTTCGCAACAGCGATGAAATAACAGTCTCCATTCGGTTCCAGTAAAAGCTCAACTTGCCTGGAACTGAAAGCAACAGTAGAGCTGCTGGCGATTTTCCCCGCGGGAGGCGAACACGATCACGACAGAACAGGCACTTTGGAAAATTTGGCACTTTCCCACACCGCAGTCAATCCCCCGGGAAGCAAAACCATTTTTCTTCTGTTTTAAACAGAAATGCAGCAGGGATCGAAACAGCATTTTAACACGCTGTTGCCGATGGAGCTGTTCAGAAGAAATGGCAGCGGTGGGATTCGAACCCACGCCTCTGTCGAGACTGGAGCCTTAATCCAGCGGCTTAGACCGCTCGGCCACACTACCAACACGCCCATCTCGCCATTTTCTTGCACTTCCAATTGTGCTCCTGCATAACAACAGATGCAAACTCACGTGAAAAGGGTTCTATGATCCCTCTCCGACTCGCACAGCAGCTCGGATGTGCCCGTCGACAATATCAATTTCTCAGCAGATAATGACAGCCCATCAATCCAGACAAAAATCACTGGTAAGCTGAGTCTATCGTCTCAGACTGGATTCAGCTACAAATGTATCTGTGAGTGCGTGAGAATATATGATCGGTTATGATTGGGTCAAATTACCATCAGCTGCTGGACATTACTGCAATTCGGATTCTTGCTTTGCTAAATGATTTCACCCATTGCTCGAAACAGGACAACTTTCACGTTTACACGGAACATGAAACACACCGGACTACAGGGAAAATGCACAAAGCTGAGCAGGCCGTGTCCCAAATCATACCGTGCAGCATAGTTTCAGTCACTGTGTCTGTCTTGCAGAATAAGGTTCCCAAAGAAAGTTCCACCTTAAAACCGGAGGTCGCATTCCAATCCGAGAACGACAGATTGCATCGTGAGGAAGGTCTGACCTCGGGGCCGGTTCGAGATGCCACTTTCTTTGCCTTTTACCTTCACCGTTCAATTTGCTGCAGAGATGTTCACACCTGGACATGAGCCTCATGGATACCAACTGAGTCGGAAACCTGTGTGGGAATCGATGAGAAGCGTCTCAATAGAGTTTAACAAATTCCATGGTGCTTTTTAGAAATGCAGTTTCTTTTCACCTCAATCTAAAAGGCAGTTTCTCAACATAGTAACAGAAGTCAAAAGGTAATTACCTCACCCCACCCCCACTCCGGAAGAGGTGCTAACTGCCCTTGATTGCTTTTTGTTCACGATGTGAAGAGCTCTCACCCCTGATTCACCTTCACGTGTCTGGTTGCTGAGTGAATCACAAAGAAGGAGTTTCACCAGAGCTGCAACTGCCACACTTCCCCAGTCGCCCTCCCGTTTACATTTTCTTGCTCGTCAGTGATTTCAAGAAAACCAAATGGATGCGATGTCATTGTGTAGTCTCTCTGTCGATTCCTCCGTTTCAGTTCCAACGTGGCTTAGATCTCGGGGCGCACCTTAATACGAGCGACGCTATGAAAGCACAGGTCCAGAGGTTCCTCTGAGAGTGTAATTTCTTTCATTGCTGTTGCTGATTGAATGAGCCACCAACCTGCGAACTGCTCCAAAACATGATTCAGGATCTCTGGTGCCAATTCTCGCACGTTGAATAACGACAGACACCTTCCAAATGAGGTCTTTCAGAGACGACTTTGGGATACATTTGACAGACATATTAGTTCAGGAATCCGTGGTGCATTGTGACACCAGCGCATCGGCTTCTTCCCTATCTTTGAACCGGGCTGCCTGCGCAAGGAATGCAAATGCGGTAATGCTTTTCGTGTAAGGATCAGAAGGGGGTAACTACACTCTCAAACAGAATGGCATATGATCAGAACCAGGTAGGAGAAAAACTTTACAATGCTTTGCACTGTTAGTAAATGGAACTGCATTGCATTTCACGACGAGAGCAGATTTGTTCAAGCAAACTCGAAGGCAGGTTTGCAGATGGGAAAGCAAGCAAGTCAGCTCCGTTCTTGTCCATGTAAAAGACTGCAGTTGAAGAATAAAGCTGCTTCTGCCAAGTTTCGAACTGGGGACCTTTCGCGCATGCGGCGAACGTGATGACCACTACACTACAGAAACTGGCCTCTGACGGCCCTGCTGGCGCTCAGTGGCATCCAGCACTGAAACCTGAAGCCATTCTCCCTGTCACCTTTCTGTTTCCATGAGCTCGTTGTTTAATGGGGACTTGTTTAAATTTGGCTATGTGCTGAGCATGGACGTGATACACCGAAGTATCTGTTTCCACGTGGTGTACCCCAATAACGTTGTGTTGCTCACACCTGCTTTAAAGAATTACGTTTTTGCGGAGCTTACCGTCGCAGTCTGTGGCAAAATCATTAGTCTGTTCGACTGCTCACGGGGAAGGTAGTATTGTGAAACACTGCAGAAACGAACGACATCCTTACTTTTGCTCCGACTGACCATACTCCGTGAAAGTTTCCCAGATTCTCAGTTGAGGATTTTTGCAGCTGGAAGTTATCTCAGAAACCCTGTTAATTCGTAATGTATTGAGCGAATCGCAAAACAGAAAGCATTTAACACGGAACACAAACAAAACTGGAAAACCAAATGCATTTTCAGACACAGCGAGCACGAATGCTAAATGTGAGACAGTCCGGGGGCATGAGCCATAAAGTAATCACCCAACTGACAACGGGGCAATTCCAAACTAATCTTTCAAGCATACTGGAGCCTGAGTGCACCACCACTTCCCAGACAATGCTGCAAAGCGACAAAGAAAGAACATGACAAGAATGGGCCATAAAAAGTGAATTTCACCAATCGCAGTCTCGATTAGATTACCTTTCCCTTCCGATGTCTCCAGGACGGAAATGAAGAAAGTGGGAGAAATTCAAGAACATATGACATCGAAATAGATTGGAACGATTTTCTCATTGGCCAGAAAACCGAATGACGGCGAGTCGAGTCACCGTAGGACTCTGTTTCGCAACAGCGATGAAATAACAGTCTCCATTCGGTTCCAGTAAAAGCTCAACTTGCCTGGAACTGAAAGCAACAGTAGAGCTGCTGGCGATTTTCCCCGCGGGAGGCGAACACGATCACGACAGAACAGGCACTTTGGAAAATTTGGCACTTTCCCACACCGCAGTCAATCCCCCGGGAAGCAAAACCATTTTTCTTCTGTTTTAAACAGAAATGCAGCAGTGATCGAAACAGCATTTTAACAAGCTGTTGCCGATGGAGCTGTTCAGAAGAAATGGCAGCGGTGGGATTCGAACCCACGCCTCTGTCGAGACTGGAGCCTTAATCCAGCGGCTTAGACCGCTCGGCCACACTACCAACACGCCCATCTCGCCATTTTCTTGCACTTCCAATTGTGCTCCTGCATAACAACAGATGCAAACTCACGTGAAAAGGGTTCTATGATCCCTCTCCGACTCGCACAGCAGCTCGGATGTGCCCGTCTACAATATCAATTTCTCAGCAGATAATGACAGCCCATCAATCCAGACAAAAATCACTGGTAAGCTGAGTCTATCGTCTCAGACTGGATTCAGCTACAAATGTATCTGTGAGTGCGTGAGAATATATGATCGGTTATGATTGGGTCAAATTACCATCAGCTGCTGGACATTACTGCAATTCGGATTCTTGCTTTGCTAAATGATTTCACCCATTGCTCGAAACAGGACAACTTTCACGTTTACACGGAACATGAAACACACCGGACTACAGGGAAAATGCACAAAGCTGAGCAGGCCGTGTCCCAAATCATACCGTGCAGCATAGTTTCAGTCACTGTGTCTGTCTTGCAGAATAAGGTTCCCAAAGAAAGTTCCACCTTAAAACCGGAGGTCGCATTCCAATCCGAGAACGACAGATTGCATCGTGAGGAAGGTCTGACCTCGGGGCCGGTTCGAGATGCCACTTTCTTTGCCTTTTACCTTCACCGTTCAATTTGCTGCAGAGATGTTCACACCTGGACATGAGCCTCATGGATACCAACTGAGTCGGAAACCTGTGTGGGAATCGATGAGAAGCGTCTCAATAGAGTTTAACAAATTCCATGGTGCTTTTTAGAAATGCAGTTTCTTTTCACCTCAATCTAAAAGGCAGTTTCTCAACATAGTAACAGAAGTCAAAAGGTAATTACCTCACCCCACCCCCACTCCGGAAGAGGTGCTAACTGCCCTTGATTGCTTTTTGTTCACGATGTGAAGAGCTCTCACCCCTGATTCACCTTCACGTGTCTGGTTGCTGAGTGAATCACAAAGAAGGAGTTTCACCAGAGCTGCAACTGCCACACTTCCCCAGTCGCCCTCCCGTTTACATTTTCTTGCTCGTCAGTGATTTCAAGAAAACCAAATGGATGCGATGTCATTGTGTAGTCTCTCTGTCGATTCCTCCGTTTCAGTTCCAACGTGGCTTAGATCTCGGGGCGCACCTTAATACGAGCGACGCTATGAAAGCACAGGTCCAGAGGTTCCTCTGAGAGTGTAATTTCTTTCATTGCTGTTGCTGATTGAATGAGCCACCAACCTGCGAACTGCTCCAAAACATGATTCAGGATCTCTGGTGCCAATTCTCGCACGTTGAATAACGACAGACACCTTCCAAATGAGGTCTTTCAGAGACGACTTTGGGATACATTTGACAGACATATTAGTTCAGGAATCCGTGGTGCATTGTGACACCAGCGCATCGGCTTCTTCCCTATCTTTGAACCGGGCTGCCTGCGCAAGGAATGCAAATGCGGTAATGCTTTTCGTGTAAGGATCAGAAGGGGGTAACTACACTCTCAAACAGAATGGCATATGATCAGAACCAGGTAGGAGAAAAACTTTACAATGCTTTGCACTGTTAGTAAATGGAACTGCATTGCATTTCACGACGAGAGCAGATTTGTTCAAGCAAACTCGAAGGCAGGTTTGCAGATGGGAAAGCAAGCAAGTCAGCTCCGTTCTTGTCCATGTAAAAGACTGCAGTTGAAGAATAAAGCTGCTTCTGCCAAGTTTCGAACTGGGGACCTTTCGCGCATGCGGCGAACGTGATGACCACTACACTACAGAAACTGGCCTCTGACGGCCCTGCTGGCGCTCAGTGGCATCCAGCACTGAAACCTGAAGCCATTCTCCCTGTCACCTTTCTGTTTCCATGAGCTCGTTGTTTAATGGGGACTTGTTTAAATTTGGCTATGTGCTGAGCATGGACGTGATACACCGAAGTATCTGTTTCCACGTGGTGTACCCCAATAACGTTGTGTTGCTCACACCTGCTTTAAAGAATTACGTTTTTGCGGAGCTTACCGTCGCAGTCTGTGGCAAAATCATTAGTCTGTTCGACTGCTCACGGGAAAGGTAGTATTGTGAAACACTGCAGAAACGAACGACATCCTTACTTTTGCTCCGACTGACCATACTCCGTGAAAGTTTCCCAGATTCTCAGTTGAGGATTTTTGCAGCTGGAAGTTATCTCAGAAACCCTGTTAATTCGTAATGTATTGAGCGAATCGCAAAACAGAAAGCATTTAACACGGAACACAAACAAAACTGGAAAACCAAATGCATTTTCAGACACAGCGAGCACGAATGCTAAATGTGAGACAGTCCGGGGGCATGAGCCATAAAGTAATCACCCAACTGACAACGGGGCAATTCCAAACTAATCTTTCAAGCATACTGGAGCCTGAGTGCACCACCACTTCCCAGACAATGCTGCAAAGCGACAAAGAAAGAACATGACAAGAATGGGCCATAAAAAGTGAATTTCACCAATCGCAGTCTCGATTAGATTACCTTTCCCTTCCGATGTCTCCAGGACGGAAATGAAGAAAGTGGGAGAAATTCAAGAACATATGACATCGAAATAGATTGGAACGATTTTCTCATTGGCCAGAAAACCGAATGACGGCGAGTCGAGTCACCGTAGGACTCTGTTTCGCAACAGCGATGAAATAACAGTCTCCATTCGGTTCCAGTAAAAGCTCAACTTGCCTGGAACTGAAAGCAACAGTAGAGCTGCTGGCGATTTTCCCCGCGGGAGGCGAACACGATCACGACAGAACAGGCACTTTGGAAAATTTGGCACTTTCCCACACCGCAGTCAATCCCCCGGGAAGCAAAACCATTTTTCTTCTGTTTTAAACAGAAATGCAGCAGTGATCGAAACAGCATTTTAACAAGCTGTTGCCGATGGAGCTGTTCAGAAGAAATGGCAGCGGTGGGATTCGAACCCACGCCCCGGTCGAGACCGGAGCCTTAATCCTGCGCCTTAGACCGCTCGGGCACACTACCAACACGCCCACCTCGCCATTTTCTTGCACTTCCAATTGTGCTCCTGCATAACAACAGATGCAAACTCACGTGAAAAGGGTTCTATGATCCCTCTCCGACTCGCACAGCAGCTCGGATGTGCCCGTCTACAATATCAATTTCTCAGCAGATAATGACAGCCCATCAATACAGACAAAAATCACTGGTAAGCTGAGTCTATCGTCTCAGACTGGATTCAGCTACAAATGTATCTGTGAGTGCGTGAGAATATATGATCGGTTATGATTGGGTCAAATTACCATCAGCTGCTGGACATTACTGCAATTCGGATTCTTGCTTTGCTAAATGATTTCACCCATTGCTCGAAACAGGACAACTTTCACGTTTACACGGAACATGAAACACACCGGACTACAGGGAAAATGCACAAAGCTGAGCAGGCCGTGTCCCAAATCATACCGTGCAGCATAGTTTCAGTCACTGTGTCTGTCTTGCAGAATAAGGTTCCCAAAGAAAGTTCCACCTTAAAACCGGAGGTCGCATTCCAATCCGAGAACGACAGATTGCATCGTGAGGAAGGTCTGACCTCGGGGCCGGTTCGAGATGCCACTTTCTTTGCCTTTTACCTTCACCGTTCAATTTGCTGCAGAGATGTTCACACCTGGACATGAGCCTCATGGATACCAACTGAGTCGGAAACCTGTGTGGGAATCGATGAGAAGCGTCTCAATAGAGTTTAACAAATTCCATGGTGCTTTTTAGAAATGCAGTTTCTTTTCACCTCAATCTAAAAGGCAGTTTCTCAACATAGTAACAGAAGTCAAAAGGTAATTACCTCACTCCACCCCCACTCCGGAAGAGGTGCTAACTGCCCTTGATTGCTTTTTGTTCACGATGTGAAGAGCTCTCACCCCTGATTCACCTTCACGTGTCTGGTTGCTGAGTGAATCACAAAGAAGGAGTTTCACCAGAGCTGCAACTGCCACACTTCCCCAGTCGCCCTCCCGTTTACATTTTCTTGCTCGTCAGTGATTTCAAGAAAACCAAATGGATGCGATGTCATTGTGTAGTCTCTCTGTCGATTCCTCCGTTTCAGTTCCAACGTGGCTTAGATCTCGGGGCGCACCTTAATACGAGCGACGCTATGAAAGCACAGGTCCAGAGGTTCCTCTGAGAGTGTAATTTCTTTCATTGCTGTTGCTGATTGAATGAGCCACCAACCTGCGAACTGCTCCAAAACATGATTCAGGATCTCTGGTGCCAATTCTCGCACGTTGAATAACGACAGACACCTTCCAAATGAGGTCTTTCAGAGACGACTTTGGGATACATTTGACAGACATATTAGTTCAGGAATCCGTGGTGCATTGTGACACCAGCGCATCGGCTTCTTCCCTATCTTTGAACCGGGCTGCCTGCGCAAGGAATGCAAATGCGGTAATGCTTTTCGTGTAAGGATCAGAAGGGGGTAACTACACTCTCAAACAGAATGGCATATGATCAGAACCAGGTAGGAGAAAAACTTTACAATGCTTTGCACTGTTAGTAAATGGAACTGCATTGCATTTCACGACGAGAGCAGATTTGTTCAAGCAAACTCGAAGGCAGGTTTGCAGATGGGAAAGCAAGCAAGTCAGCTCCGTTCTTGTCCATGTAAAAGACTGCAGTTGAAGAATAAAGCTGCTTCTGCCAAGTTTCGAACTGGGGACCTTTCGCGCGTGCGGCGAACGTGATGACCACTACACTACAGAAACTGGCCTCTGACGGCCCTGCTGGCGCTCAGTGGCATCCAGCACTGAAACCTGAAGCCATTCTCCCTGTCACCTTTCTGTTTCCATGAGCTCGTTGTTTAATGGGGACTTGTTTAAATTTGGCTATGTGCTGAGCATGGACGTGATACACCGAAGTATCTGTTTCCACGTGGTGTACCCCAATAACGTTGTGTTGCTCACACCTGCTTTAAAGAATTACGTTTTTGCGGAGCTTACCGTCGCAGTCTGTGGCAAAATCATTAGTCTGTTCGACTGCTCACGGGAAAGGTAGTATTGTGAAACACTGCAGAAACGAACGACATCCTTACTTTTGCTCCGACTGACCATACTCCGTGAAAGTTTCCCAGATTCTCAGTTGAGGATTTTTGCAGCTGGAAGTTACCTCAGAAACCCTGTTAATTCGTAATGTATTGAGCGAATCGCAAAACAGAAAGCATTTAACACGGAACACAAACAAAACTGGAAAACCAAATGCATTTTCAGACACAGCGAGCACGAATGCTAAATGTGAGACAGTCCGGGGGCATGAGCCATAAAGTAATCACCCAACTGACAACGGGGCAATTCCAAACTAATCTTTCAAGCATACTGGAGCCTGAGTGCACCACCACTTCCCAGACAATGCTGCAAAGCGACAAAGAAAGAACATGACAAGAATGGGCCATAAAAAGTGAATTTCACCAATCGCAGTCTCGATTAGATTACCTTTCCCTTCCGATGTCTCCAGGACGGAAATGAAGAAAGTGGGAGAAATTCAAGAACATATGACATCGAAATAGATTGGAACGATTTTCTCATTGGCCAGAAAACCGAATGACGGCGAGTCGAGTCACCGTAGGACTCTGTTTCGCAACAGCGATGAAATAACAGTCTCCATTCGGTTCCAGTAAAAGCTCAACTTGCCTGGAACTGAAAGCAACAGTAGAGCTGCTGGCGATTTTCCCCGCGGGAGGCGAACACGATCACGACAGAACAGGCACTTTGGAAAATTTGGCACTTTCCCACACCGCAGTCAATCCCCCGGGAAGCAAAACCATTTTTCTTCTGTTTTAAACAGAAATGCAGCAGTGATCGAAACAGCATTTTAACAAGCTGTTGCCGATGGAGCTGTTCAGAAGAAATGGCAGCGGTGGGATTCGAACCCACGCCCCGGTCGAGACCGGAGCCTCAATCCTGCGCCTTAGACCGCTCGGGCACACTACCAACACGCCCACCTCGCCATTTTCTTGCACTTCCAATTGTGCTCCTGCATAACAACAGATGCAAACTCACGTGAAAAGGGTTCTATGATCCCTCTCCGACTCGCACAGCAGCTCGGATGTGCCCGTCGACAATATCAATTTCTCAGCAGATAATGACAGCCCATCAATACAGACAAAAATCACTGGTAAGCTGAGTCTATCGTCTCAGACTGGATTCAGCTACAAATGTATCTGTGAGTGCGTGAGAATATATGATCGGTTATGATTGGGTCAAATTACCATCAGCTGCTGGACATTACTGCAATTCGGATTCTTGCTTTGCTAAATGATTTCACCCATTGCTCGAAACAGGACAACTTTCACGTTTACACGGAACATGAAACACACCGGACTACAGGGAAAATGCACAAAGCTGAGCAGGCCGTGTCCCAAATCATACCGTGCAGCATAGTTTCAGTCACTGTGTCTGTCTTGCAGAATAAGGTTCCCAAAGAAAGTTCCACCTTAAAACCGGAGGTCGCATTCCAATCCGAGAACGACAGATTGCATCGTGAGGAAGGTCTGACCTCGGGGCCGGTTCGAGATGCCACTTTCTTTGCCTTTTACCTTCACCGTGAAATTTGCTGCAGAGATGTTCACACCTGGACATGAGCCTCATGGATACCAACTGAGTCGGAAACCTGTGTGGGAATCGATGAGAAGCGTCTCAATAGAGTTTAACAAATTCCATGGTGCTTTTTAGAAATGCAGTTTCTTTTCACCTCAATCTAAAAGGCAGTTTCTCAACATAGTAACAGAAGTCAAAAGGTAATTACCTCACTCCACCCCCACTCCGGAAGAGGTGCTAACTGCCCTTGATTGCTTTTTGTTCACGATGTGAAGAGCTCTCACCCCTGATTCACCTTCACGTGTCTGGTTGCTGAGTGAATCACAAAGAAGGAGTTTCACCAGAGCTGCAACTGCCACACTTCCCCAGTCGCCCTCCCGTTTACATTTTCTTGCTCGTCAGTGATTTCAAGAAAACCAAATGGATGCGATGTCATTGTGTACTCTCTCTGTCGATTCCTCCGTTTCAGTTCCAACGTGGCTTAGATCTCGGGGCGCACCTTAATACGAGCGACGCTATGAAAGCACAGGTCCAGAGGTTCCTCTGAGAGTGTAATTTCTTTCATTGCTGTTGCTGATTGAATGAGCCACCAACCTGCGAACTGCTCCAAAACATGATTCAGGATCTCTGGTGCCAATTCTCGCACGTTGAATAACGACAGACACCTTCCAAATGAGGTCTTTCAGAGACGACTTTGGGATACATTTGACAGACATATTAGTTCAGGAATCCGTGGTGCATTGTGACACCAGCGCATCGGCTTCTTCCCTATCTTTGAACCGGGCTGCCTGCGCAATGAATGCAAATGCGGTAATGCTTTTCGTGTAAGGATCAGAAGGGGGTAACTACACTCTCAAACAGAATGGCATATGATCAGAACCAGGTAGGAGAAAAACTTTACAATGCTTTGCACTGTTAGTAAATGGAACTGCATTGCATTTCACGACGAGAGCAGATTTGTTCAAGCAAACTCGAAGGCAGGTTTGCAGATGGGAAAGCAAGCAAGTCAGCTCCGTTCTTGTCCATGTAAAAGACTGCAGTTGAAGAATAAAGCTGCTTCTGCCAAGTTTCGAACTGGGGACCTTTCGCGCATGCGGCGAACGTGATGACCACTACACTACAGAAACTGGCCTCTGACGGCCCTGCTGGCGCTCAGTGGCATCCAGCACTGAAACCTGAAGCCATTCTCCCTGTCACCTTTCTGTTTCCATGAGCTCGTTGTTTAATGGGGACTTGTTTAAATTTGGCTATGTGCTGAGCATGGACGTGATACACCGAAGTATCTGTTTCCACGTGGTGTACCCCAATAACGTTGTGTTGCTCACACCTGCTTTAAAGAATTACGTTTTTGCGGAGCTTACCGTCGCAGTCTGTGGCAAAATCATTAGTCTGTTCGACTGCTCACGGGAAAGGTAGTATTGTGAAACACTGCAGAAACGAACGACATCCTTACTTTTGCTCCGACTGACCATACTCCGTGAAAGTTTCCCAGATTCTCAGTTGAGGATTTTTGCAGCTGGAAGTTACCTCAGAAACCCTGTTAATTCGTAATGTATTGAGCGAATCGCAAAACAGAAAGCATTTAACACGGAACACAAACAAAACTGGAAAACCAAATGCATTTTCAGACACAGCGAGCACGAATGCTAAATGTGAGACAGTCCGGGGGCATGAGCCATAAAGTAATCACCCAACTGACAACGGGGCAATTCCAAACTAATCTTTCAAGCATACTGGAGCCTGAGTGCACCACCACTTCCCAGACAATGCTGCAAAGCGACAAAGAAAGAACATGACAAGAATGGGCCATAAAAAGTGAATTTCACCAATCGCAGTCTCGATTAGATTACCTTTCCCTTCCGATGTCTCCAGGACGGAAATGAAGAAAGTGGGAGAAATTCAAGAACATATGACATCGAAATAGATTGGAACGATTTTCTCATTGGCCAGAAAACCGAATGACGGCGAGTCGAGTCACCGTAGGACTCTGTTTCGCAACAGCGATGAAATAACAGTCTCCATTCGGTTCCAGTAAAAGCTCAACTTGCCTGGAACTGAAAGCAACAGTAGAGCTGCTGGCGATTTTCCCCGCGGGAGGCGAACACGATCACGACAGAACAGGCACTTTGGAAAATTTGGCACTTTCCCACACCGCAGTCAATCCCCCGGGAAGCAAAACCATTTTTCTTCTGTTTTAAACAGAAATGCAGCAGTGATCGAAACAGCATTTTAACACGCTGTTGCCGATGGAGCTGTTCAGAAGAAATGGCAGCGGTGGGATTCGAACCCACGCCTCTGTCGAGACCGCAGCCTTAATCCAGCGCCTTAGACCGCTCGGGCACACTACCAACACGCCCACCTCGCCATTTTCTTGCACTTCCAATTGTGCTCCTGCATAACAACAGATGCAAACTCACGTGAAAAGGGTTCTATGATCCCTCTCCGACTCGCACAGCAGCTCGGATGTGCCCGTCTACAATATCAATTTCTCAGCAGATAATGACAGCCCATCAATACAGACAAAAATCACTGGTAAGCTGAGTCTATCGTCTCAGACTGGATTCAGCTACAAATGTATCTGTGAGTGCGTGAGAATATATGATCGGTTATGATTGGGTCAAATTACCATCAGCTGCTGGACATTACTGCAATTCGGATTCTTGCTTTGCTAAATGATTTCACCCATTGCTCGAAACAGGACAACTTTCACGTTTACACGGAACATGAAACACACCGGACTACAGGGAAAATGCACAAAGCTGAGCAGGCCGTGTCCCAAATCATACCGTGCAGCATAGTTTCAGTCACTGTGTCTGTCTTGCAGAATAAGGTTCCCAAAGAAAGTTCCACCCTAAAACCGGAGGTCGCATTCCAATCCGAGAACGACAGATTGCATCGTGAGGAAGGTCTGACCTCGGGGCCGGTTCGAGATGCCACTTTCCTTGCCTTTTACCTTCACCGTTCAATTTGCTGCAGAGATGTTCACACCTGGACATGAGCCTCATGGATACCAACTGAGTCGGAAACCTGTGTGGGAATCGATGAGAAGCGTCTCAATAGAGTTTAACAAATTCCATGGTGCTTTTTAGAAATGCAGTTTCTTTTCACCTCAGTCTAAAAGGCAGTTTCTCAACATAGTAACAGAAGTCAAAAGGTAATTACCTCACTCCACCCCCACTCCGGAAGAGGTACTAACTGCCCTTGATTGCTTTTTGTTCACGATGTGAAGAGCTCTCACGCCTGATTCACCTTCACGTGTCTGGTTGCTGAGTGAATCACAAAGAAGGAGTTTCACCAGAGCTGCAACTGCCACACTTCCCCAGTCGCCCTCCCGTTTACATTTTCTTGCTCGTCAGTGATTTCAAGAAAACCAAATGGATGCGATGTCATTGTGTAGTCTCTCTGTCGATTCCTCCGTTTCAGTTCCAACGTGGCTTAGATCTCGGGGCGCACCTTAATACGAGCGACGCTATGAAAGCACAGGTCCAGAGGTTCCTCTGAGAGTGTAATTTCTTTCATTGCTGTTGCTGATTGAATGAGCCACCAACCTGCGAACTGCTCCAAAACATGATTCAGGATCTCTGGTGCCAATTCTCGCACGTTGAATAACGACAGACACCTTCCAAATGAGGTCTTTCAGAGACGACTTTGGGATACATTTGACAGACATATTAGTTCAGGAATCCGTGGTGCATTGTGACACCAGCGCATCGGCTTCTTCCCTATCTTTGAACCGGGCTGCCTGCGCAAGGAATGCAAATGCGGTAATGCTTTTCGTGTAAGGATCAGAAGGGGGTAACTACACTCTCAAACAGAATGGCATATGATCAGAACCAGGTAGGAGAAAAACTTTACAATGCTTTGCACTGTTAGTAAATGGAACTGCATTGCATTTCACGACGAGAGCAGATTTGTTCAAGCAAACTCGAAGGCAGGTTTGCAGATGGGAAAGCAATCAAGTCAGCTCCGTTCTTGTCCATGTAAAAGACTGCAGTTGAAGAACAAAGCCGTTTCCGCCCAGTTTCGAACTGGGGACCTTTCGCGTGTGAGGCGAAAGTGATGACCACTACACTACAGAAACTGGCCTCTGACGGCCCTGCTGGCGCTCAGTGGCATCCAGCACTGAAACCTGAAGCCATTCTCCCTGTCACCTTTCTGTTTCCATGAGCTCGTTGTTTAATGGGGACTTGTTTAAATTTGGCTATGTGCTGAGCATGGACGTGATACACCGAAGTATCTGTTTCCACGTGGTGTACCCCAATAACGTTGTGTTGCTCACACCTGCTTTAAAGAATTACGTTTTTGCGGAGCTTACCGTCGCAGTCTGTGGCAAAATCATTTAGTCTGTTCGACTGCTCACGGGAAAGGTAGTATTGTGAAACACTGCAGAAACGAACGACATCCTTACTTTTGCTCCGACTGACCATACTCCGTGAAAGATCCCAGATTCTCAGTTGAGGATTTTTGCAGCTGGAAGTTATCTCAGAAACCCTGTTAATTCGTAATGTATTGAGCGAATCGCAAAACAGAAAGCATTTAACACGGAACACAAACAAAACTGGAAAACCAAATGCATTTTCAGACACAGCGAGCACGAATGCTAAATGTGAGCATGTCCGGGGGCATGAGCCATAAAGTAATCACCCAACTGACAACGGGGCAATTCCAAACTAATCTTTCAAACATACTGGAGCCTGAGTGCACCACCACTTCCCAGACAATGCTGCAAAGCGACAAAGAAAGAACATGACAAGAATGGGCCATAAAAAGTGAATTTCACCAATCGCAGTCTCGATTAGATTACCTTTCCCTTCCGATGTCTCCAGGACGGAAATGAAGAAAGTGGGAGAAATTCAAGAACATATGACATCGAAATAGATTGGAACGATTTTCTCATTGGCCAGAAAACCGAATGACGGCGAGTCGAGTCACCGTAGGACTCTGTTTCGCAACAGCGATGAAATAACAGTCTCCATTCGGTTCCAGTAAAAGCTCAACTTGCCTGGAACTGAAAGCAACAGTAGAGCTGCTGGCGATTTTCCCAGCGGGAGGCGAACACGATCACGACAGAACAGGCACTTTGGAAAATTCGGCACTTTCCCACACCGCAGTCAATCCCCCGGGAAGCAAAACCATTTTTCTTCTGTTTTAAACAGAAATGCAGCAGGGATCGAAACAGCATTTTAACACGCTGTTGCCGATGGAGCTGTTCAGAAGAAATGGCAGCGGTGGGATTCGAACCCACGCCTCTGTCGAGACTGGAGCCTTAATCCAGCGGCTTAGACCGCTCGGCCACACTACCAACACGCCCATCTCGCCATTTTCTTGCACTTCCAATTGTGCTCCTGCATAACAACAGATGCAAACTCACGTGAAAAGGGTTCTATGATCCCTCTCCGACTCGCACAGCAGCTCGGATGTGCCCGTCGACAATATCAATTTCTCAGCAGATAATGACAGCCCATCAATCCAGACAAAAATCACTGGTAAGCTGAGTCTATCGTCTCAGACTGGATTCAGCTACAAATGTATCTGTGAGTGCGTGAGAATATATGATCGGTTATGATTGGGTCAAATTACCATCAGCTGCTGGACATTACTGCAATTCGGATTCTTGCTTTGCTAAATGATTTCACCCATTGCTCGAAACAGGACAACTTTCACGTTTACACGGAACATGAAACACACCGGACTACAGGGAAAATGCACAAAGCTGAGCAGGCCGTGTCCCAAATCATACCGTGCAGCATAGTTTCAGTCACTGTGTCTGTCTTGCAGAATAAGGTTCCCAAAGAAAGTTCCACCTTAAAACCGGAGGTCGCATTCCAATCCGAGAACGACAGATTGCATCGTGAGGAAGGTCTGACCTCGGGGCCGGTTCGAGATGCCACTTTCTTTGCCTTTTACCTTCACCGTGAAATTTGCTGCAGAGATGTTCACACCTGGACATGAGCCTCATGGATACCAACTGAGTCGGAAACCTGTGTGGGAATCGATGAGAAGCGTCTCAATAGAGTTTAACAAATTCCATGGTGCTTTTTAGAAATGCAGTTTCTTTTCACCTCAATCTAAAAGGCAGTTTCTCAACATAGTAACAGAAGTCAAAAGGTAATTACCTCACCCCACCCCCACTCCGGAAGAGGTGCTAACTGCCCTTGATTGCTTTTTGTTCACGATGTGAAGAGCTCTCACCCCTGATTCACCTTCACGTGTCTGGTTGCTGAGTGAATCACAAAGAAGGAGTTTCACCAGAGCTGCAACTGCCACACTTCCCCAGTCGCCCTCCCGTTTACATTTTCTTGCTCGTCAGTGATTTCAAGAAAACCAAATGGATGCGATGTCATTGTGTACTCTCTCTGTCGATTCCTCCGTTTCAGTTCCAACGTGGCTTAGATCTCGGGGCGCACCTTAATACGAGCGACGCTATGAAAGCACAGGTCCAGAGGTTCCTCTGAGAGTGTAATTTCTTTCATTGCTGTTGCTGATTGAATGAGCCACCAACCTGCGAACTGCTCCAAAACATGATTCAGGATCTCTGGTGCCAATTCTCGCACGTTGAATAACGACAGACACCTTCCAAATGAGGTCTTTCAGAGACGACTTTGGGATACATTTGACAGACATATTAGTTCAGGAATCCGTGGTGCATTGTGACACCAGCGCATCGGCTTCTTCCCTATCTTTGAACCGGGCTGCCTGCGCAAGGAATGCAAATGCGGTAATGCTTTTCGTGTAAGGATCAGAAGGGGGTAACTACACTCTCAAACAGAATGGCATATGATCAGAACCAGGTAGGAGAAAAACTTTACAATGCTTTGCACTGTTAGTAAATGGAACTGCATTGCATTTCACGACGAGAGCAGATTTGTTCAAGCAAACTCGAAGGCAGGTTTGCAGATGGGAAAGCAAGCAAGTCAGCTCCGTTCTTGTCCATGTAAAAGACTGCAGTTGAAGAATAAAGCTGCTTCTGCCCAGTTTCGAAATGGGGACCTTTCGCGCGTGCGGCGAACGTGATGACCACTACACTACAGAAACTGGCCTCTGACGGCCCTGCTGGCGCTCAGTGGCATCCAGCACTGAAACCTGAAGCCATTCTCCCTGTCACCTTTCTGTTTCCATGAGCTCGTTGTTTAATGGGGACTTGTTTAAATTTGGCTATGTGCTGAGCATGGACGTGATACACCGAAGTATCTGTTTCCACGTGGTGTACCCCAATAACGTTGTGTTGCTCACACCTGCTTTAAAGAATTACGTTTTTGCGGAGCTTACCGTCGCAGTCTGTGGCAAAATCATTAGTCTGTTCGACTGCTCACGGGAAAGGTAGTATTGTGAAACACTGCAGAAACGAACGACATCCTTACTTTTGCTCCGACTGACCATACTCCGTGAAAGTTTCCCAGATTCTCAGTTGAGGATTTTTGCAGCTGGAAGTTACCTCAGAAACCCTGTTAATTCGTAATGTATTGAGCGAATCGCAAAACAGAAAGCATTTAACACGGAACACAAACAAAACTGGAAAACCAAATGCATTTTCAGACACAGCGAGCACGAATGCTAAATGTGAGCATGTCCGGGGGCATGAGCCATAAAGTAATCACCCAACTGACAACGGGGCAATTCCAAACTAATCTTTCAAGCATACTGGAGCCTGAGTGCACCACCACTTCCCAGACAATGCTGCAAAGCGACAAAGAAAGAACATGACAAGAATGGGCCATAAAAAGTGAATTTCACCAATCGCAGTCTCGATTAGATTACCTTTCCCTTCCGATGTCTCCAGGACGGAAATGAAGAAAGTGGGAGAAATTCAAGAACATATGACATCGAAATAGATTGGAACGATTTTCTCATTGGCCAGAAAACCGAATGACGGCGAGTCGAGTCACCGTAGGACTCTGTTTCGCAACAGCGATGAAATAACAGTCTCCATTCGGTTCCAGTAAAAGCTCAACTTGCCTGGAACTGAAAGCAACAGTAGAGCTGCTGGCGATTTTCCCAGCGGGAGGCGAACACGATCACGACAGAACAGGCACTTTGGAAAATTCGGCACTTTCCCACACCGCAGTCAATCCCCCGGGAAGCAAAACCATTTTTCTTCTGTTTTAAACAGAAATGCAGCAGGGATCGAAACAGCATTTTAACACGCTGTTGCCGATGGAGCTGTTCAGAAGAAATGGCAGCGGTGGGATTCGAACCCACGCCTCTGTCGAGACTGGAGCCTTAATCCAGCGGCTTAGACCGCTCGGCCACACTACCAACACGCCCATCTCGCCATTTTCTTGCACTTCCAATTGTGCTCCTGCATAACAACAGATGCAAACTCACGTGAAAAGGGTTCTATGATCCCTCTCCGACTCGCACAGCAGCTCGGATGTGCCCGTCGACAATATCAATTTCTCAGCAGATAATGACAGCCCATCAATCCAGACAAAAATCACTGGTAAGCTGAGTCTATCGTCTCAGACTGGATTCAGCTACAAATGTATCTGTGAGTGCGTGAGAATATATGATCGGTTATGATTGGGTCAAATTACCATCAGCTGCTGGACATTACTGCAATTCGGATTCTTGCTTTGCTAAATGATTTCACCCATTGCTCGAAACAGGACAACTTTCACGTTTACACGGAACATGAAACACACCGGACTACAGGGAAAATGCACAAAGCTGAGCAGGCCGTGTCCCAAATCATACCGTGCAGCATAGTTTCAGTCACTGTGTCTGTCTTGCAGAATAAGGTTCCCAAAGAAAGTTCCACCTTAAAACCGGAGGTCGCATTCCAATCCGAGAACGACAGATTGCATCGTGAGGAAGGTCTGACCTCGGGGCCGGTTCGAGATGCCACTTTCTTTGCCTTTTACCTTCACCGTGAAATTTGCTGCAGAGATGTTCACACCTGGACATGAGCCTCATGGATACCAACTGAGTCGGAAACCTGTGTGGGAATCGATGAGAAGCGTCTCAATAGAGTTTAACAAATTCCATGGTGCTTTTTAGAAATGCAGTTTCTTTTCACCTCAATCTAAAAGGCAGTTTCTCAACATAGTAACAGAAGTCAAAAGGTAATTACCTCACCCCACCCCCACTCCGGAAGAGGTGCTAACTGCCCTTGATTGCTTTTTGTTCACGATGTGAAGAGCTCTCACCCCTGATTCACCTTCACGTGTCTGGTTGCTGAGTGAATCACAAAGAAGGAGTTTCACCAGAGCTGCAACTGCCACACTTCCCCAGTCGCCCTCCCGTTTACATTTTCTTGCTCGTCAGTGATTTCAAGAAAACCAAATGGATGCGATGTCATTGTGTAGTCTCTCTGTCGATTCCTCCGTTTCAGTTCCAACGTGGCTTAGATCTCGGGGCGCACCTTAATACGAGCGACGCTATGAAAGCACAGGTCCAGAGGTTCCTCTGAGAGTGTAATTTCTTTCATCGCTGTTGCTGATTGAATGAGCCACCAACCTGCGAACTGCTCCAAAACATGATTCAGGATCTCTGGTGCCAATTCTCGCACGTTGAATAACGACAGACACCTTCCAAATGAGGTCTTTCAGAGACGACTTTGGGATACATTTGACAGACATATTAGTTCAGGAATCCGTGGTGCATTGTGACACCAGCGCATCGGCTTCTTCCCTATCTTTGAACCGGGCTGCCTGCGCAAGGAATGCAAATGCGGTAATGCTTTTCGTGTAAGGATCAGAAGGGGGTAACTACACTCTCAAACAGAATGGCATATGATCAGAACCAGGTAGGAGAAAAACTTTACAATGCTTTGCACTGTTAGTAAATGGAACTGCATTGCATTTCACGACGAGAGCAGATTTGTTCAAGCAAACTCGAAGGCAGGTTTGCAGATGGGAAAGCAAGCAAGTCAGCTCCGTTCTTGTCCATGTAAAAGACTGCAGTTGAAGAATAAAGCTGCTTCTGCCCAGTTTCGAACTGGGGACTTTTCGCGCGTGCGGCGAACGTGATGACCACTACACTACAGAAACTGGCCTCTGACGGCCCTGCTGGCGCTCAGTGGCATCCAGCACTGAAACCTGAAGCCATTCTCCCTGTCACCTTTCTGTTTCCATGAGCTCGTTGTTTAATGGGGACTTGTTTAAATTTGGCTATGTGCTGAGCATGGACGTGATACACCGAAGTATCTGTTTCCACGTGGTGTACCCCAATAACGTTGTGTTGCTCACACCTGCTTTAAAGAATTACGTTTTTGCGGAGCTTACCGTCGCAGTCTGTGGCAAAATCATTAGTCTGTTCGACTGCTCACGGGAAAGGTAGTATTGTGAAACACTGCAGAAACGAACGACATCCTTACTTTTGCTCCGACTGACCATACTCCGTGAAAGTTTCCCAGATTCTCAGTTGAGGATTTTTGCAGCTGGAAGTTACCTCAGAAACCCTGTTAATTCGTAATGTATTGAGCGAATCGCAAAACAGAAAGCATTTAACACGGAACACAAACAAAACTGGAAAACCAAATGCATTTTCAGACACAGCGAGCACGAATGCTAAATGTGAGACAGTCCGGGGGCATGAGCCATAAAGTAATCACCCAACTGACAACGGGGCAATTCCAAACTAATCTTTCAAGCATACTGGAGCCTGAGTGCACCACCACTTCCCAGACAATGCTGCAAAGCGACAAAGAAAGAACATGACAAGAATGGGCCATAAAAAGTGAATTTCACCAATCGCAGTCTCGATTAGATTACCTTTCCCTTCCGATGTCTCCAGGACGGAAATGAAGAAAGTGGGAGAAATTCAAGAACATATGACATCGAAATAGATTGGAACGATTTTCTCATTGGCCAGAAAACCGAATGACGGCGAGTCGAGTCACCGTAGGACTCTGTTTCGCAACAGCGATGAAATAACAGTCTCCATTCGGTTCCAGTAAAAGCTCAACTTGCCTGGAACTGAAAGCAACAGTAGAGCTGCTGGCGATTTTCCCCGCGGGAGGCGAACACGATCACGACAGAACAGGCACTTTGGAAAATTTGGCACTTTCCCACACCGCAGTCAATCCCCCGGGAAGCAAAACCATTTTTCTTCTGTTTTAAACAGAAATGCAGCAGTGATCGAAACAGCATTTTAACAAGCTGTTGCCGATGGAGCTGTTCAGAAGAAATGGCAGCGGTGGGATTCGAACCCACGCCTCTGTCGAGACTGGAGCCTTAATCCTGCGCCTTAGACCGCTCGGCCACACTACCAACACGCCCATCTCGCCATTTTCTTGCACTTCCAATTGTGCTCCTGCATAACAACAGATGCAAACTCACGTGAAAAGGGTTCTATGATCCCTCTCCGACTCGCACAGCAGCTCGGATGTGCCCGTCTACAATATCAATTTCTCAGCAGATAATGACAGCCCATCAATACAGACAAAAATCACTGGTAAGCTGAGTCTATCGTCTCAGACTGGATTCAGCTACAAATGTATCTGTGAGTGCGTGAGAATATATGATCGGTTATGATTGGGTCAAATTACCATCAGCTGCTGGACATTACTGCAATTCGGATTCTTGCTTTGCTAAATGATTTCACCCATTGCTCGAAACAGGACAACTTTCACGTTTACACGGAACATGAAACACACCGGACTACAGGGAAAATGCACAAAGCTGAGCAGGCCGTGTCCCAAATCATACCGTGCAGCATAGTTTCAGTCACTGTGTCTGTCTTGCAGAATAAGGTTCCCAAAGAAAGTTCCACCTTAAAACCGGAGGTCGCATTCCAATCCGAGAACGACAGATTGCATCGTGAGGAAGGTCTGACCTCGGGGCCGGTTCGAGATGCCACTTTCTTTGCCTTTTACCTTCACCGTGAAATTTGCTGCAGAGATGTTCACACCTGGACATGAGCCTCATGGATACCAACTGAGTCGGAAACCTGTGTGGGAATCGATGAGAAGCGTCTCAATAGAGTTTAACAAATTCCATGGTGCTTTTTAGAAATGCAGTTTCTTTTCACCTCAGTCTAAAAGGCAGTTTCTCAACATAGCAACAGAAGTCAAAAGGTAATTACCTCACCCCACCCCCACTCCGGAAGAGGTGCTAACTGCCCTTGATTGCTTTTTGTTCACGATGTGAAGAGCTCTCACGCCTGATTCACCTTCACGTGTCTGGTTGCTGAGTGAATCACAAAGAAGGAGTTTCACCAGAGCTGCAACTGCCACACTTCCCCAGTCGCCCTCCCGTTTACATTTTCCTGCTCGTCAGTGATTTCAAGAAAACCAAATGGATGCGATGTCATTGTGTAGTCTCTCTGTCGATTCCTCCGTTTCAGTTCCAACGTGGCTTAGATCTCGGGGCGCACCTTAATACGAGCGACGCTATGAAAGCACAGGTCCAGAGGTTCCTCTGAGAGTGTAATTTCTTTCATTGCTGTTGCTGATTGAATGAGCCACCAACCTGCGAACTGCTCCAAAACATGATTCAGGATCTCTGGTGCCAATTCTCGCACGTTGAATAACGACAGACACCTTCCAAATGAGGTCTTTCAGAGACGACTTTGGGATACATTTGACAGACAGATTAGTTCAGGAATCCGTGGTGCATTGTGACACCAGCGCATCGGCTTCTTCCCTATCTTTGAACCGGGCTGCCTGCGCAAGGAATGCAAATGCGGTAATGCTTTTCGTGTAAGGATCAGAAGGGGGTAACTACACTCTCAAACAGAATGGCATATGATCAGAACCAGGTAGGAGAAAAACTTTACAATGCTTTGCACTGTTAGTAAATGGAACTGCATTGCATTTCACGACGAGAGCAGATTTGTTTAAGCAAACTCGAAGGCAGGTTTGCAGATGGGAAAGCAAGCAAGTCAGCTCCGTTCTTGTCCATGTAAAAGACTGCAGTTGAAGAATAAAGCTGTTTCTGCCAAGTTTCGAACTGGGGACTTTTCGCGCATGCGGTGAACGTGAAGACCACTACACTACAGAAACTGGCCTCTGACGGCCCTGCTGGCGCTCAGTGGCATCCAGCACTGAAACCTGAAGCCATTCTCCCTGTCACCTTTCTGTTTCCATGAGCTCGTTGTTTAATGGGGACTTGTTTAAATTTGGCTATGTGCTGAGCATGGACGTGATACACCGAAGTATCTGTTTCCACGTGGTGTACCCCAATAACGTTGTGTTGCTCACACCTGCTTTAAAGAATTACGTTTTTGCGGAGCTTACCGTCGCAGTCTGTGGCAAAATCATTTAGTCTGTTCGACTGCTCACGGGAAAGGTAGTATTGTGAAACACTGCAGAAACGAACGACATCCTTACTTTTGCTCCGACTGACCATACTCCGTGAAAGTTTCCCAGATTCTCAGTTGAGGATTTTTGCAGCTGGAAGTTACCTCAGAAACCCTGTTAATTCGTAATGTATTGAGCGAATCGCAAAACAGAAAGCATTTAACACGGAACACAAACAAAACTGGAAAACCAAATGCAGATTCAGACACAGCGAGCACGAATGCTAAATGTGAGACAGTCCGGGGGCATGAGCCATAAAGTAATCACCCAACTGACAACGGGGCAATTCCAAACTAATCTTTCAAACATACTGGAGCCTGAGTGCACCACCACTTCCCAGACAATGCTGCAAAGCGACAAAGAAAGAACATGACAAGAATGGGCCATAAAAAGTGAATTTCACCAATCGCAGTCTCGATTAGATTACCTTTCCCTTCCGATGTCTCCAGGACGGAAATGAAGAAAGTGGGAGAAATTCAATAACATATGACATCGAAATAGATTGGAACGATTTTCTCATTGGCCAGAAAACCGAATGACGGCGAGTCGAGTCACCGTAGGACTCTGTTTCGCAACAGCGATGAAATAACAGTCTCCATTCGGTTCCAGTAAAAGCTCAACTTGCCTGGAACTGAAAGCAACAGTAGAGCTGCTGGCGATTTTCCCCGCGGGAGGCGAACACGATCACGACAGAACAGGCACTTTGGAAAATTTGGCACTTTCCCACACCGCAGTCAATCCCCCGGGAAGCAAAACCATTTTTCTTCTGTTTTAAACAGAAATGCAGCAGTGATCGAAACAGCATTTTAACACGCTGTTGCCGATGGAGCTGTTCAGAAGAAATGGCAGCGGTGGGATTCGAACCCACGCCTCTGTCGAGACTGGAGCCTTAATCCAGCGCCATACACCGCTCGGCCACACTACCAACACGCCCACCTCGCCATTTTCTTGCACTTCCAATTGTGCTCCTGCATAACAACAGATGCAAACTCACGTGAAAAGGGTTCTATGATCCCTCTCCGACTCGCACAGCAGCTCGGATGTGCCCGTCTACAATATCAATTTCTCAGCAGATAATGACAGCCCATCAATACAGACAAAAATCACTGGTAAGCTGAGTCTATCGTCTCAGACTGGATTCAGCTACAAATGTATCTGTGAGTGCGTGAGAATATATGATCGGTTATGATTGGGTCAAATTACCATCAGCTGCTGGACATTACTGCAATTCGGATTCTTGCTTTGCTAAATGATTTCACCCATTGCTCGAAACAGGACAACTTTCACGTTTACACGGAACATGAAACACACCGGACTACAGGGAAAATGCACAAAGCTGAGCAGGCCGTGTCCCAAATCATACCGTGCAGCATAGTTTCAGTCACTGTGTCTGTCTTGCAGAATAAGGTTCCCAAAGAAAGTTCCACCTTAAAACCGGAGGTCGCATTCCAATCCGAGAACGACAGATTGCATCGTGAGGAAGGTCTGACCTCGGGGCCGGTTCGAGATGCCACTTTCTTTGCCTTTTACCTTCACCGTTCAATTTGCTGCAGAGATGTTCACACCTGGACATGAGCCTCATGGATACCAACTGAGTCGGAAACCTGTGTGGGAATCGATGAGAAGCGTCTCAATAGAGTTTAACAAATTCCATGGTGCTTTTTAGAAATGCAGTTTCTTTTCACCTCAATCTAAAAGGCAGTTTCTCAACATAGTAACAGAAGTCAAAAGGTAATTACCTCACCCCACCCCCACTCCGGAAGAGGTGCTAACTGCCCTTGATTGCTTTTTGTTCACGATGTGAAGAGCTCTCACCCCTGATTCACCTTCACGTGTCTGGTTGCTGAGTGAATCACAAAGAAGGAGTTTCACCAGAGCTGCAACTGCCACACTTCCCCAGTCGCCCTCCCGTTTACATTTTCTTGCTCGTCAGTGATTTCAAGAAAACCAAATGGATGCGATGTCATTGTGTACTCTCTCTGTCGATTCCTCCGTTTCAGTTCCAACGTGGCTTAGATCTCGGGGCGCACCTTAATACGAGCGACGCTATGAAAGCACAGGTCCAGAGGTTCCTCTGAGAGTGTAATTTCTTTCATTGCTGTTGCTGATTGAATGAGCCACCAACCTGCGAACTGCTCCAAAACATGATTCAGGATCTCTGGTGCCAATTCTCGCACGTTGAATAACGACAGACACCTTCCAAATGAGGTCTTTCAGAGACGACTTTGGGATACATTTGACAGACATATTAGTTCAGGAATCCGTGGTGCATTGTGACACCAGCGCATCGGCTTCTTCCCTATCTTTGAACCGGGCTGCCTGCGCAAGGAATGCAAATGCGGTAATGCTTTTCGTGTAAGGATCAGAAGGGGGTAACTACACTCTCAAACAGAATGGCATATGATCAGAACCAGGTAGGAGAAAAACTTTACAATGCTTTGCACTGTTAGTAAATGGAACTGCATTGCATTTCACGACGAGAGCAGATTTGTTCAAGCAAACTCGAAGGCAGGTTTGCAGATGGGAAAGCAAGCAAGTCAGCTCCGTTCTTGTCCATGTAAAAGACTGCAGTTGAAGAATAAAGCTGCTTCTGCCCAGTTTCGAACTGGGGACTTTTCGCGCGTGCGGCGAACGTGATGACCACTACACTACAGAAACTGGCCTCGGACGGCCCTGCTGGCGCTCAGTGGCATCCAGCACTGAAACCTGAAGCCATTCTCCCTGTCACCTTTCTGTTTCCATGAGCTCGTTGTTTAATGGGGACTTGTTTAAATTTGGCTATGTGCTGAGCATGGACGTGATACACCGAAGTATCTGTTTCCACGTGGTGTACCCCAATAACGTTGTGTTGCTCACACCTGCTTTAAAGAATTACGTTTTTGCGGAGCTTACCGTCGCAGTCTGTGGCAAAATCATTAGTCTGTTCGACTGCTCACGGGAAAGGTAGTATTGTGAAACACTGCAGAAACGAACGACATCCTTACTTTTGCTCCGACTGACCATACTCCGTGAAAGTTTCCCAGATTCTCAGTTGAGGATTTTTGCAGCTGGAAGTTACCTCAGAAACCCTGTTAATTCGTAATGTATTGAGCGAATCGCAAAACAGAAAGCATTTAACACGGAACACAAACAAAACTGGAAAACCAAATGCAGATTCAGACACAGCGAGCACGAATGCTAAATGTGAGACAGTCCGGGGGCATGAGCCATAAAGTAATCACCCAACTGACAACGGGGCAATTCCAAACTAATCTTTCAAACATACTGGAGCCTGAGTGCACCACCACTTCCCAGACAATGCTGCAAAGCGACAAAGAAAGAACATGACAAGAATTGGCCATAAAAAGTGAATTTCACCAATCGCAGTCTCGATTAGATTACCTTTCCCTTCCGATGTCTCCAGGACGGAAATGAAGAAAGTGGGAGAAATTCAATAACATATGACATCGAAATAGATTGGAACGATTTTCTCATTGGCCAGAAAACCGAATGACGGCGAGTCGAGTCACCGTAGGACTCTGTTTCGCAACAGCGATGAAATAACAGTCTCCATTCGGTTCCAGTAAAAGCTCAACTTGCCTGGAACTGAAAGCAACAGTAGAGCTGCTGGCGATTTTCCCCGCGGGAGGCGAACACGATCACGACAGAACAGGCACTTTGGAAAATTTGGCACTTTCCCACACCGCAGTCAATCCCCCGGGAAGCAAAACCATTTTTCTTCTGTTTTAAACAGAAATGCAGCAGTGATCGAAACAGCATTTTAACACGCTGTTGCCGATGGAGCTGTTCAGAAGAAATGGCAGCGGTGGGATTCGAAACCACGCCTCTGTCGAGACTGGAGCCTTAATCCAGCGCCATACACCGCTCGGCCACACTACCAACACGCCCACCTCGCCATTTTCTTGCACTTCCAATTGTGCTCCTGCATAACAACAGATGCAAACTCACGTGAAAAGGGTTCTATGATCCCTCTCCGACTCGCACAGCAGCTCGGATGTGCCCGTCTACAATATCAATTTCTCAGCAGATAATGACAGCCCATCAATACAGACAAAAATCACTGGTAAGCTGAGTCTATCGTCTCAGACTGGATTCAGCTACAAATGTATCTGTGAGTGCGTGAGAATATATGATCGGTTATGATTGGGTCAAATTACCATCAGCTGCTGGACATTACTGCAATTCGGATTCTTGCTTTGCTAAATGATTTCACCCATTGCTCGAAACAGGACAACTTTCACGTTTACACGGAACATGAAACACACCGGACTACAGGGAAAATGCACAAAGCTGAGCAGGCCGTGTCCCAAATCATACCGTGCAGCATAGTTTCAGTCACTGTGTCTGTCTTGCAGAATAAGGTTCCCAAAGAAAGTTCCACCTTAAAACCGGAGGTCGCATTCCAATCCGAGAACGACAGATTGCATCGTGAGGAAGGTCTGACCTCGGGGCCGGTTCGAGATGCCACTTTCCTTGCCTTTTACCTTCACCGTGAAATTTGCTGCAGAGATGTTCACACCTGGACATGAGCCTCATGGATACCAACTGAGTCGGAAACCTGTGTGGGAATCGATGAGAAGCGTCTCAATAGAGTTTAACAAATTCCATGGTGCGCTTTACAAAAGCAGTTTCTTTTCACCTCAATCTAAAAGGCAGTTTCTCAACATAGTAACAGAAGTCAAAAGGTAATTACCTCACCCCACCCCCACTCCGGAAGAGGTGCTAACTGCCCTTGATTGCTTTTTGTTCACGATGTGAAGAGCTCTCACGCCTGATTCACCTTCACGTGTCTGGTTGCTGAGTGAATCACAAAGAAGGAGTTTCACCAGAGCTGCAACTGCCACACTTCCCCAGTCGCCCTCCCGTTTACATTTTCCTGCTCGTCAGTGATTTCAAGAGAATAAAAATGGATGCGATGTCATTGTGTAGTCTCTCTGTCGATTCCTCCGTTTCAGTTCCAACGTGGCTTAGATCTCGGGGCGCACCTTAATACGAGCGATGCTATGAAAGCACAGGTCCAGAGGTTCCTCTGAGAGTGTAATTTCTTTCATTGCTGTTGCTGATTGAATGAGCCACCAACCTGCGAACTGCTCCAAAACATGATTCAGGATCTCTGGTGCCAATTCTCGCACGTTGAATAACGACAGACACCTTCCAAATAAGGTCTTTCAGAGACGACTTTGGGATACATTTGACAGACAGACTAGTTGAGGAATCCGTGGTGCGCTGTGACACCAGCGCATCAGCTTCTTCCCCATCTTTGAACCGGGCCGCCTGCGCAAGGAATGCAAATGCGGTAATGCTTTTCGTGTAAGGATCAGAAGGGGGTAACTACACTCTCAAACAGAATGGCATATGATCAGAACCAGGTAGGAGAAAAACTTTACAATGCTTTGCACTGTTAGTAAATGGAACTGCATTGCATTTCACGACGAGAGCAGATTTGTTCAAGCAAACTCGAAGGCAGGTTTGCAGATGGGAAAGCAAGCAAGTCAGCTCCGTTCTTGTCCATGTAAAAGACTGCAGTTGAAGAACAAAGCTGTTTCTGCCCACTTTCGAACTGGGGACCTTTCGCGTGTGAGGCGAACGTGATGACCACTACACTACAGAAACTGGCCTCTGACGGCCCTGCTGGCGCTCAGTGGCATCCAGCACTGAAACCTGAAGCCATTCTCCCTGTCACCTTTCTGTTTCCATGAGCTCGTTGTTTAATGGGGACTTGTTTAAATTTGGCTATGTGCTGAGCATGGACGTGATACACCGAAGTATCTGTTTCCACGTGGTGTACCCCAATAACGTTGTGTTGCTCACACCTGCTTTAAAGAATTACGTTTTTGCGGAGCTTACCGTCGCAGTCTGTGGCAAAATCATTTAGTCTGTTCGACTGCTCACGGGAAAGGTAGTATTGTGAAACACTGCAGAAACGAACGACATCCTTACTTTTGCTCCGACTGACCATACTCCGTGAAAGTTTCCCAGATTCTCAGTTGAGGATTTTTGCAGCTGGAAGTTACCTCAGAAACCCTGTTAAGTCGTAATGTATTGAGCGAATCGCAAAACAGAAAGCATTTAACACGGAACACAAACAAAACTGGAAAACCAAATGCATTTTCAGACACAGCGAGCACGAATGCTAAATGTGAGACAGTCCGGGGGCATGAGCCATAAAGTAATCACCCAACTGACAACGGGGCAATTCCAAACTAATCTTTCAAGCATACTGGAGCCTGAGTGCACCACCACTTCCCAGACAATGCTGCAAAGCGACAAAGAAAGAACATGACAAGAATGGGCCATAAAAAGTGAATTTCACCAATCGCAGTCTCGATTAGATTACCTTTCCCTTCCGATGTCTCCAGGACGGAAATGAAGAAAGTGGGAGAAATTCAAGAACATATGACATCGAAATAGATTGGAACGATTTTCTCATTGGCCAGAAAACCGAATGACGGCGAGTCGAGTCACCGTAGGACTCTGTTTCGCAACAGCGATGAAATAACAGTCTCCATTCGGTTCCAGTAAAAGCTCAACTTGCCTGGAACTGAAAGCAACAGTAGAGCTGCTGGCGATTTTCCCCGCGGGAGGCGAACACGATCACGACAGAACAGGCACTTTGGAAAATTTGGCACTTTCCCACACCGCAGTCAATCCCCCGGGAAGCAAAACCATTTTTCTTCTGTTTTAAACAGAAATGCAGCAGTGATCGAAACAGCATTTTAACAAGCTGTTGCCGATGGAGCTGTTCAGAAGAAATGGCAGCGGTGGGATTCGAACCCACGCCCCGGTCGAGACCGGAGCCTTAATCCTGCGCCTTAGACCGCTCGGGCACACTACCAACACGCCCATCTCGCCATTTTCTTGCACTTCCAATTGTGCTCCTGCATAACAACAGATGCAAACTCACGTGAAAAGGGTTCTATGATCCCTCTCCGACTCGCACAGCAGCTCGGATGTGCCCGTCTACAATATCAATTTCTCAGCAGATAATGACAGCCCATCAATACAGACAAAAATCACTGGTAAGCTGAGTCTATCGTCTCAGACTGGATTCAGCTACAAATGTATCTGTGAGTGCGTGAGAATATATGATCGGTTATGATTGGGTCAAATTACCATCAGCTGCTGGACATTACTGCAATTCGGATTCTTGCTTTGCTAAATGATTTCACCCATTGCTCGAAACAGGACAACTTTCACGTTTACACGGAACATGAAACACACCGGACTACAGGGAAAATGCACAAAGCTGAGCAGGCCGTGTCCCAAATCATACCGTGCAGCATAGTTTCAGTCACTGTGTCTGTCTTGCAGAATAAGGTTCCCAAAGAAAGTTCCACCTTAAAACCGGAGGTCGCATTCCAATCCGAGAACGACAGATTGCATCGTGAGGAAGGTCTGACCTCGGGGCCGGTTCGAGATGCCACTTTCCTTGCCTTTTACCTTCACCGTGAAATTTGCTGCAGAGATGTTCACACCTGGACATGAGCCTCATGGATACCAACTGAGTCGGAAACCTGTGTGGGAATCGATGAGAAGCGTCTCAATAGAGTTTAACAAATTCCATGGTGCGCTTTAGAAATGCAGTTTCTTTTCACCTCAGTCTAAAAGGCAGTTTCTCAACATAGCAACAGAAGTCAAAAGGTAATTACCTCACCCCACCCCCACTCCGGAAGAGGTGCTAACTGCCCTTGATTGCTTTTTGTTCACGATGTGAAGAGCTCTCACGCCTGATTCACCTTCACGTGTCTGGTTGCTGAGTGAATCACAAAGAAGGAGTTTCACCAGAGCTGCAACTGCCACACTTCCCCAGTCGCCCTCCCGTTTACATTTTCCTGCTCGTCAGTGATTTCAAGAAAACCAAATGGATGCGATGTCATTCTGTAGTCTCTCTGTCGATTCCTCCGTTTCAGTTCCAACGTGGCTTAGATCTCGGGGCGCACCTTAATACGAGCGACGCTATGAAAGCACAGGTCCAGAGGTTCCTCTGAGAGTGTAATTTCTTTCATTGCTGTTGCTGATTGAATGAGCCACCAACCTGCGAACTGCTCCAAAACATGATTCAGGATCTCTGGTGCCAATTCTCGCACGTTGAATAACGACAGACACCTTCCAAATGAGGTCTTTCAGAGACGACTTTGGGATACATTTGACAGACAGATTAGTTCAGGAATCCGTGGTGCATTGTGACACCAGCGCATCGGCTTCTTCCCTATCTTTGAACCGGGCTGCCTGCGCAAGGAATGCAAATGCGGTAATGCTTTTCGTGGAAGGATCAGAAGGGGGTAACTACACTCTCAAACAGAATGGCATATGATCAGAACCAGGTAGGAGAAAAACTTTACAATGCTTTGCACTGTCAGTAAATGGAACTGCATTGCATTTCACGACGAGAGCAGATTTGTTTAAGCAAACTCGAAGGCAGGTTTGCAGATGGGAAAGCAAGCAAGTCAGCTCCGTTCTTGTCCATGTAAAAGACTGCAGTTGAAGAACAAAGCTGTTTCTGCCCACTTTCGAACTGGGGACCTTTCGCGTGTGAGGCGAACGTGATGACCACTACACTACAGAAACTGGCCTCTGACGGCACTGCTGGCGCTCAGTGGCATCCAGCACTGAAACCTGAAGCCATTCTCCCTGTCACCTTTCTGTTTCCATGAGCTCGTTGTTTAATGGGGACTTGTTTAAATTTGGCTATGTGCTGAGCATGGACGTGATACACCGAAGTATCTGTTTCCACATGGTGTACCCCAATAACGTTGTGTTGCTCACACCTGCTTTAAAGAATTACGTTTTTGCGGAGCTTACCGTCGCAGTCTGTGGCAAAATCATTTAGTCTGTTCGACTGCTCACGGGAAAGGTAGTATTGTGAAACACTGCAGAAACGAACGACATCCTTACTTTTGCTCCGACTGACCATACTCCGTGAAAGTTTCCCAGATTCTCAGTTGAGGATTTTTGCAGCTGGAAGTTACCTCAGAAACCCTGTTAATTCGTAATGTATTGAGCGAATCGCAAAACAGAAAGCATTTAACACGGAACACAAACAAAACTGGAAAACCAAATGCATTTTCAGACACAGCGAGCACGAATGCTAAATGTGAGACAGTCCGGGGGCATGAGCCATAAAGTAATCACCCAACTGACAACGGGGCAATTCCAAACTAATCTTTCAAGCATACTGGAGCCTGAGTGCACCACCACTTCCCAGACAATGCTGCAAAGCGACAAAGAAAGAACATGACAAGAATGGGCCATAAAAAGTGAATTTCACCAATCGCAGTCTCGATTAGATTACCTTTCCCTTCCGATGTCTCCAGGACGGAAATGAAGAAAGTGGGAGAAATTCAAGAACATATGACATCGAAATAGATTGGAACGATTTTCTCATTGGCCAGAAAACCGAATGACGGCGAGTCGAGTCACCGTAGGACTCTGTTTCGCAACAGCGATGAAATAACAGTCTCCATTCGGTTCCAGTAAAAGCTCAACTTGCCTGGAACTGAAAGCAACAGTAGAGCTGCTGGCGATTTTCCCCGCGGGAGGCGAACACGATCACGACAGAACAGGCACTTTGGAAAATTTGGCACTTTCCCACACCGCAGTCAATCCCCCGGGAAGCAAAACCATTTTTCTTCTGTTTTAAACAGAAATGCAGCAGTGATCGAAACAGCATTTTAACAAGCTGTTGCCGATGGAGCTGTTCAGAAGAAATGGCAGCGGTGGGATTCGAACCCACGCCCCGGTCGAGACCGGAGCCTTAATCCTGCGCCTTAGACCGCTCGGGCACACTACCAACACGCCCACCTCGCCATTTTCTTGCACTTCCAATTGTGCTCCTGCATAACAACAGATGCAAACTCACGTGAAAAGGGTTCTATGATCCCTCTCCGACTCGCACAGCAGCTCGGATGTGCCCGTCTACAATATCAATTTCTCAGCAGATAATGACAGCCCATCAATACAGACAAAAATCACTGGTAAGCTGAGTCTATCGTCTCAGACTGGATTCAGCTACAAATGTATCTGTGAGTGCGTGAGAATATATGATCGGTTATGATTGGGTCAAATTACCATCAGCTGCTGGACATTACTGCAATTCGGATTCTTGCTTTGCTAAATGATTTCACCCATTGCTCGAAACAGGACAACTTTCACGTTTACACGGAACATGAAACACACCGGACTACAGGGAAAATGCACAAAGCTGAGCAGGCCGTGTCCCAAATCATACCGTGCAGCATAGTTTCAGTCACTGTGTCTGTCTTGCAGAATAAGGTTCCCAAAGAAAGTTCCACCTTAAAACCGGAGGTCGCATTCCAATCCGAGAACGACAGATTGCATCGTGAGGAAGGTCTGACCTCGGGGCCGGTTCGAGATGCCACTTTCCTTGCCTTTTACCTTCACCGTGAAATTTGCTGCAGAGATGTTCACACCTGGACATGAGCCTCATGGATACCAACTGAGTCGGAAACCTGTGTGGGAATCGATGAGAAGCGTCTCAATAGAGTTTAACAAATTCCATGGTGCGCTTTAGAAATGCAGTTTCTTTTCACCTCAGTCTAAAAGGCAGTTTCTCAACATAGCAACAGAAGTCAAAAGGTAATTACCTCACCCCACCCCCACTCCGGAAGAGGTGCTAACTGCCCTTGATTGCTTTTTGTTCACGATGTGAAGAGCTCTCACGCCTGATTCACCTTCACGTGTCTGGTTGCTGAGTGAATCACAAAGAAGGAGTTTCACCAGAGCTGCAACTGCCACACTTCCCCAGTCGCCCTCCCGTTTACATTTTCCTGCTCGTCAGTGATTTCAAGAAAACCAAATGGATGCGATGTCATTCTGTAGTCTCTCTGTCGATTCCTCCGTTTCAGTTCCAACGTGGCTTAGATCTCGGGGCGCACCTTAATACGAGCGACGCTATGAAAGCACAGGTCCGGAGGTTCCTCTGAGAGTGTAATTTCTTTCATTGCTGTTGCTGATTGAATGAGCCACCAACCTGCGAACTGCTCCAAAACATGATTCAGGATCTCTGGTGCCAATTCTCGCACGTTGAATAACGACAGACACCTTCCAAATGAGGTCTTTCAGAGACGACTTTGGGATACATTTGACAGACAGATTAGTTCAGGAATCCGTGGTGCATTGTGACACCAGCGCATCGGCTTCTTCCCTATCTTTGAACCGGGCTGCCTGCGCAAGGAATGCAAATGCGGTAATGCTTTTCGTGGAAGGATCAGAAGGGGGTAACTACACTCTCAAACAGAATGGCATATGATCAGAACCAGGTAGGAGAAAAACTTTACAATGCTTTGCACTGTCAGTAAATGGAACTGCATTGCATTTCACGACGACAGCAGATTTGTTTAAGCAAACTCGAAGGCAGGTTTGCAGATGGGAAAGCAAGCAAGTCAGCTCCGTTCTTGTCCATGTAAAAGACTGCAGTTGAAGAATAAAGCTGCTTCTGCCTAGTTTCGAACTGGGGACCTTTCGCGCGTGCGGCGAACGTGATGACCACTACACTACAGAAACTGGCCTCTGACGGCCCTGCTGGCGCTCAGTGGCATCCAGCACTGAAACCTGAAGCCATTCTCCCTGTCACCTTTCTGTTTCCATGAGCTCGTTGTTTAATGGGGACTTGTTTAAATTTGGCTATGTGCTGAGCATGGACGTGATACACCGAAGTATCTGTTTCCACGTGGTGTACCCCAATAACGTTGTGTTGCTCACACCTGCTTTAAAGAATTACGTTTTTGCGGAGCTTACCGTCGCAGTCTGTGGCAAAATCATTTAGTCTGTTCGACTGCTCACGGGAAAGGTAGTATTGTGAAACACTGCAGAAACGAACGACATCCTTACTTTTGCTCCGACTGACCATACTCCGTGAAAGTTTCCCAGATTCTCAGTTGAGGATTTTTGCAGCTGGAAGTTACCTCAGAAACCCTGTTAATTCGTAATGTATTGAGCGAATCGCAAATAAGAAAGCATTTAACACGGAACACAAACAAAACTGGAAAACCAAATGCAGATTCAGACACAGCGAGCACGAATGCTAAATGTGAGACAGTCCGGGGGCATGAGCCATAAAGTAATCACCCAACTGACAACGGGGCAATTCCAAACTAATCTTTCAAACATACTGGAGCCTGAGTGCACCACCACTTCCCAGACAATGCTGCAAAGCGACAAAGAAAGAACATGACAAGAATGGGCCATAAAAAGTGAATTTCACCAATCGCAGTCTCGATTAGATTACCTTTCCCTTCCGATGTCTCCAGGACGGAAATGAAGAAAGTGGGAGAAATTCAATAACATATGACATCGAAATAGATTGGAACGATTTTCTCATTGGCCAGAAAACCGAATGACGGCGAGTCGAGTCACCGTAGGACTCTGTTTCGCAACAGCGATGAAATAACAGTCTCCATTCGGTTCCAGTAAAAGCTCAACTTGCCTGGAACTGAAAGCAACAGTAGAGCTGCTGGCGATTTTCCCCGCGGGAGGCGAACACGATCACGACAGAACAGGCACTTTGGAAAATTTGGCACTTTCCCACACCGCAGTCAATCCCCCGGGAAGCAAAACCATTTTTCTTCTGTTTTAAACAGAAATGCAGCAGTGATCGAAACAGCATTTTAACAAGCTGTTGCCGATGGAGCTGTTCAGAAGAAATGGCAGCGGTGGGATTCGAACCCACGCCCCGGTCGAGACCGGAGCCTTAATCCTGCGCCTTAGACCGCTCGGGCACACTACCAACACGCCCACCTCGCCATTTTCTTGCACTTCCAATTGTGCTCCTGCATAACAACAGATGCAAACTCACGTGAAAAGGGTTCTATGATCCCTCTCCGACTCGCACAGCAGCTCGGATGTGCCCGTCTACAATATCAATTTCTCAGCAGATAATGACAGCCCATCAATACAGACAAAAATCACTGGTAAGCTGAGTCTATCGTCTCAGACTGGATTCAGCTACAAATGTATCTGTGAGTGCGTGAGAATATATGATCGGTTATGATTGGGTCAAATTACCATCAGCTGCTGGACATTACTGCAATTCGGATTCTTGCTTTGCTAAATGATTTCACCCATTGCTCGAAACAGGACAACTTTCACGTTTACACGGAACATGAAACACACCGGACTACAGGGAAAATGCACAAAGCTGAGCAGGCCGTGTCCCAAATCATACCGTGCAGCATAGTTTCAGTCACTGTGTCTGTCTTGCAGAATAAGGTTCCCAAAGAAAGTTCCACCTTAAAACCGGAGGTCGCATTCCAATCCGAGAACGACAGATTGCATCGTGAG
Organism: Chiloscyllium punctatum; assembly: GCF_047496795.1. Taxonomy (NCBI): domain Eukaryota; kingdom Metazoa; phylum Chordata; class Chondrichthyes; order Orectolobiformes; family Hemiscylliidae; genus Chiloscyllium; species Chiloscyllium punctatum. Next base: position 27,822,171 of record NC_092751.1, read on the forward strand.
GAAGGTCTGACCTCGGGGCCGGTTCGAGATGCCACTTTCCTTGCCTTTTACCTTCACCGTGAAATTTGCTGCAGAGATGTTCACACCTGGACATGAGCCTCATGGATACCAACTGAGTCGGAAACCTGTGTGGGAATCGATGAGAAGCGTCTCAATAGAGTTTAACAAATTCCATGGTGCGCTTTAGAAATGCAGTTTCTTTTCACCTCAGTCTAAAAGGCAGTTTCTCAACATAGCAACAGAAGTCAAAAGGTAATTACCTCACCCCACCCCCACTCCGGAAGAGGTGCTAACTGCCCTTGATTGCTTTTTGTTCACGATGTGAAGAGCTCTCACGCCTGATTCACCTTCACGTGTCTGGTTGCTGAGTGAATCACAAAGAAGGAGTTTCACCAGAGCTGCAACTGCCACACTTCCCCAGTCGCCCTCCCGTTTACATTTTCCTGCTCGTCAGTGATTTCAAGAAAACCAAATGGATGCGATGTCATTCTGTAGTCTCTCTGTCGATTCCTCCGTTTCAGTTCCAACGTGGCTTAGATCTCGGGGCGCACCTTAATACGAGCGACGCTATGAAAGCACAGGTCCGGAGGTTCCTCTGAGAGTGTAATTTCTTTCATTGCTGTTGCTGATTGAATGAGCCACCAACCTGCGAACTGCTCCAAAACATGATTCAGGATCTCTGGTGCCAATTCTCGCACGTTGAATAACGACAGACACCTTCCAAATGAGGTCTTTCAGAGACGACTTTGGGATACATTTGACAGACAGATTAGTTCAGGAATCCGTGGTGCATTGTGACACCAGCGCATCGGCTTCTTCCCTATCTTTGAACCGGGCTGCCTGCGCAAGGAATGCAAATGCGGTAATGCTTTTCGTGGAAGGATCAGAAGGGGGTAACTACACTCTCAAACAGAATGGCATATGATCAGAACCAGGTAGGAGAAAAACTTTACAATGCTTTGCACTGTCAGTAAATGGAACTGCATTGCATTTCACGACGACAGCAGATTTGTTTAAGCAAACTCGAAGGCAGGTTTGCAGATGGGAAAGCAAGCAAGTCAGCTCCGTTCTTGTCCATGTAAAAGACTGCAGTTGAAGAATAAAGCTGCTTCTGCCTAGTTTCGAACTGGGGACCTTTCGCGCGTGCGGCGAACGTGATGACCACTACACTACAGAAACTGGCCTCTGACGGCCCTGCTGGCGCTCAGTGGCATCCAGCACTGAAACCTGAAGCCATTCTCCCTGTCACCTTTCTGTTTCCATGAGCTCGTTGTTTAATGGGGACTTGTTTAAATTTGGCTATGTGCTGAGCATGGACGTGATACACCGAAGTATCTGTTTCCACGTGGTGTACCCCAATAACGTTGTGTTGCTCACACCTGCTTTAAAGAATTACGTTTTTGCGGAGCTTACCGTCGCAGTCTGTGGCAAAATCATTTAGTCTGTTCGACTGCTCACGGGAAAGGTAGTATTGTGAAACACTGCAGAAACGAACGACATCCTTACTTTTGCTCCGACTGACCATACTCCGTGAAAGTTTCCCAGATTCTCAGTTGAGGATTTTTGCAGCTGGAAGTTACCTCAGAAACCCTGTTAATTCGTAATGTATTGAGCGAATCGCAAATAAGAAAGCATTTAACACGGAACACAAACAAAACTGGAAAACCAAATGCAGATTCAGACACAGCGAGCACGAATGCTAAATGTGAGACAGTCCGGGGGCATGAGCCATAAAGTAATCACCCAACTGACAACGGGGCAATTCCAAACTAATCTTTCAAACATACTGGAGCCTGAGTGCACCACCACTTCCCAGACAATGCTGCAAAGCGACAAAGAAAGAACATGACAAGAATGGGCCATAAAAAGTGAATTTCACCAATCGCAGTCTCGATTAGATTACCTTTCCCTTCCGATGTCTCCAGGACGGAAATGAAGAAAGTGGGAGAAATTCAATAACATATGACATCGAAATAGATTGGAACGATTTTCTCATTGGCCAGAAAACCGAATGACGGCGAGTCGAGTCACCGTAGGACTCTGTTTCGCAACAGCGATGAAATAACAGTCTCCATTCGGTTCCAGTAAAAGCTCAACTTGCCTGGAACTGAAAGCAACAGTAGAGCTGCTGGCGATTTTCCCCGCGGGAGGCGAACACGATCACGACAGAACAGGCACTTTGGAAAATTTGGCACTTTCCCACACCGCAGTCAACCCCCCGGGAAGCAAAACCATTTTTCTTCTGTTTTAAACAGAAATGCAGCAGTGATCGAAACAGCATTTTAACACGCTGTTGCCGATGGAGCTGTTCAGAAGAAATGGCAGCGGTGGGATTCGAACCCACGCCTCTGTCGAGACTGGAGCCTTAATCCAGCGCCTTAGACCGCTCGGCCACACTACCAACACGCCCACCTCGCCATTTTCTTGCACTTCCAATTGTGCTCCTGCATAACAACAGATGCAAACTCACGTGAAAAGGGTTCTATGATCCCTCTCCGACTCGCACAGCAGCTCGGATGTGCCCGTCTACAATATCAATTTCTCAGCAGATAATGACAGCCCATCAATACAGACAAAAATCACTGGTAAGCTGAGTCTATCGTCTCAGACTGGATTCAGCTACAAATGTATCTGTGAGTGCGTGAGAATATATGATCGGTTATGATTGGGTCAAATTACCATCAGCTGCTGGACATTACTGCAATTCGGATTCTTGCTTTGCTAAATGATTTCACCCATTGCTCGAAACAGGACAACTTTCACGTTTACACGGAACATGAAACACACCGGACTACAGGGAAAATGCACAAAGCTGAGCAGGCCGTGTCCCAAATCATACCGTGCAGCATAGTTTCAGTCACTGTGTCTGTCTTGCAGAATAAGGTTCCCAAAGAAAGTTCCACCTTAAAACCGGAGGTCGCATTCCAATCCGAGAACGACAGATTGCATCGTGAGGAAGGTCTGACCTCGGGGCCGGTTCGAGATGCCACTTTCCTTGCCTTTTACCTTCACCGTGAAATTTGCTGCAGAGATGTTCACACCTGGACATGAGCCTCATGGATACCAACTGAGTCGGAAACCTGTGTGGGAATCGATGAGAAGCGTCTCAATAGAGTTTAACAAATTCCATGGTGCGCTTTAGAAATGCAGTTTCTTTTCACCTCAGTCTAAAAGGCAGTTTCTCAACATAGCAACAGAAGTCAAAAGGTAATTACCTCACCCCACCCCCACTCCGGAAGAGGTGCTAACTGCCCTTGATTGCTTTTTGTTCACGATGTGAAGAGCTCTCACGCCTGATTCACCTTCACGTGTCTGGTTGCTGAGTGAATCACAAAGAAGGAGTTTCACCAGAGCTGCAACTGCCACACTTCCCCAGTCGCCCTCCCGTTTACATTTTCCTGCTCGTCAGTGATTTCAAGAAAACCAAATGGATGCGATGTCATTCTGTAGTCTCTCTGTCGATTCCTCCGTTTCAGTTCCAACGTGGCTTAGATCTCGGGGCGCACCTTAATACGAGCGACGCTATGAAAGCACAGGTCCAGAGGTTCCTCTGAGAGTGTAATTTCTTTCATTGCTGTTGCTGATTGAATGAGCCACCAACCTGCGAACTGCTCCAAAACATGATTCAGGATCTCTGGTGCCAATTCTCGCACGTTGAATAACGACAGACACCTTCCAAATGAGGTCTTTCAGAGACGACTTTGGGATACATTTGACAGACAGATTAGTTCAGGAATCCGTGGTGCATTGTGACACCAGCGCATCGGCTTCTTCCCTATCTTTGAACCGGGCTGCCTGCGCAAGGAATGCAAATGCGGTAATGCTTTTCGTGTAAGGATCAGAAGGGGGTAACTACACTCTCAAACAGAATGGCATATGATCAGAACCAGGTAGGAGAAAAACTTTACAATGCTTTGCACTGTTAGTAAATGGAACTGCATTGCATTTCACGACGACAGCAGATTTGTTTAAGCAAACTCGAAGGCAGGTTTGCAGATGGGAAAGCAAGCAAGTCAGCTCCGTTCTTGTCCATGTAAAAGACTGCAGTTGAAGAATAAAGCTGCTTCTGCCTAGTTTCGAACTGGGGACCTTTCGCGCGTGCGGCGAACGTGATGACCACTACACTACAGAAACTGGCCTCTGACGGCACTGCTGGCGCTCAGTGGCATCCAGCACTGAAACCTGAAGCCATTCTCCCTGTCACCTTTCTGTTTCCATGAGCTCGTTGTTTAATGGGGACTTGTTTAAATTTGGCTATGTGCTGAGCATGGACGTGATACACCGAAGTATCTGTTTCCACGTGGTGTACCCCAATAACGTTGTGTTGCTCACACCTGCTTTAAAGAATTACGTTTTTGCGGAGCTTACCATCGCAGTCTGTGGCAAAATCATTTAGTCTGTTCGACTGCTCACGGGAAAGGTAGTATTGTGAAACACTGCAGAAACGAACGACATCCTTACTTTTGCTCCGACTGACCATACTCCGTGAAAGTTTCCCAGATTCTCAGTTGAGGATTTTTGCAGCTGGAAGTTACCTCAGAAACCCTGTTAAGTCGTAATGTATTGAGCGAATCGCAAAACAGAAAGCATTTAACACGGAACACAAACAAAACTGGAAAACCAAATGCATTTTCAGACACAGCGAGCACGAATGCTAAATGTGAGACAGTCCGGGGGCATGAGCCATAAAGTAATCACCCAACTGACAACGGGGCAATTCCAAACTAATCTTTCAAACATACTGGAGCCTGAGTGCACCACCACTTCCCAGACAATGCTGCAAAGCGACAAAGAAAGAACATGACAAGAATGGGCCATAAAAAGTGAATTTCACCAATCGCAGTCTCGATTAGATTACCTTTCCCTTCCGATGTCTCCAGGACGGAAATGAAGAAAGTGGGAGAAATTCAATAACATATGACATCGAAATAGATTGGAACGATTTTCTCATTGGCCAGAAAACCGAATGACGGCGAGTCGAGTCACCGTAGGACTCTGATTCGCAACAGCGATGAAATAACAGTCTCCATTCGGTTCCAGTAAAAGCTCAACTTGCCTGGAACTGAAAGCAACAGTAGAGCTGCTGGCGATTTTCCCCGCGGGAGGCGAACACGATCACGACAGAACAGGCACTTTGGAAAATTCGGCACTTTCCCACACCGCAGTCAATCCCCCGGGAAGCAAAACCATTTTTCTTCTGTTTTAAACAGAAATGCAGCAGGGATCGAAACAGCATTTTAACACGCTGTTGCCGATGGAGCTGTTCAGAAGAAATGGCAGCGGTGGGATTCGAACCCACGCTTCTGTCGAGACTGGAGCCTTAATCCAGCGCCTTAGACCGCTCGGCCACACTACCAACACGCCCACCTCGCCATTTTCTTGCACTTCCAATTGTGCTCCTGCATAACAACAGATGCAAACTCACGTGAAAAGGGTTCTATGATCCCTCTCCGACTCGCACAGCAGCTCGGATGTGCCCGTCTACAATATCAATTTCTCAGCAGATAATGACAGCCCATCAATACAGACAAAAATCACTGGTAAGCTGAGTCTATCGTCTCAGACTGGATTCAGCTACAAATGTATCTGTGAGTGCGTGAGAATATATGATCGGTTATGATTGGGTCAAATTACCATCAGCTGCTGGACATTACTGCAATTCGGATTCTTGCTTTGCTAAATGATTTCACCCATTGCTCGAAACAGGACAACTTTCACGTTTACACGGAACATGAAACACACCGGACTACAGGGAAAATGCACAAAGCTGAGCAGGCCGTGTCCCAAATCATACCGTGCAGCATAGTTTCAGTCACTGTGTCTGTCTTGCAGAATAAGGTTCCCAAAGAAAGTTCCACCTTAAAACCGGAGGTCGCATTCCAATCCGAGAACGACAGATTGCATCGTGAGGAAGGTCTGACCTCGGGGCCGGTTCGAGATGCCACTTTCTTTGCCTTTTAACTTCACCGTGAAATTTGCTGCAGAGATGTTCACACCTGGACATGAGCCTCATGGATACCAACTGAGTCGGAAACCTGTGTGGGAATCGATGAGAAGCGTCTCAATAGAGTTTAACAAATTCCATGGTGCTTTTTAGAAATGCAGTTTCTTTTCACCTCAATCTAAAAGGCAGTTTCTCAACATAGTAACAGAAGTCAAAAGGTAATTACCTCACCCCACCCCCACTCCGGAAGAGGTGCTAACTGCCCTTGATTGCTTTTTGTTCACGATGTGAAGAGCTCTCACCCCTGATTCACCTTCACGTGTCTGGTTGCTGAGTGAATCACAAAGAAGGAGTTTCACCAGAGCTGCAACTGCCACACTTCCCCAGTCGCCCTCCCGTTTACATTTTCTTGCTCGTCAGTGATTTCAAGAAAACCAAATGGATGCGATGTCATTGTGTACTCTCTCTGTCGATTCCTCCGTTTCAGTTCCAACGTGGCTTAGATCTCGGGGCGCACCTTAATACGAGCGACGCTATGAAAGCACAGGTCCAGAGGTTCCTCTGAGAGTGTAATTTCTTTCATTGCTGTTGCTGATTGAATGAGCCACCAACCTGCGAACTGCTCCAAAACATGATTCAGGATCTCTGGTGCCAATTCTCGCACGTTGAATAACGACAGACACCTTCCAAATGAGGTCTTTCAGAGACGACTTTGGGATACATTTGACAGACATATTAGTTCAGGAATCCGTGGTGCATTGTGACACCAGCGCATCGGCTTCTTCCCTATCTTTGAACCGGGCTGCCTGCGCAAGGAATGCAAATGCGGTAATGCTTTTCGTGTAAGGATCAGAAGGGGGTAACTACACTCTCAAACAGAATGGCATATGATCAGAACCAGGTAGGAGAAAAACTTTACAATGCTTTGCACTGTTAGTAAATGGAACTGCATTGCATTTCACGACGAGAGCAGATTTGTTCAAGCAAACTCGAAGGCAGGTTTGCAGATGGGAAAGCAAGCAAGTCAGCTCCGTTCTTGTCCATGTAAAAGACTGCAGTTGAAGAACAAAGCTGCTTCTGCCCAGTTTCGAACTGGGGACCTTTCGCGCGTGCGGCGAACGTGATGACCACTACACTACAGAAACTGGCCTCTGACGGCCCTGCTGGCGCTCAGTGGCATCCAGCACTGAAACCTGAAGCCATTCTCCCTGTCACCTTTCTGTTTCCATGAGCTCGTTGTTTAATGGGGACTTGTTTAAATTTGGCTATGTGCTGAGCATGGACGTGATACACCGAAGTATCTGTTTCCACGTGGTGTACCCCAATAACGTTGTGTTGCTCACACCTGCTTTAAAGAATTACGTTTTTGCGGAGCTTACCGTCGCAGTCTGTGGCAAAATCATTTAGTCTGTTCGACTGCTCACGGGAAAGGTAGTATTGTGAAACACTGCAGAAACGAACGACATCCTTACTTTTGCTCCGACTGACCATACTCAGTGAAAGTTTCCCAGATTCTCAGTTGAGGATTTTTGCAGCTGGAAGTTACCTCAGAAACCCTGTTAATTCGTAATGTATTGAGCGAATCGCAAAACAGAAAGCATTTAACACGGAACACAAACAAAACTGGAAAACCAAATGCATTTTCAGACACAGCGAGCACGAATGCTAAATGTGAGACAGTCCGGGGGCATGAGCCATAAAGTAATCACCCAACTGACAACGGGGCAATTCCAAACTAATCTTTCAAACATACTGGAGCCTGAGTGCACCACCACTTCCCAGACAATGCTGCAAAGCGACAAAGAAAGAACATGACAAGAATGGGCCATAAAAAGTGAATTTCACCAATCGCAGTCTCGATTAGATTACCTTTCCCTTCCGATGTCTCCAGGACGGAAATGAAGAAAGTGGGAGAAATTCAAGAACATATGACATCGAAATAGATTGGAACGATTTTCTCATTGGCCAGAAAACCGAATGACGGCGAGTCGAGTCACCGTAGGACTCTGTTTCGCAACAGCGATGAAATAACAGTCTCCATTCGGTTCCAGTAAAAGCTCAACTTGCCTGGAACTGAAAGCAACAGTAGAGCTGCTGGCGATTTTCCCAGCGGGAGGCGAACACGATCACGACAGAACAGGCACTTTGGAAAATTCGGCACTTTCCCACACCGCAGTCAATCCCCCGGGAAGCAAAACCATTTTTCTTCTGTTTTAAACAGAAATGCAGCAGGGATCGAAACAGCATTTTAACACGCTGTTGCCGATGGAGCTGTTCAGAAGAAATGGCAGCGGTGGGATTCGAACCCACGCCTCTGTCGAGACTGGAGCCTTAATCCAGCGCCTTAGACCGCTCGGCCACACTACCAACACGCCCACCTCGCCATTTTCTTGCACTTCCAATTGTGCTCCTGCATAACAACAGATGCAAACTCACGTGAAAAGGGTTCTATGATCCCTCTCCGACTCGCACAGCAGCTCGGATGTGCCCGTCTACAATATCAATTTCTCAGCAGATAATGACAGCCCATCAATACAGACAAAAATCACTGGTAAGCTGAGTCTATCGTCTCAGACTGGATTCAGCTACAAATGTATCTGTGAGTGCGTGAGAATATATGATCGGTTATGATTGGGTCAAATTACCATCAGCTGCTGGACATTACTGCAATTCGGATTCTTGCTTTGCTAAATGATTTCACCCATTGCTCGAAACAGGACAACTTTCACGTTTACACGGAACATGAAACACACCGGACTACAGGGAAAATGCACAAAGCTGAGCAGGCCGTGTCCCAAATCATACCGTGCAGCATAGTTTCAGTCACTGTGTCTGTCTTGCAGAATAAGGTTCCCAAAGAAAGTTCCACCTTAAAACCGGAGGTCGCATTCCAATCCGAGAACGACAGATTGCATCGTGAGGAAGGTCTGACCTCGGGGCCGGTTCGAGATGCCACTTTCCTTGCCTTTTACCTTCACCGTGAAATTTGCTGCAGAGATGTTCACACCTGGACATGAGCCTCATGGATACCAACTGAGTCGGAAACCTGTGTGGGAATCGATGAGAAGCGTCTCAATAGAGTTTAACAAATTCCATGGTGCGCTTTAGAAATGCAGTTTCTTTTCACCTCAATCTAAAAGGCAGTTTCTCAACATAGTAACAGAAGTCAAAAGGTAATTACCTCACCCCACCCCCACTCCGGAAGAGGTGCTAACTGCCCTTGATTGCTTTTTGTTCACGATGTGAAGAGCTCTCACGCCTGATTCACCTTCACGTGTCTGGTTGCTGAGTGAATCACAAAGAAGGAGTTTCACCAGAGCTGCAACTGCCACACTTCCCCAGTCGCCCTCCCGTTTACATTTTCCTGCTCGTCAGTGATTTCAAGAGAATAAAAATGGATGCGATGTCATTGTGTAGTCTCTCTGTCGATTCCTCCGTTTCAGTTCCAACGTGGCTTAGATCTCGGGGCGCACCTTAATACGAGCGATGCTATGAAAGCACAGGTCCAGAGGTTCCTCTGAGAGTGTAATTTCTTTCATTGCTGTTGCTGATTGAATGAGCCACCAACCTGCGAACTGCTCCAAAACATGATTCAGGATCTCTGGTGCCAATTCTCGCACGTTGAATAACGACAGACACCTTCCAAATAAGGTCTTTCAGAGACGACTTTGGGATACATTTGACAGACAGACTAGTTGAGGAATCCGTGGTGCGCTGTGACACCAGCGCATCAGCTTCTTCCCTATCTTTGAACCGGGCCGCCAGCGCAAGGAATGCAAATGCGGTAATGCTTTTCGTGGAAGGATCAGAAGGGGGTAACTACACTCTCAAACAGAATGGCATATGATCAGAACCAGGTAGGAGAAAAACTTTACAATGCTTTGCACTGTTAGTAAATGGAACTGCATTGCATTTCACGACGAGAGCAGATTTGTTCAAGCAAACTCGAAGGCAGGTTTGCAGATGGGAAAGCAAGCAAGTCAGCTCCGTTCTTGTCCATGTAAAAGACTGCAGTTGAAGAACAAAGCTGTTTCTGCCCACTTTCGAACTGGGGACCTTTCGCGCGTGAGGCGAACGTGATGACCACTACACTACAGAAACTGGCCTCTGACGGCCCTGCTGGCGCTCAGTGGCATCCAGCACTGAAACCTGAAGCCATTCTCCCTGTCACCTTTCTGTTTCCATGAGCTCGTTGTTTAATGGGGACTTGTTTAAATTTGGCTATGTGCTGAGCATGGACGTGATACACCGAAGTATCTGTTTCCACGTGGTGTACCCCAATAACGTTGTGTTGCTCACACCTGCTTTAAAGAATTACGTTTTTGCGGAGCTTACCGTCGCAGTCTGTGGCAAAATCATTTAGTCTGTTCGACTGCTCACGGGAAAGGTAGTATTGTGAAACACTGCAGAAACGAACGACATCCTTACTTTTGCTCCGACTGACCATACTCCGTGAAAGTTTCCCAGATTCTCAGTTGAGGATTTTTGCAGCTGGAAGTTACCTCAGAAACCCTGTTAAGTCGTAATGTATTGAGCGAATCGCAAAACAGAAAGCATTTAACACGGAACACAAACAAAACTGGAAAACCAAATGCATTTTCAGACACAGCGAGCACGAATGCTAAATGTGAGACAGTCCGGGGGCATGAGCCATAAAGTAATCACCCAACTGACAACGGGGCAATTCCAAACTAATCTTTCAAACATACTGGAGCCTGAGTGCACCACCACTTCCCAGACAATGCTGCAAAGCGACAAAGAAAGAACATGACAAGAATGGGCCATAAAAAGTGAATTTCACCAATCGCAGTCTCGATTAGATTACCTTTCCCTTCCGATGTCTCCAGGACGGAAATGAAGAAAGTGGGAGAAATTCAAGAACATATGACATCGAAATAGATTGGAACGATTTTCTCATTGGCCAGAAAACCGAATGACGGCGAGTCGAGTCACCGTAGGACTCTGTTTCGCAACAGCGATGAAATAACAGTCTCCATTCGGTTCCAGTAAAAGCTCAACTTGCCTGGAACTGAAAGCAACAGTAGAGCTGCTGGCGATTTTCCCCGCGGGAGGCGAACACGATCACGACAGAACAGGCACTTTGGAAAATTTGGCACTTTCCCACACCGCAGTCAATCCCCCGGGAAGCAAAACCATTTTTCTTCTGTTTTAAACAGAAATGCAGCAGTGATCGAAACAGCATTTTAACAAGCTGTTGCCGATTGAGCTGTTCAGAAGAAATGGCAGCGGTGGGATTCGAACCCACGCCCCGGTCGAGACCGGAGCCTTAATCCTGCGCCTTAGACCGCTCGGGCACACTACCAACACGCCCACCTCGCCATTTTCTTGCACTTCCAATTGTGCTCCTGCATAACAACAGATGCAAACTCACGTGAAAAGGGTTCTATGATCCCTCTCCGACTCGCACAGCAGCTCGGATGTGCCCGTCTACAATATCAATTTCTCAGCAGATAATGACAGCCCATCAATACAGACAAAAATCACTGGTAAGCTGAGTCTATCGTCTCAGACTGGATTCAGCTACAAATGTATCTGTGAGTGCGTGAGAATATATGATCGGTTATGATTGGGTCAAATTACCATCAGCTGCTGGACATTACTGCAATTCGGATTCTTGCTTTGCTAAATGATTTCACCCATTGCTCGAAACAGGACAACTTTCACGTTTACACGGAACATGAAACACACCGGACTACAGGGAAAATGCACAAAGCTGAGCAGGCCGTGTCCCAAATCATACCGTGCAGCATAGTTTCAGTCACTGTGTCTGTCTTGCAGAATAAGGTTCCCAAAGAAAGTTCCACCTTAAAACCGGAGGTCGCATTCCAATCCGAGAACGACAGATTGCATCGTGAGGAAGGTCTGACCTCGGGGCCGGTTCGAGATGCCACTTTCCTTGCCTTTTACCTTCACCGTGAAATTTGCTGCAGAGATGTTCACACCTGGACATGAGCCTCATGGATACCAACTGAGTCGGAAACCTGTGTGGGAATCGATGAGAAGCGTCTCAATAGAGTTTAACAAATTCCATGGTGCGCTTTAGAAATGCAGTTTCTTTTCACCTCAATCTAAAAGGCAGTTTCTCAACATAGTAACAGAAGTCAAAAGGTAATTACCTCACCCCACCCCCACTCCGGAAGAGGTGCTAACTGCCCTTGATTGCTTTTTGTTCACGATGTGAAGAGCTCTCACGCCTGATTCACCTTCACGTGTCTGGTTGCTGAGTGAATCACAAAGAAGGAGTTTCACCAGAGCTGCAACTGCCACACTTCCCCAGTCGCCCTCCCGTTTACATTTTCCTGCTCGTCAGTGATTTCAAGAGAATAAAAATGGATGCGATGTCATTGTGTAGTCTCTCTGTCGATTCCTCCGTTTCAGTTCCAACGTGGCTTAGATCTCGGGGCGCACCTTAATACGAGCGATGCTATGAAAGCACAGGTCCAGAGGTTCCTCTGAGAGTGTAATTTCTTTCATTGCTGTTGCTGATTGAATGAGCCACCAACCTGCGAACTGCTCCAAAACATGATTCAGGATCTCTGGTGCCAATTCTCGCACGTTGAATAACGACAGACACCTTCCAAATAAGGTCTTTCAGAGACGACTTTGGGATACATTTGACAGACAGACTAGTTGAGGAATCCGTGGTGCGCTGTGACACCAGCGCATCAGCTTCTTCCCTATCTTTGAACCGGGCCGCCTGCGCAAGGAATGCAAATGCGGTAATGCTTTTCGTGGAAGGATCAGAAGGGGGTAACTACACTCTCAAACAGAATGGCATATGATCAGAACCAGGTAGGAGAAAAACTTTACAATGCTTTGCACTGTTAGTAAATGGAACTGCATTGCATTTCACGACGAGAGCAGATTTGTTCAAGCAAACTCGAAGGCAGGTTTGCAGATGGGAAAGCAAGCAAGTCAGCTCCGTTCTTGTCCATGTAAAAGACTGCAGTTGAAGAACAAAGCTGTTTCTGCCCACTTTCGAACTGGGGACCTTTCGCGCGTGAGGCGAACGTGATGACCACTACACTACAGAAACTGGCCTCTGACGGCCCTGCTGGCGCTCAGTGGCATCCAGCACTGAAACCTGAAGCCATTCTCCCTGTCACCTTTCTGTTTCCATGAGCTCGTTGTTTAATGGGGACTTGTTTAAATTTGGCTATGTGCTGAGCATGGACGTGATACACCGAAGTATCTGTTTCCACGTGGTGTACCCCAATAACGTTGTGTTGCTCACACCTGCTTTAAAGAATTACGTTTTTGCGGAGCTTACCGTCGCAGTCTGTGGCAAAATCATTTAGTCTGTTCGACTGCTCACGGGAAAGGTAGTATTGTGAAACACTGCAGAAACGAACGACATCCTTACTTTTGCTCCGACTGACCATACTCCGTGAAAGTTTCCCAGATTCTCAGTTGAGGATTTTTGCAGCTGGAAGTTACCTCAGAAACCCTGTTAATTCGTAATGTATTGAGCGAATCGCAAAACAGAAAGCATTTAACACGGAACACAAACAAAACTGGAAAACCAAATGCATTTTCAGACACAGCGAGCACGAATGCTAAATGTGAGACAGTCCGGGGGCATGAGCCATAAAGTAATCACCCAACTGACAACGGGGCAATTCCAAACTAATCTTTCAAACATACTGGAGCCTGAGTGCACCACCACTTCCCAGACAATGCTGCAAAGCGACAAAGAAAGAACATGACAAGAATGGGCCATAAAAAGTGAATTTCACCAATCGCAGTCTCGATTAGATTACCTTTCCCTTCCGATGTCTCCAGGACGGAAATGAAGAAAGTGGGAGAAATTCAAGAACATATGACATCGAAATAGATTGGAACGATTTTCTCATTGGCCAGAAAACCGAATGACGGCGAGTCGAGTCACCGTAGGACTCTGTTTCGCAACAGCGATGAAATAACAGTCTCCATTCGGTTCCAGTAAAAGCTCAACTTGCCTGGAACTGAAAGCAACAGTAGAGCTGCTGGCGATTTTCCCCGCGGGAGGCGAACACGATCACGACAGAACAGGCACTTTGGAAAATTTGGCACTTTCCCACACCGCAGTCAATCCCCCGGGAAGCAAAACCATTTTTCTTCTGTTTTAAACAGAAATGCAGCAGTGATCGAAACAGCATTTTAACAAGCTGTTGCCGATGGAGCTGTTCAGAAGAAATGGCAGCGGTGGGATTCGAACCCACGCCCCGGTCGAGACCGGAGCCTTAATCCTGCGCCTTAGACCGCTCGGCCACACTACCAACACGCCCACCTCGCCATTTTCTTGCACTTCCAATTGTGCTCCTGCATAACAACAGATGCAAACTCACGTGAAAAGGGTTCTATGATCCCTCTCCGACTCGCACAGCAGCTCGGATGTGCCCGTCTACAATATCAATTTCTCAGCAGATAATGACAGCCCATCAATACAGACAAAAATCACTGGTAAGCTGAGTCTATCGTCTCAGACTGGATTCAGCTACAAATGTATCTGTGAGTGCGTGAGAATATATGATCGGTTATGATTGGGTCAAATTACCATCAGCTGCTGGACATTACTGCAATTCGGATTCTTGCTTTGCTAAATGATTTCACCCATTGCTCGAAACAGGACAACTTTCACGTTTACACGGAACATGAAACACACCGGACTACAGGGAAAATGCACAAAGCTGAGCAGGCCGTGTCCCAAATCATACCGTGCAGCATAGTTTCAGTCACTGTGTCTGTCTTGCAGAATAAGGTTCCCAAAGAAAGTTCCACCTTAAAACCGGAGGTCGCATTCCAATCCGAGAACGACAGATTGCATCGTGAGGAAGGTCTGACTTCGGGGCCGGTTCGAGATGCCACTTTCCTTGCCTTTTACCTTCACCGTGAAATTTGCTGCAGAGATGTTCACACCTGGACATGAGCCTCATGGATACCAACTGAGTCGGAAACCTGTGTGGGAATCGATGAGAAGCGTCTCAATAGAGTTTAACAAATTCCATGGTGCGCTTTAGAAATGCAGTTTCTTTTCACCTCAATCTAAAAGGCAGTTTCTCAACATAGTAACAGAAGTCAAAAGGTAATTACCTCACCCCACCCCCACTCCGGAAGAGGTGCTAACTGCCCTTGATTGCTTTTTGTTCACGATGTGAAGAGCTCTCACGCCTGATTCACCTTCACGTGTCTGGTTGCTGAGTGAATCACAAAGAAGGAGTTTCACCAGAGCTGCAACTGCCACACTTCCCCAGTCGCCCTCCCGTTTACATTTTCCTGCTCGTCAGTGATTTCAAGAGAATAAAAATGGATGCGATGTCATTGTGTAGTCTCTCTGTCGATTCCTCCGTTTCAGTTCCAACGTGGCTTAGATCTCGGGGCGCACCTTAATACGAGCGATGCTATGAAAGCACAGGTCCAGAGGTTCCTCTGAGAGTGTAATTTCTTTCATTGCTGTTGCTGATTGAATGAGCCACCAACCTGCGAACTGCTCCAAAACATGATTCAGGATCTCTGGTGCCAATTCTCGCACGTTGAATAACGACAGACACCTTCCAAATAAGGTCTTTCAGAGACGACTTTGGGATACATTTGACAGACAGACTAGTTGAGGAATCCGTGGTGCGCTGTGACACCAGCGCATCAGCTTCTTCCCTATCTTTGAACCGGGCCGCCTGCGCAAGGAATGCAAATGCGGTAATGCTTTTCGTGGAAGGATCAGAAGGGGGTAACTACACTCTCAAACAGAATGGCATATGATCAGAACCAGGTAGGAGAAAAACTTTACAATGCTTTGCACTGTTAGTAAATGGAACTGCATTGCATTTCACGACGAGAGCAGATTTGTTCAAGCAAACTCGAAGGCAGGTTTGCAGATGGGAAAGCAAGCAAGTCAGCTCCGTTCTTGTCCATGTAAAAGACTGCAGTTGAAGAACAAAGCTGTTTCTGCCCACTTTCGAACTGGGGACCTTTCGCGCGTGAGGCGAACGTGATGACCACTACACTACAGAAACTGGCCTCTGACGGCCCTGCTGGCGCTCAGTGGCATCCAGCACTGAAACCTGAAGCCATTCTCCCTGTCACCTTTCTGTTTCCATGAGCTCGTTGTTTAATGGGGACTTGTTTAAATTTGGCTATGTGCTGAGCATGGACGTGATACACCGAAGTATCTGTTTCCACGTGGTGTACCCCAATAACGTTGTGTTGCTCACACCTGCTTTAAAGAATTACGTTTTTGCGGAGCTTACCGTCGCAGTCTGTGGCAAAATCATTTAGTCTGTTCGACTGCTCACGGGAAAGGTAGTATTGTGAAACACTGCAGAAACGAACGACATCCTTACTTTTGCTCCGACTGACCATACTCCGTGAAAGTTTCCCAGATTCTCAGTTGAGGATTTTTGCAGCTGGAAGTTACCTCAGAAACCCTGTTAATTCGTAATGTATTGAGCGAATCGCAAAACAGAAAGCATTTAACACGGAACACAAACAAAACTGGAAAACCAAATGCATTTTCAGACACAGCGAGCACGAATGCTAAATGTGAGACAGTCCGGGGGCATGAGCCATAAAGTAATCACCCAACTGACAACGGGGCAATTCCAAACTAATCTTTCAAGCATACTGGAGCCTGAGTGCACCACCACTTCCCAGACAATGCTGCAAAGCGACAAAGAAAGAACATGACAAGAATGGGCCATAAAAAGTGAATTTCACCAATCGCAGTCTCGATTAGATTACCTTTCCCTTCCGATGTCTCCAGGACGGAAATGAAGAAAGTGGGAGAAATTCAAGAACATATGACATCGAAATAGATTGGAACGATTTTCTCATTGGCCAGAAAACCGAATGACGGCGAGTCGAGTCACCGTAGGACTCTGTTTCGCAACAGCGATGAAATAACAGTCTCCATTCGGTTCCAGTAAAAGCTCAACTTGCCTGGAACTGAAAGCAACAGTAGAGCTGCTGGCGATTTTCCCCGCGGGAGGCGAACACGATCACGACAGAACAGGCACTTTGGAAAATTTGGCACTTTCCCACACCGCAGTCAATCCCCCGGGAAGCAAAACCATTTTTCTTCTGTTTTAAACAGAAATGCAGCAGTGATCGAAACAGCATTTTAACAAGCTGTTGCCGATGGAGCTGTTCAGAAGAAATGGCAGCGGTGGGATTCGAACCCACGCCCCGGTCGAGACCGGAGCCTTAATCCAGCGCCTTAGACCGCTCGGGCACACTACCAACACGCCCACCTCGCCATTTTCTTGCACTTCCAATTGTGCTCCTGCATAACAACAGATGCAAACTCACGTGAAAAGGGTTCTATGATCCCTCTCCGACTCGCACAGCAGCTCGGATGTGCCCGTCTACAATATCAATTTCTCAGCAGATAATGACAGCCCATCAATACAGACAAAAATCACTGGTAAGCTGAGTCTATCGTCTCAGACTGGATTCAGCTACAAATGTATCTGTGAGTGCGTGAGAATATATGATCGGTTATGATTGGGTCAAATTACCATCAGCTGCTGGACATTACTGCAATTCGGATTCTTGCTTTGCTAAATGATTTCACCCATTGCTCGAAACAGGACAACTTTCACGTTTACACGGAACATGAAACACACCGGACTTCAGGGAAAATGCACAAAGCTGAGCAGGCCGTGTCCCAAATCATACCGTGCAGCATAGTTTCAGTCACTGTGTCTGTCTTGCAGAATAAGGTTCCCAAAGAAAGTTCCACCTTAAAACCGGAGGTCGCATTCCAATCCGAGAACGACAGATTGCATCGTGAGGAAGGTCTGACCTCGGGGCCGGTTCGAGATGCCACTTTCCTTGCCTTTTACCTTCACCGTGAAATTTGCTGCAGAGATGTTCACACCTGGACATGAGCCTCATGGATACCAACTGAGTCGGAAACCTGTGTGGGAATCGATGAGAAGCGTCTCAATAGAGTTTAACAAATTCCATGGTGCGCTTTAGAAATGCAGTTTCTTTTCACCTCAGTCTAAAAGGCAGTTTCTCAACATAGCAACAGAAGTCAAAAGGTAATTACCTCACCCCACCCCCACTCCGGAAGAGGTGCTAACTGCCCTTGATTGCTTTTTGTTCACGATGTGAAGAGCTCTCACGCCTGATTCACCTTCACGTGTCTGGTTGCTGAGTGAATCACAAAGAAGGAGTTTCACCAGAGCTGCAACTGCCACACTTCCCCAGTCGCCCTCCCGTTTACATTTTCCTGCTCGTCAGTGATTTCAAGAAAACCAAATGGATGCGATGTCATTCTGTAGTCTCTCTGTCGATTCCTCCGTTTCAGTTCCAACGTGGCTTAGATCTCGGGGCGCACCTTAATACGAGCGACGCTATGAAAGCACTGGTCCAGAGGTTCCTCTGAGAGTGTAATTTCTTTCATTGCTGTTGCTGATTGAATGAGCCACCAACCTGCGAACTGCTCCAAAACATGATTCAGGATCTCTGGTGCCAATTCTCGCACGTTGAATAACGACAGACACCTTCCAAATGAGGTCTTTCAGAGACGACTTTGGGATACATTTGACAGACAGATTAGTTCAGGAATCCGTGGTGCATTGTGACACCAGCGCATCGGCTTCTTCCCTATCTTTGAACCGGGCTGCCTGCGCAAGGAATGCAAATGCGGTAATGCTTTTCGTGGAAGGATCAGAAGGGGGTAACTACACTCTCAAACAGAATGGCATATGATCAGAACCAGGTAGGAGAAAAACTTTACAATGCTTTGCACTGTCAGTAAATGGAACTGCATTGCATTTCACGACGAGAGCAGATTTGTTTAAGCAAACTCGAAGGCAGGTTTGCAGATGGGAAAGCAAGCAAGTCAGCTCCGTTCTTGTCCATGTAAAAGACTGCAGTTGAAGAACAAAGCTGTTTCTGCCCACTTTCGAACTGGGGACCTTTCGCGTGTGAGGCGAACGTGATGACCACTACACTACAGAAACTGGCCTCTGACGGCCCTGCTGGCGCTCAGTGGCATCCAGCACTGAAACCTGAAGCCATTCTCCCTGTCACCTTTCTGTTTCCATGAGCTCGTTGTTTAATGGGGACTTGTTTAAATTTGGCTATGTGCTGAGCATGGACGTGATACACCGAAGTATCTGTTTCCACGTGGTGTACCCCAATAACGTTGTGTTGCTCACACCTGCTTTAAAGAATTACGTTTTTGCGGAGCTTACCGTCGCAGTCTGTGGCAAAATCATTTAGTCTGTTCGACTGCTCACGGGAAAGGTAGTATTGTGAAACACTGCAGAAACGAACGACATCCTTACTTTTGCTCCGACTGACCATACTCCGTGAAAGTTTCCCAGATTCTCAGTTGAGGATTTTTGCAGCTGGAAGTTACCTCAGAAACCCTGTTAATTCGTAATGTATTGAGCGAATCGCAAAACAGAAAGCATTTAACACGGAACACAAACAAAACTGGAAAACCAAATGCATTTTCAGACACAGCGAGCACGAATGCTAAATGTGAGACAGTCCGGGGGCATGAGCCATAAAGTAATCACCCAACTGACAACGGGGCAATTCCAAACTAATCTTTCAAGCATACTGGAGCCTGAGTGCACCACCACTTCCCAGACAATGCTGCAAAGCGACAAAGAAAGAACATGACAAGAATGGGCCATAAAAAGTGAATTTCACCAATCGCAGTCTCGATTAGATTACCTTTCCCTTCCGATGTCTCCAGGACGGAAATGAAGAAAGTGGGAGAAATTCAAGAACATATGACATCGAAATAGATTGGAACGATTTTCTCATTGGCCAGAAAACCGAATGACGGCGAGTCGAGTCACCGTAGGACTCTGTTTCGCAACAGCGATGAAATAACAGTCTCCATTCGGTTCCAGTAAAAGCTCAACTTGCCTGGAACTGAAAGCAACAGTAGAGCTGCTGGCGATTTTCCCCGCGGGAGGCGAACACGATCACGACAGAACAGGCACTTTGGAAAATTTGGCACTTTCCCACACCGCAGTCAATCCCCCGGGAAGCAAAACCATTTTTCTTCTGTTTTAAACAGAAATGCAGCAGTGATCGAAACAGCATTTTAACAAGCTGTTGCCGATGGAGCTGTTCAGAAGAAATGGCAGCGGTGGGATTCGAACCCACGCCCCGGTCGAGACCGGAGCCTTAATCCTGCGCCTTAGACCGCTCGGGCACACTACCAACACGCCCACCTCGCCATTTTCTTGCACTTCCAATTGTGCTCCTGCATAACAACAGATGCAAACTCACGTGAAAAGGGTTCTATGATCCCTCTCCGACTCGCACAGCAGCTCGGATGTGCCCGTCTACAATATCAATTTCTCAGCAGATAATGACAGCCCATCAATACAGACAAAAATCACTGGTAAGCTGAGTCTATCGTCTCAGACTGGATTCAGCTACAAATGTATCTGTGAGTGCGTGAGAATATATGATCGGTTATGATTGGGTCAAATTACCATCAGCTGCTGGACATTACTGCAATTCGGATTCTTGCTTTGCTAAATGATTTCACCCATTGCTCGAAACAGGACAACTTTCACGTTTACACGGAACATGAAACACACCGGACTACAGGGAAAATGCACAAAGCTGAGCAGGCCGTGTCCCAAATCATACCGTGCAGCATAGTTTCAGTCACTGTGTCTGTCTTGCAGAATAAGGTTCCCAAAGAAAGTTCCACCTTAAAACCGGAGGTCGCATTCCAATCCGAGAACGACAGATT
Source organism: Chiloscyllium punctatum (assembly GCF_047496795.1). Lineage (NCBI taxonomy): Eukaryota > Metazoa > Chordata > Chondrichthyes > Orectolobiformes > Hemiscylliidae > Chiloscyllium > Chiloscyllium punctatum. The sequence goes on from NC_092751.1 coordinate 27,842,849, forward strand.
GCATCGTGAGGAAGGTCTGACCTCGGGGCCGGTTCGAGATGCCACTTTCCTTGCCTTTTACCTTCACCGTGAAATTTGCTGCAGAGATGTTCACACCTGGACATGAGCCTCATGGATACCAACTGAGTCGGAAACCTGTGTGGGAATCGATGAGAAGCGTCTCAATAGAGTTTAACAAATTCCATGGTGCGCTTTAGAAATGCAGTTTCTTTTCACCTCAGTCTAAAAGGCAGTTTCTCAACATAGCAACAGAAGTCAAAAGGTAATTACCTCACCCCACCCCCACTCCGGAAGAGGTGCTAACTGCCCTTGATTGCTTTTTGTTCACGATGTGAAGAGCTCTCACGCCTGATTCACCTTCACGTGTCTGGTTGCTGAGTGAATCACAAAGAAGGAGTTTCACCAGAGCTGCAACTGCCACACTTCCCCAGTCGCCCTCCCGTTTACATTTTCCTGCTCGTCAGTGATTTCAAGAAAACCAAATGGATGCGATGTCATTCTGTAGTCTCTCTGTCGATTCCTCCGTTTCAGTTCCAACGTGGCTTAGATCTCGGGGCGCACCTTAATACGAGCGACGCTATGAAAGCACTGGTCCAGAGGTTCCTCTGAGAGTGTAATTTCTTTCATTGCTGTTGCTGATTGAATGAGCCACCAACCTGCGAACTGCTCCAAAACATGATTCAGGATCTCTGGTGCCAATTCTCGCACGTTGAATAACGACAGACACCTTCCAAATGAGGTCTTTCAGAGACGACTTTGGGATACATTTGACAGACAGATTAGTTCAGGAATCCGTGGTGCATTGTGACACCAGCGCATCGGCTTCTTCCCTATCTTTGAACCGGGCTGCCTGCGCAAGGAATGCAAATGCGGTAATGCTTTTCGTGGAAGGATCAGAAGGGGGTAACTACACTCTCAAACAGAATGGCATATGATCAGAACCAGGTAGGAGAAAAACTTTACAATGCTTTGCACTGTCAGTAAATGGAACTGCATTGCATTTCACGACGAGAGCAGATTTGTTTAAGCAAACTCGAAGGCAGGTTTGCAGATGGGAAAGCAAGCAAGTCAGCTCCGTTCTTGTCCATGTAAAAGACTGCAGTTGAAGAACAAAGCTGTTTCTGCCCACTTTCGAACTGGGGACCTTTCGCGTGTGAGGCGAACGTGATGACCACTACACTACAGAAACTGGCCTCTGACGGCCCTGCTGGCGCTCAGTGGCATCCAGCACTGAAACCTGAAGCCATTCTCCCTGTCACCTTTCTGTTTCCATGAGCTCGTTGTTTAATGGGGACTTGTTTAAATTTGGCTATGTGCTGAGCATGGACGTGATACACCGAAGTATCTGTTTCCACGTGGTGTACCCCAATAACGTTGTGTTGCTCACACCTGCTTTAAAGAATTACGTTTTTGCGGAGCTTACCGTCGCAGTCTGTGGCAAAATCATTTAGTCTGTTCGACTGCTCACGGGAAAGGTAGTATTGTGAAACACTGCAGAAACGAACGACATCCTTACTTTTGCTCCGACTGACCATACTCCGTGAAAGTTTCCCAGATTCTCAGTTGAGGATTTTTGCAGCTGGAAGTTACCTCAGAAACCCTGTTAATTCGTAATGTATTGAGCGAATCGCAAAACAGAAAGCATTTAACACGGAACACAAACAAAACTGGAAAACCAAATGCATTTTCAGACACAGCGAGCACGAATGCTAAATGTGAGACAGTCCGGGGGCATGAGCCATAAAGTAATCACCCAACTGACAACGGGGCAATTCCAAACTAATCTTTCAAGCATACTGGAGCCTGAGTGCACCACCACTTCCCAGACAATGCTGCAAAGCGACAAAGAAAGAACATGACAAGAATGGGCCATAAAAAGTGAATTTCACCAATCGCAGTCTCGATTAGATTACCTTTCCCTTCCGATGTCTCCAGGACGGAAATGAAGAAAGTGGGAGAAATTCAAGAACATATGACATCGAAATAGATTGGAACGATTTTCTCATTGGCCAGAAAACCGAATGACGGCGAGTCGAGTCACCGTAGGACTCTGTTTCGCAACAGCGATGAAATAACAGTCTCCATTCGGTTCCAGTAAAAGCTCAACTTGCCTGGAACTGAAAGCAACAGTAGAGCTGCTGGCGATTTTCCCCGCGGGAGGCGAACACGATCACGACAGAACAGGCACTTTGGAAAATTTGGCACTTTCCCACACCGCAGTCAATCCCCCGGGAAGCAAAACCATTTTTCTTCTGTTTTAAACAGAAATGCAGCAGTGATCGAAACAGCATTTTAACAAGCTGTTGCCGATGGAGCTGTTCAGAAGAAATGGCAGCGGTGGGACTCGAACCCACGCCCCGGTCGAGACCGGAGCCTTAATCCTGCGCCTTAGACCGCTCGGCCACACTACCAACACGCCCACCTCGCCATTTTCTTGCACTTCCAATTGTGCTCCTGCATAACAACAGATGCAAACTCACGTGAAAAGGGTTCTATGATCCCTCTCCGACTCGCACAGCAGCTCGGATGTGCCCGTCTACAATATCAATTTCTCAGCAGATAATGACAGCCCATCAATACAGACAAAAATCACTGGTAAGCTGAGTCTATCGTCTCAGACTGGATTCAGCTACAAATGTATCTGTGAGTGCGTGAGAATATATGATCGGTTATGATTGGGTCAAATTACCATCAGCTGCTGGACATTACTGCAATTCGGATTCTTGCTTTGCTAAATGATTTCACCCATTGCTCGAAACAGGACAACTTTCACGTTTACACGGAACATGAAACACACCGGACTACAGGGAAAATGCACAAAGCTGAGCAGGCCGTGTCCCAAATCATACCGTGCAGCATAGTTTCAGTCACTGTGTCTGTCTTGCAGAATAAGGTTCCCAAAGAAAGTTCCACCTTAAAACCGGAGGTCGCATTCCAATCCGAGAACGACAGATTGCATCGTGAGGAAGGTCTGACCTCGGGGCCGGTTCGAGATGCCACTTTCCTTGCCTTTTACCTTCACCGTGAAATTTGCTGCAGAGATGTTCACACCTGGACATGAGCCTCATGGATACCAACTGAGTCGGAAACCTGTGTGGGAATCGATGAGAAGCGTCTCAATAGAGTTTAACAAATTCCATGGTGCGCTTTAGAAATGCAGTTTCTTTTCACCTCAGTCTAAAAGGCAGTTTCTCAACATAGCAACAGAAGTCAAAAGGTAATTACCTCACCCCACCCCCACTCCGGAAGAGGTGCTAACTGCCCTTGATTGCTTTTTGTTCACGATGTGAAGAGCTCTCACGCCTGATTCACCTTCACGTGTCTGGTTGCTGAGTGAATCACAAAGAAGGAGTTTCACCAGAGCTGCAACTGCCACACTTCCCCAGTCGCCCTCCCGTTTACATTTTCCTGCTCGTCAGTGATTTCAAGAAAACCAAATGGATGCGATGTCATTCTGTAGTCTCTCTGTCGATTCCTCCGTTTCAGTTCCAACGTGGCTTAGATCTCGGGGCGCACCTTAATACGAGCGACGCTATGAAAGCACAGGTCCAGAGGTTCCTCTGAGAGTGTAATTTCTTTCATTGCTGTTGCTGATTGAATGAGCCACCAACCTGCGAACTGCTCCAAAACATGATTCAGGATCTCTGGTGCCAATTCTCGCACGTTGAATAACGACAGACACCTTCCAAATGAGGTCTTTCAGAGACGACTTTGGGATACATTTGACAGACAGATTAGTTCAGGAATCCGTGGTGCATTGTGACACCAGCGCATCGGCTTCTTCCCTATCTTTGAACCGGGCTGCCTGCGCAAGGAATGCAAATGCGGTAATGCTTTTCGTGGAAGGATCAGAAGGGGGTAACTACACTCTCAAACAGAATGGCATATGATCAGAACCAGGTAGGAGAAAAACTTTACAATGCTTTGCACTGTCAGTAAATGGAACTGCATTGCATTTCACGACGAGAGCAGATTTGTTTAAGCAAACTCGAAGGCAGGTTTGCAGATGGGAAAGCAAGCAAGTCAGCTCCGTTCTTGTCCATGTAAAAGACTGCAGTTGAAGAATAAAGCTGCTTCTGCCCAGTTTCGAACTGGGGACCTTTCGCGCGTGCGGCGAACGTGATGACCACTACACTACAGAAACTGGCCTCTGACGGCCCTGCTGGCGCTCAGTGGCATCCAGCACTGAAACCTGAAGCCATTCTCCCTGTCACCTTTCTGTTTCCATGAGCTCGTTGTTTAATGGGGACTTGTTTAAATTTGGCTATGTGCTGAGCATGGACGTGATACACCGAAGTATCTGTTTCCACGTGGTGTACCCCAATAACGTTGTGTTGCTCACACCTGCTTTAAAGAATTACGTTTTTGCGGAGCTTACCGTCGCAGTCTGTGGCAAAATCATTTAGTCTGTTCGACTGCTCACGGGAAAGGTAGTATTGTGAAACACTGCAGAAACGAACGACATCCTTACTTTTGCTCCGACTGACCATACTCCGTGAAAGTTTCCCAGATTCTCAGTTGAGGATTTTTGCAGCTGGAAGTTACCTCAGAAACCCTGTTAATTCGTAATGTATTGAGCGAATCGCAAAACAGAAAGCATTTAACACGGAACACAAACAAAACTGGAAAACCAAATGCAGATTCAGACACAGCGAGCACGAATGCTAAATGTGAGACAGTCCGGGGGCATGAGCCATAAAGTAATCACCCAACTGACAACGGGGCAATTCCAAACTAATCTTTCAAACATACTGGAGCCTGAGTGCACCACCACTTCCCAGACAATGCTGCAAAGCGACAAAGAAAGAACATGACAAGAATGGGCCATAAAAAGTGAATTTCACCAATCGCAGTCTCGATTAGATTACCTTTCCCTTCCGATGTCTCCAGGACGGAAATGAAGAAAGTGGGAGAAATTCAATAACATATGACATCGAAATAGATTGGAACGATTTTCTCATTGGCCAGAAAACCGAATGACGGCGAGTCGAGTCACCGTAGGACTCTGTTTCGCAACAGCGATGAAATAACAGTCTCCATTCGGTTCCAGTAAAAGCTCAACTTGCCTGGAACTGAAAGCAACAGTAGAGCTGCTGGCGATTTTCCCCGCGGGAGGCGAACACGATCACGACAGAACAGGCACTTTGGAAAATTTGGCACTTTCCCACACCGCAGTCAACCCCCCGGGAAGCAAAACCATTTTTCTTCTGTTTTAAACAGAAATGCAGCAGTGATCGAAACAGCATTTTAACACGCTGTTGCCGATGGAGCTGTTCAGAAGAAATGGCAGCGGTGGGATTCGAACCCACGCCTCTGTCGAGACTGGAGCCTTAATCCAGCGCCTTAGACCGCTCGGCCACACTACCAACACGCCCACCTCGCCATTTTCTTGCACTTCCAATTGTGCTCCTGCATAACAACAGATGCAAACTCACGTGAAAAGGGTTCTATGATCCCTCTCCGACTCGCACAGCAGCTCGGATGTGCCCGTCTACAATATCAATTTCTCAGCAGATAATGACAGCCCATCAATACAGACAAAAATCACTGGTAAGCTGAGTCTATCGTCTCAGACTGGATTCAGCTACAAATGTATCTGTGAGTGCGTGAGAATATATGATCGGTTATGATTGGGTCAAATTACCATCAGCTGCTGGACATTACTGCAATTCGGATTCTTGCTTTGCTAAATGATTTCACCCATTGCTCGAAACAGGACAACTTTCACGTTTACACGGAACATGAAACACACCGGACTACAGGGAAAATGCACAAAGCTGAGCAGGCCGTGTCCCAAATCATACCGTGCAGCATAGTTTCAGTCACTGTGTCTGTCTTGCAGAATAAGGTTCCCAAAGAAAGTTCCACCTTAAAACCGGAGGTCGCATTCCAATCCGAGAACGACAGATTGCATCGTGAGGAAGGTCTGACCTCGGGGCCGGTTCGAGATGCCACTTTCCTTGCCTTTTACCTTCACCGTGAAATTTGCTGCAGAGATGTTCACACCTGGACATGAGCCTCATGGATACCAACTGAGTCGGAAACCTGTGTGGGAATCGATGAGAAGCGTCTCAATAGAGTTTAACAAATTCCATGGTGCGCTTTAGAAATGCAGTTTCTTTTCACCTCAGTCTAAAAGGCAGTTTCTCAACATAGCAACAGAAGTCAAAAGGTAATTACCTCACCCCACCCCCACTCCGGAAGAGGTGCTAACTGCCCTTGATTGCTTTTTGTTCACGATGTGAAGAGCTCTCACGCCTGATTCACCTTCACGTGTCTGGTTGCTGAGTGAATCACAAAGAAGGAGTTTCACCAGAGCTGCAACTGCCACACTTCCCCAGTCGCCCTCCCGTTTACATTTTCCTGCTCGTCAGTGATTTCAAGAAAACCAAATGGATGCGATGTCATTCTGTAGTCTCTCTGTCGATTCCTCCGTTTCAGTTCCAACGTGGCTTAGATCTCGGGGCGCACCTTAATACGAGCGACGCTATGAAAGCACAGGTCCAGAGGTTCCTCTGAGAGTGTAATTTCTTTCATTGCTGTTGCTGATTGAATGAGCCACCAACCTGCGAACTGCTCCAAAACATGATTCAGGATCTCTGGTGCCTATTCTCGCACGTTGAATAACGACAGACACCTTCCAAATGAGGTCTTTCAGAGACGACTTTGGGATACATTTGACAGACAGATTAGTTCAGGAATCCGTGGTGCATTGTGACACCAGCGCATCGGCTTCTTCCCTATCTTTGAACCGGGCTGCCTGCGCAAGGAATGCAAATGCGGTAATGCTTTTCGTGGAAGGATCAGAAGGGGGTAACTACACTCTCAAACAGAATGGCATATGATCAGAACCAGGTAGGAGAAAAACTTTACAATGCTTTGCACTGTCAGTAAATGGAACTGCATTGCATTTCACGACGAGAGCAGATTTGTTTAAGCAAACTCGAAGGCAGGTTTGCAGATGGGAAAGCAAGCAAGTCAGCTCCGTTCTTGTCCATGTAAAAGACTGCAGTTGAAGAATAAAGCTGCTTCTGCCCAGTTTCGAACTGGGGACCTTTCGCGCGTGCGGCGAACGTGATGACCACTACACTACAGAAACTGGCCTCTGACGGCCCTGCTGGCGCTCAGTGGCATCCAGCACTGAAACCTGAAGCCATTCTCCCTGTCACCTTTCTGTTTCCATGAGCTCGTTGTTTAATGGGGACTTGTTTAAATTTGGCTATGTGCTGAGCATGGACGTGATACACCGAAGTATCTGTTTCCACGTGGTGTACCCCAATAACGTTGTGTTGCTCACACCTGCTTTAAAGAATTACGTTTTTGCGGAGCTTACCGTCGCAGTCTGTGGCAAAATCATTTAGTCTGTTCGACTGCTCACGGGAAAGGTAGTATTGTGAAACACTGCAGAAACGAACGACATCCTTACTTTTGCTCCGACTGACCATACTCCGTGAAAGTTTCCCAGATTCTCAGTTGAGGATTTTTGCAGCTGGAAGTTACCTCAGAAACCCTGTTAATTCGTAATGTATTGAGCGAATCGCAAAACAGAAAGCATTTAACACGGAACACAAACAAAACTGGAAAACCAAATGCAGATTCAGACACAGCGAGCACGAATGCTAAATGTGAGACAGTCCGGGGGCATGAGCCATAAAGTAATCACCCAACTGACAACGGGGCAATTCCAAACTAATCTTTCAAACATACTGGAGCCTGAGTGCACCACCACTTCCCAGACAATGCTGCAAAGCGACAAAGAAAGAACATGACAAGAATGGGCCATAAAAAGTGAATTTCACCAATCGCAGTCTCGATTAGATTACCTTTCCCTTCCGATGTCTCCAGGACGGAAATGAAGAAAGTGGGAGAAATTCAATAACATATGACATCGAAATAGATTGGAACGATTTTCTCATTGGCCAGAAAACCGAATGACGGCGAGTCGAGTCACCGTAGGACTCTGTTTCGCAACAGCGATGAAATAACAGTCTCCATTCGGTTCCAGTAAAAGCTCAACTTGCCTGGAACTGAAAGCAACAGTAGAGCTGCTGGCGATTTTCCCCGCGGGAGGCGAACACGATCACGACAGAACAGGCACTTTGGAAAATTTGGCACTTTCCCACACCGCAGTCAACCCCCCGGGAAGCAAAACCATTTTTCTTCTGTTTTAAACAGAAATGCAGCAGTGATCGAAACAGCATTTTAACACGCTGTTGCCGATGGAGCTGTTCAGAAGAAATGGCAGCGGTGGGATTCGAACCCACGCCTCTGTCGAGACTGGAGCCTTAATCCAGCGCCTTAGACCGCTCGGCCACACTACCAACACGCCCATCTCGCCATTTTCTTGCACTTCCAATTGTGCTCCTGCATAACAACAGATGCAAACTCACGTGAAAAGGGTTCTATGATCCCTCTCCGACTCGCACAGCAGCTCGGATGTGCCCGTCTACAATATCAATTTCTCAGCAGATAATGACAGCCCATCAATACAGACAAAAATCACTGGTAAGCTGAGTCTATCGTCTCAGACTGGATTCAGCTACAAATGTATCTGTGAGTGCGTGAGAATATATGATCGGTTATGATTGGGTCAAATTACCATCAGCTGCTGGACATTACTGCAATTCGGATTCTTGCTTTGCTAAATGATTTCACCCATTGCTCGAAACAGGACAACTTTCACGTTTACACGGAACATGAAACACACCGGACTACAGGGAAAATGCACAAAGCTGAGCAGGCCGTGTCCCAAATCATACCGTGCAGCATAGTTTCAGTCACTGTGTCTGTCTTGCAGAATAAGGTTCCCAAAGAAAGTTCCACCTTAAAACCGGAGGTCGCATTCCAATCCGAGAACGACAGATTGCATCGTGAGGAAGGTCTGACCTCGGGGCCGGTTCGAGATGCCACTTTCCTTGCCTTTTACCTTCACCGTGAAATTTGCTGCAGAGATGTTCACACCTGGACATGAGCCTCATGGATACCAACTGAGTCGGAAACCTGTGTGGGAATCGATGAGAAGCGTCTCAATAGAGTTTAACAAATTCCATGGTGCGCTTTAGAAATGCAGTTTCTTTTCACCTCAGTCTAAAAGGCAGTTTCTCAACATAGCAACAGAAGTCAAAAGGTAATTACCTCACCCCACCCCCACTCCGGAAGAGGTGCTAACTGCCCTTGATTGCTTTTTGTTCACGATGTGAAGAGCTCTCACGCCTGATTCACCTTCACGTGTCTGGTTGCTGAGTGAATCACAAAGAAGGAGTTTCACCAGAGCTGCAACTGCCACACTTCCCCAGTCGCCCTCCCGTTTACATTTTCCTGCTCGTCAGTGATTTCAAGAAAACCAAATGGATGCGATGTCATTCTGTAGTCTCTCTGTCGATTCCTCCGTTTCAGTTCCAACGTGGCTTAGATCTCGGGGCGCACCTTAATACGAGCGACGCTATGAAAGCACAGGTCCAGAGGTTCCTCTGAGAGTGTAATTTCTTTCATTGCTGTTGCTGATTGAATGAGCCACCAACCTGCGAACTGCTCCAAAACATGATTCAGGATCTCTGGTGCCTATTCTCGCACGTTGAATAACGACAGACACCTTCCAAATGAGGTCTTTCAGAGACGACTTTGGGATACATTTGACAGACAGATTAGTTCAGGAATCCGTGGTGCATTGTGACACCAGCGCATCGGCTTCTTCCCTATCTTTGAACCGGGCTGCCTGCGCAAGGAATGCAAATGCGGTAATGCTTTTCGTGGAAGGATCAGAAGGGGGTAACTACACTCTCAAACAGAATGGCATATGATCAGAACCAGGTAGGAGAAAAACTTTACAATGCTTTGCACTGTCAGTAAATGGAACTGCATTGCATTTCACGACGAGAGCAGATTTGTTTAAGCAAACTCGAAGGCAGGTTTGCAGATGGGAAAGCAAGCAAGTCAGCTCCGTTCTTGTCCATGTAAAAGACTGCAGTTGAAGAATAAAGCTGCTTCTGCCCAGTTTCGAACTGGGGACCTTTCGCGCGTGCGGCGAACGTGATGACCACTACACTACAGAAACTGGCCTCTGACGGCCCTGCTGGCGCTCAGTGGCATCCAGCACTGAAACCTGAAGCCATTCTCCCTGTCACCTTTCTGTTTCCATGAGCTCGTTGTTTAATGGGGACTTGTTTAAATTTGGCTATGTGCTGAGCATGGACGTGATACACCGAAGTATCTGTTTCCACGTGGTGTACCCCAATAACGTTGTGTTGCTCACACCTGCTTTAAAGAATTACGTTTTTGCGGAGCTTACCGTCGCAGTCTGTGGCAAAATCATTTAGTCTGTTCGACTGCTCACGGGAAAGGTAGTATTGTGAAACACTGCAGAAACGAACGACATCCTTACTTTTGCTCCGACTGACCATACTCCGTGAAAGTTTCCCAGATTCTCAGTTGAGGATTTTTGCAGCTGGAAGTTACCTCAGAAACCCTGTTAAGTCGTAATGTATTGAGCGAATCGCAAAACAGAAAGCATTTAACACGGAACACAAACAAAACTGGAAAACCAAATGCATTTTCAGACACAGCGAGCACGAATGCTAAATGTGAGACAGTCCGGGGGCATGAGCCATAAAGTAATCACCCAACTGACAACGGGGCAATTCCAAACTAATCTTTCAAACATACTGGAGCCTGAGTGCACCACCACTTCCCAGACAATGCTGCAAAGCGACAAAGAAAGAACATGACAAGAATGGGCCATAAAAAGTGAATTTCACCAATCGCAGTCTCGATTAGATTACCTTTCCCTTCCGATGTCTCCAGGACGGAAATGAAGAAAGTGGGAGAAATTCAATAACATATGACATCGAAATAGATTGGAACGATTTTCTCATTGGCCAGAAAACCGAATGACGGCGAGTCGAGTCACCGTAGGACTCTGATTCGCAACAGCGATGAAATAACAGTCTCCATTCGGTTCCAGTAAAAGCTCAACTTGCCTGGAACTGAAAGCAACAGTAGAGCTGCTGGCGATTTTCCCCGCGGGAGGCGAACACGATCACGACAGAACAGGCACTTTGGAAAATTCGGCACTTTCCCACACCGCAGTCAATCCCCCGGGAAGCAAAACCATTTTTCTTCTGTTTTAAACAGAAATGCAGCAGTGATCGAAACAGCATTTTAACAAGCTGTTGCCGATGGAGCTGTTCAGAAGAAATGGCAGCGGTCGGATTCGAACCCACGCCTCTGTCGAGACTGGAGCCTTAATCCAGCGCCTTAGACCGCTCGGCCACACTACCAACACGGCCACCTCGCCATTTTCTTGCACTTCCAATTGTGCTCCTGCATAACAACAGATGCAAACTCACGTGAAAAGGGTTCTATGATCCCTCACCGACTCGCACAGCAGCTCGGAAGTGCCCGTCTACAATATCAATTTCTCAGCAGATAGTGACAGCCCATCCATCCAGACAAAAATCACTGTTAAGCTGAGTCTATCTTCTCAGACTGGATTCAGCTACAAATGTATCTGTGAGTCCGTGAGAATATATGATCGGTTATGATTGGGTCAAATTACCATCAGCTGCTGGACATTACTGCAATTCGGATTCTTGCTTTGCTAAATGATTTCACCTATTGCTCGAAACAGGACAACTTTCACGTTTACACGGAACATGAAACACACCGGACTACAGGGAAAATGCACAAAGCTGAGCAGGCCGTGTCCCAAATCATACCGTGCAGCATAGTTTCAGTCACTGTGTCTGTCTTGCAGAATAAGGTCCCAAAGAAAGTTCCACCCTAAAACCGGAGGTCGCATTCCAATCCGAGAACGACAGATTGCATCGTGAGGAAGGTCTGACCTCGGGGCCGGTTCGAGATGCCACTTTCCTTGCCTTTTACCTTCACCGTGAAATTTGCTGCAGAGATGTTCACACCTGGACATGAGCCTTATGGATACCAACTGAGTCGGAAACCTGTGTGGGAATCGATGAGAAGCGTCTCAATAGAGTTTAACAAATTCCATGGTGCTTTTTAGAAATGCAGTTTCTTTTCACCTCAATCTAAAAGGCAGTTTCTCAACATAGTAACAGAAGTCAAAAGGTAATTACCTCACCCCACCCCCACTCCGGAAGAGGTGCTAACTGCCCTTGATTGCTTTTTGTTCACGATGTGAAGAGCTCTCACGCCTGATTCACCTTCACGTGTCTGGTTGCTGAGTGAATCACAAAGAAGGAGTTTCACCAGAGCTGCAACTGCCACACTTCCCCAGTCGCCCTCCCGTTTACATTTTCCTGCTCGTCAGTGATTTCAAGAAAACCAAATGGATGCGATGTCATTCTGTAGTCTCTCTGTCGATTCCTCCGTTTCAGTTCCAACGTGGCTTAGATCTCGGGGCGCACCTTAATACGAGCGACGCTATGAAAGCACAGGTCCAGAGGTTCCTCTGAGAGTGTAATTTCTTTCATTGCTGTTGCTGATTGAATGAGCCACCAACCTGCGAACTGCTCCAAAACATGATTCAGGATCTCTGGTGCCAATTCTCGCACGTTGAATAACGACAGACACCTTCCAAATGAGGTCTTTCAGAGACGACTTTGGGATACATTTGACAGACAGATTAGTTCAGGAATCCGTGGTGCATTGTGACACCAGCGCATCGGCTTCTTCCCTATCTTTGAACCGGGCATCAGACGGGGGTAAACTCCACTCTCAAACAGAAGGCTTATGATCATTTACAATTCTTTGCACTGTATTTAAATGGAATTGTATTGCAGTTCACTTCGAGAGTTGATTTCTTCAAGCAAATTCGAACGCAGGTTTGCAAATGGGAAAACAAGCAAGTAAGGTCGGCTCTTTTCTATGTCAAAGGCTGCAGTTGTCGAACACAGCAAGTTTTTGCCCACTTTCGAACTGGGGATGTTTCTCGCTTAAGGCGAACGTAATGACCGCTACACTACAGAAACAAGCCGCAGTCGCACCTCCTGCGGCTCAGTGGCATTCAGCACTGAAAGTTGAAGCCATTGTACCGTTCACCTTTCTGTTTCCAATAGCGCGTTGCTGTTTAGCGTATTTGACATCTTGAAAACGTTAAAAAAAAGACACTCTTCGAACTCAGTTCCAAAACGTTTCCAACTCAGCTATTATCAATGTGGCTCGTGTCCATGTGTGAATGTCTCTGCAGCAAATTGTTCGGTTCACGTAAAATGCAGAAAAACATGCACACCAACCTGCACCAATACCTGTCTCCTGTTATTAAACTGTTATTGACAGAAACACCAGCACACAACCTTCCACTACTCCCCTGTCTTCTTGCCAATAAGCAGATATACACAGAAACACACACAACCCTCCACCAAAACCCTGTTTCTTGCCACTAATCAGATATACACTAAAACACAAAACACAAGCCTCCACCGCCACGTTGTCTCACGCTATCAAGCAGATATACACAGAAGCACATACACACACTACCCTGCACCAACACTTTGCCTCCGAACAATAAGCAGATATACACAGAAACACACACAAATCTCTGAAACACCTTCCTGTCTCCTGCCATTAAACAAATATAACAGAAACACACACACACACAATCATTCACGACCACACTGTCTCCTGCCATTACACAGATCTACACAGAAACACACGCACACACACTCACACACACAATGGTCTACCATCACACACTCACCGGCAATTAAACAGGTATAAAAAGAAACACACACATCTCGACACCATCCCCCTGTCTCTTGCCATTAAATAGACATACACAGAAACACACACACAATCCTTCACCACCACGCTGTCTCCTGCAATTAAACAGACATGCACAGGAACACACACACACACGCACACACAATCCTTGACACCCAATTTGTCTCCTGTCAATGAGCAGGTATACACAGAAACACACGCGTAACCCTCCACCTGTCTCCTGTAATTAAACAGATATGTACAGAAATACACACACAATCCTCCATCACCACCCTGTTTCCTGCCATTAATCAGATATGCACAGAAACACACACACAATCCTCCATCACCACCCTGTCTCCTGCCCTTAAATAAATATACACAGAAACACACACACACAATCCTCCAACACCAACTTGTTCTCCTATTATTAAGCAGAGATATACAGAAATACACACACAACCCTCCACCACCACCCTGTCACCAGTCCTTAAACAGATATACACAGAAACACACACACGCACACAAACCTCCATGACACCCCATCTCCTACCCATAAACAGATATATACAGTAACACATATACAAATCCCTCCACCACCACCCTGTCTCCTGAAATTAAACATATATACACAGAAACACACACACACAATCCTCCTCCAACACCCTGTCTCCTGCAACTAAACAGATGTACACAGAAACATACACGCATATCTTCAGCACCACCCTGTCTCCTGGCATTAAACAGATATACACCGAAAAACACATGCACACAACCCTCCACGAACACCAGTCTGTCTCCTGTCATTAAGCAGATATATACAGAAAAACTAACAAAACCCTGCACCACTACCTTATCAACTACCATTAAAGAGACTGGCACAAAAAAACGCACAGACAACCCTACACCAACACTCTGTCTCCTGGCATTAAACTGATATACACAGAAACACACACACACGCACACACACAACCCTCCACCACCACACTGTTCTCGTGCCATTGAGCAGATATACACAGAAATACACACACACAACCCTCAACCATCACCCTGTCTCCTGCCCTAAATCAGATATACACAGAAGCACACACACAACCCTCATTGCCAGCCTGTCTCCTGCAATTCAATATATATATAGAAACACACAAACCCCCCACTACCTCCCTGTCAGCAGCCATTAAATAGATACATGCAGAAACACACACACAGTCCTCCACCACAACCTTATTTCCTGCCACTAAGTGGATATACATTCAAACACGCACTCTACAATTGAACCACAACCATTTCTCCTGCCACTACACAGATATACATAGAAAAACACACACACACAATCCTCGACCGCCACCCTGTCTGCTGACATTAAACAGATAGACACACAAACACACACACGTCCGTCCACCACCACCCTGTTCTGCTGCCATTGAGCAGATATATATAAAAGTACACACACACAACCCTTGACCACCATCATGTCTCCTGCCCTGAAACAGATATCCACAGAAACACACACATATACAGAACCCTCCACCACCACCCCGTTTGCTGCCGTTAATCAGACATACACATAAACACACACAGACACAACCCTCCAACATCACACTCTCTCTGGCGATTAAACCGATATAAACAGAAACACAAACTAATCTCGACACCATCACCCTGTCTCTTGCCATTAAACAGACATGCACAGAAACACACACACACAACCCTTCACCACAACCCTGTCCCCTGCGATTCAACAGATATACGTATAAATGCACAAACACACAACTGTTAACCACCACATTGTTTTATGCCATTAAACAGATACACACAGAAACACCCACACACAAACACACACAAAACCCCCAACCAACATCTTGTTGCCTGCCATTAAGCAGATATACACAGAAACGCACGCACAACCCTCAAGCACCACCACGTCTCCTGCAATTAAAAATATATACACAGAAACACACACACACCAAACTCGACCACCACCCTGTCATCTGCCATTCAACAGATATACACAGAAACACACATACAACCTTCTACGAACACCCTGTCTACTGACTTTAAACAGGTATACACAGAAACATACACAATCCTCCACCACCCTGTCAACTGACACTAAGCACACAGACACAGAAACACAGACACTCTACCCTTCAACACCACTGTCTCCTGACATTGAATAGAGATACGCAGAAACACACACAACCCTCCATGACAATCCTGTCTCCTGCCATTGAGCACTTATACAGAGAAACACTCACACACAATCATGTCACCTTCCATTTAGCATATATACGCAGAAGCACACACACAACCCTCCACACCAACATGCCACCTGCCATTAAACAGTTATACACAGAAACACACACACAGCACACTCCACTCCCACCCTGTCTCTAGCCCTTAAATATATATACACATTGACACACATGCACTCAACCCAATATGACCATCCTGCCTCCTGACATTAAACAGGTAGACACTGAACCCAATGCACAACCTTCCACCACCATCCTCTCTCCTGTCTTTAAGCAGATATACACACAAACACACACACATCCCTCAACCACCACCCTGTTTCCTGCCATGGAAAAGATGTATGCAGAAACTCACAAACATACACACACACGCACACACACACAAGCACACACAAAACTCCATGAACACCCTGCCTCCTGCCATTGGACAGATATACACAAAAAACACACACATCAAACTGTCTCGTGCCAGTAAGCACATATACATGGAAACACACGCTCACTCACTCAAATCTCCTCGACCACCCTGTCTCCTGTCATCAAACAGTTATACATGGAAATGCACAAACACGCAACTTCCACGAAATTTACAGCTGAGGGAACGGCAGTTACGATGCGATTAGGCAAGATTTAGGAAGTATACGATGGGGAAGGAACCTGCAGGGAATGGGCACATTAGAAATGTGGAGCTTATTCAAGGAAACGCTCCTGAGAGTCCTAGATAAATATGTTCCTGTCAGGCAGGGAAGAAGCTGTAGAGCGCAAGGAGCCGTGGTTTACGAAGGAAGTAGAATCTCTGGTCAAGAGGAAGAGGGTGGCTGACGGTCGGATGAGATGTGAATGTTCAGTTAGGGCACTTGAGGGTTACAAGGTAGCCAGGAAAGACCTAAGAGAGAGCTCAGAAGAGTCAGGAGGAGACATGAGAAGTTGTTGGCTGATAGGATCAGGGTAAACCATAAAGCTTTCTATAGGTATTTAAGGAATAAAAGAATGACAAGAGTAAAATTAGGGGCAATCAAGGATATTAATGGGAAGTTGTGTGAAGAGTCGGAGGAGATAGAGAAAGCACTAAATGAATATTTTTCGACAGTATTCACTCGAGAAATCGACAATGTTGTCGAGGAGAATACTGAGATACAGGCTACTAGACTGGGTGGGATTGAGGTTCACAATGAAGAGGTATTAGAAATCCTGCAGAGTGTGAAAATAGATAAGTCCACTGGGCTGGATGGGATTTAGCCTGGGATCCTCTGGGAAGCAAGGGAGGAGGTTGCCGAGCCTTTGGCATTGATCTTTAAATCGTCATTGTCTACAGGAATAGTGCTAGAAGACTGGAGGATTGCAAATGTGGTTCCCCTGTTCAAGCAGGGGAGTAGAGACAACCCTGATAATTATACACCAGTGAGCCTTACTTCAGTTATTGGTAAAGTGTTGGAAAAGGTTATAACAGATAGGATTTACAATCATCTAGAAAATAATAACTTGATAATGGAGAGTCAGCACGGTTTTGTGAAGGTTATGTCGTGCCTCACAAACCGTATTGTGTTCTTTGAGAAAGTGACCAAACAGGTAGATGAGAGTAAACTGGATGATGTGGTGAATATGGATATCAGCAACGCATTTGATAAGGTTCTCCACAGTAGGCTATCGTTCAAAATGCGGAGGAATGGGATTGTAGGAGATATAGCAGGTTGGATCAGTAATTGGCTGGCTGAAAGAAGACAGAGGGTGGTGGTTGATGGGAAATGTTCATCTGGAGTTCGGTTACTAGTGGTGTGCCGCAAGGGTTGGTGTTGGGTCCACTGCTGTTCATCATTTTTATAAACGACCTGGACGAGGGAGTAGAAGGGTGGGTTAGTAAATTTGCAGACAACACTCAGGTCGGTGGAGTTGTGGATAGTGACGAAAGATGTTGTAGGTTACAGAGAGACATAGATAAGTTGCAGAGCTGGGCTGAGAGGTGGCAAATGGAGTTTAATGTGGACAAGTGAGAGGTGATGCACTTCAGTCGGAGGAACAGCAATTCAAAGTACTGGGCTTATGATAAGATTCTTGGTAGTGTAGATGAGCAGAGAGATCTCGGTGTCCAGGTACACAGATCCTTGAAAGTTGCCACCCAGGTTGACTGTGCTGTTAGGAAGGCATTAATATAGGGATCGAGTTCTGAAACCATGAGGTTATGCTACATCTGTACAAAACTCTGGTGCGGCCGCACTTGGAGTATTGTGTACAGTTCTGGTCACCGCAATATCAGAAGTATACGAAGTATGCTTTGGAAAGAGTGCAGAAGAGATTTACTAGGATCTTGCCTGGTATGGAGAGAAGGTCGTCTGAGGAAAGTCTGAGGGACTTGAGGCTGTTTTCATTGGAGAGAAGTTTGAGACGTGACTCAATAGAGACATATAAGATAATCAGAGAATTAGATAGGGTGGACAGGGAGAGGTTTTTCCAAGTATGTTGACGGCGAGAACGAGGGGCATCGCTTTAAATTGAGAGGTGACAGATATAGGACAGATGTCAGAGGTAGTTTCTTTACTCAGAGAGTAGTAAGGGTATGGAATGCTTTGCCTGCAATGGTAGTAGATTCGCCAACTTTAAGTAAATTTAAGTCGTCATTGGACAAGCATATGGACGTACATGGAATAGTGTCGGTTAGATAGGCTTCAGATTGGAATGACAGGTCGGCGCAACATTGAGGGCCGAAGGGCCTGTACTGCACCATAATGATCTATATTCTATGTTCTATGAACACCCTGCTTACTGACCTTAAACGGATATACGCAAAAACGCACATGCATATACAACCGTCCACCACCACCCTGTCTCCTGCCAGTAAGCACATAGATACAGGAATACAGACACGAAACTCTCCACTACCACCTGTCTCCTACCTTTAAGCAGGTATATACACAAACACACACACATACACATCTCTTGACCACCACCCCGTTTCCTGCCGTTCATCAGATATACACAGAAACACACACGCACAACCCTCCACGACCACACTCTCTCCAGCCCATAAAACAGATAGACACAGAAACACGCACACATCCCTCTCCCATCACCCTGTTTCCTGCCCTTAAACAGATATACACAGAAACACACATACATACAGAACGCTCCACCGCCACACTGTTTCCTGCAATTAATCAGATATACAAAGAAACAGACACACACAACCCTCCACCACCACCAGTCTGTCTCCCGACATTAAGCACATACTTACAGAAAAACATACACATCCCTGCACCACCACCCTAACACCAGCATTAAACAGACAGACACAGAAAAAAAACAAACAAACAGACAACCCTCCAACAACCCTCTGTCTCCTGGTATTAAACAGATATACACAGAAACACACACACACCCCTCCACCACCACCACCCTGTCTCCTGCTATTTTACAGATATGCACAGAAGCACACACACACAAACCTCCACCACCAACGTGTCTCCGACCAATAAGGACTTCGACATGGAAACACAGACACATATCTTCCACCACCACCCTGTCTCCTGCCATTATAAAGGATATACGCAGAAACACCCACATGCACAAAACACCATGAACACCCCATCTCCTGCCATTGGACAGATATACACGATAACATATACAAACCAAATTGTCTCGTGCCATTAAGCACATTTGCACAGAAACACACACGCACACTCAGTCAAACCTCCTTGATCACCATGTCTGCTCTCATCAAACAGTTATACACGGAAATATACACACACAAACTTCTACGAACACCCTGCCTACTGCCCTTAAACAGATATACACAAAAACGCACATGCAAACACAATCCTCCACCACCACCCTATCTCCTGCAATTAAATAGATAAACGCAGAAACACACATGCAAGCACAACATTCCATGAACAACGTGCCTCCTGCCATTGAGCAGATATATGCAGGAACACACACACAACCCTTCATGACCACCTTGTCTCCTGCCACTGAACAGATATACACAGAAACACACACACCACCACCCTGTCTCCAACCCTTAAATAGACATACACAGAATCACAGGCACACCCCTCCGGGACAACCCTATCTCGTGCCATTAAACAGATATACACAGAAACACACACACACAACCCTCCACCACTGCCCTGTTATCCTTCCATTGAGCAGATATGCACATAAGTACACACACACAGCATTCGACCACCACCAGTCTGTCTCCTGTCATTAAGCAGATATATACAGAAAAACACACACAACCCTACACCACCCCCTATCACTGACCATTAATCAGACATAAACAGACAACCCTCCATCAACACTCTGTTTCCAGGCATTAAACAGATATACACAGAATTGACTGGCTGATAGAAGGCAGAGAGTGGCTGTAGATAGAAAGTATTTTGCCGAGACGACAGTGTTGAGTGGGGTCTCCCAGGGTTCTGTACTTGGGCCTCTGCTTTTTGTAATTTTTATAAATGACTTGGATGAGTAGGTTGAGGGGAGGGTTAGTAAATTTGCAGATGACATAAAGTTTGGAGGTGTCAGCGATAGTATAAATGGCTACTGTAGGCTGCAGCGCGACATAGACAGAATGCAGAGCTGGGCTGAGAAATGGCAGATTGAGTTCAACCTGGATAAATGCGAAATGATGCATGTTGGAAGGTGGAGCTCGAATGCTGAATATAGGATTAAAGACAGGATTTAAGGCAGTGTGGAGGAACAGAGGGATTTGGATGTGCAAGTACATAGATCCCTCAAAGTTGCAATACAAGTGGATAAGGTTGTTAAGAAAGCATATGGAGTTTTGGCTTTCATCAACGGGGGGATAGAGTTTAAGAGCTGTGAGGTTTTGCTGCAGCTCTACAAGTCCCTGGTGAAGCAATACTTGAAATATTGTGCCCAGTTCTGGTGGCCCTACTGTAGGAAAGATACAGAGGCTTGGGAGAGGCTGCAAAGAAGGTTTACCTGGATTCTGCTTGAACTGGGGGGCTTGGCTTATGAAAGAAATGTTGAATAGGCTCGGAAATCTCTCTGGAGAGAAGGAGGAAGAGAGGAGACCTGATAGAGGTGTACAAAATAATGAGAGGAATAGATAGAGTCAATAGCTAGAGTATTTTCTGCAGGACAAGATTGACTGGTATGAAAACTCATAGTTTGAAGATATTAGGAGGAAGGTATAAAGGAGATGTCAGAAGTAGTTTTTTTGTTTTAACACAGAGAGCTGTGAATGCATGGAATACGTTACCAGTGGTAGTGGTGGAAGCAGAGTTATTGGGGACATTTAAGCAACTTCTAGACTTGCACATGTATAGCAGTGAATTGAGGGGTGTGTAGGTTGTTATTATATTTTACATTAGGATTAAATCTCAGCAGAACATCGTGGATGAAAGGGCCTGTTTTGTGCTGTACATTCTATGTTCTATGTTCTCTGAAAAGTGTGAGTCGACCTCTGACCACCTAATGCCAACTGCAAAAGATGTTTAAAGACTTCATTTAGTTGCAAAGGTGTCAGCATTATAATTATGTTTTGGTCATTGTTGATTTTCTTTTCCTTGATGGGTTGAAGCTTACCCCACTTCCAACACTACTGCTAAAACTGTTGTAAATATTTTACTCAAGGAGATTATAACCTGCTCTGGTATTTGATATTGTCTACCTTCTGACAATGCCCAGCCCCCCACCCCCATTTTATTGGACATATTAATGAAGAATTATACTTTCATTTTGGGATCCACCACCAACTTCATTGTGCTTATTGCCCACAGGCTGCAGGGCTCGTGGAGCATGGTGACCAGAGTCTGAAAAGTAAACTTGCCAAATGGACTTCTGAGACTGTTCTTTACTGGGTTAGGGTAGTGCCACTGGTATTGTTCCACCTACAATAAACTCCTGCGGGGAAATCTCGCTTTGCCTTTTCGAGCACTCTCACTCTGTATGATCTAAATGATAAAGTGCATTGTATCTGATCCGCAGGACACACTGCAGAAATTATCCCATCCCAGCAGACTGAGCTGCCTCCATTGATAGAGCTGTCTCTATTGGTGGAGTATCATACAGTAACAGCAAATATCTTTTGATGTCATCCTCGAAGGTACTTGCTACAAAAACGCTGAAGACTGCGGGAAACTGCTGTGATCAGCGCTAGCATAGAGGCCCAGCGGAAGCCTGGTCGGCCCTTAACCAGAAATCAATCGATAAAAATATTCTTCTTTTTTGAAGAATCCCATTCAGACCATCATCTTAACACTTCCTGGGGAGAAAATTGATATGGAAGAGCGGACAGTCTCAACTGGTTCCAGCAATTACAACCTTGTCGGTGTGACAACAAAAGCAGAAACCTGGAATTGTTTATCTTGCTTCTGAAAAACAGGTGAGTAAATGTTGAAGATCACAGATATTTCTTCCTGGTGTTCATGAAATGATCTAGAGCAGAGTACGGTTCCCTGAGTATGGTCTGACTTCTGGGTTATGGACTGTGATATTCCGCTCACATGATCTGAACACATACAAAGTAATGACTTAGTGACAAGATCTGCTGAATCGGGTTCTGTGAAGAACAGAAGCCGATGGAATGAAAAGAGCCACAAGAATGGGAATGTAACAAATTATTTTCCAGACTCGAGGCGAGTGCATCGTGCTGTTTTCAGGGGTCAATATCTGTACAAGTAGACTGAAACAGCGTTGGGTGTTATTTTACTGCATCTTTTGTATAATGGTGCAAAAGCACGAAACTTTTGTACAGAGAGGATAACATCAAAATCCTCAATGAGGCAAAACACACAAATGAGGTAAACAACAAAGTAACCACATAATTTGGTATTACGTTATGGAGTAAATGTCCCCGCTCAAATTTTGCTCAAAATCGCTCTCTGTCTAATTCCTAAGACTGATGTTCGAACAGTGAATGGTCTATGTCAATAAAAACCTGCTCTGGTCTCACAACTTCAGCATTTCATACGCCCCCTTATGAATGTTTGGCAATAGCAATTGATCCCTCACTGTGTAACTTCAGCACACGTAGAGAAGAAATAACTATAAGAACGACAGTCAAGTAGGTGACTAGGATTTGACCCGATTCTGTTGCAGCTGTAATTGAAATTGCTTCCACCTTTCCTGATTCGGTAATAAGATTGCACAGCTTAGTGGTGAGTTTTCATGCATTGAATTCGACCCAGCATCCTTTCTCAGGTTGAAATTTGCAGGGATATAAAGACATGAATAATGACACGGGCACCGTTTACTGAAATACAAAGACGTTAGGAATGACACGCCCATGATACCATGTTGTTCGAAATGAAGGAAATGAGGTTTACTGGGAGATAAAGCCACCAGAAAAGAAAAGAGGTGGTTTGATGAGATGATGGCATAGATAAAGAATAATGCGGGAGAAATCAGGAGAGACTTAGTTGTGTTCGAATAGAGGTTATCCAGCTGATGTGAAGATCTTAAGAGTAAATATGAGGGAAGTTTCCTCGTTTCAGTGAGTGGAAACTAGACGTTAGAACTTCAAACCCAGCAGGGCACGGGAAATAATTTTGGTCAGGCATTTTATATTCTGAGAGTTATTGCATTCAGAGATGAATTTTCAGAAATAAAAACATTTTAGGAGCTGATTCCAGAATATTCGAAAAGCGCGTGCAGGCACACAAGGAGTGAATTAAACAGCGACAGTGATTCTGGGCTGCCTGGATGGGGGTGCAAAAGGAAAACACTCTGGAAGTGGTTAACATTCATAGGAAAGAAATTGCATAACACCTGCAATTGAAAATGTTAAGTGTAAGAAGAGCTAATGGAGTTGGAAGGTGCAGCAGCTCATTCTACATGAAATATTATATAATTCAAATGCACTGATCTGTTTGGTTTAGCTCTGCATTGAATGGAAGTCGGTTAGTTCAGTTCGTTGACTAACTGGTTTGTGAGAAAAATGAGACCAACAGGTGGGATTAATTCTCTCACTGTCTATCCGCCATTTGATATGATCATGGCTGACCAAACATGTCAATGTCTTTGCCCAGCTCATCCACAACAACCTGTCATACAATGCAATAAAGACATTTAAGCAATCGAAAATTTCTGTTCATACAAGTAACATGATACATATTGCATCCGTCAATAATCTTCACCATTCGGACATCCAAGAACACGTTGCACAGTGGGTTTCTGCACGAAATTTGCAGGTTTTGCCGATGAGCATCTGATTCTAATCTGATCATTATTCAAACGATATGATTCTGTAAAAACTCACAACCAAGAAGGTAATGAATTTCCTCTGGTCAGTAGCAGGGATGAGAACTCCAGACGATAGGAATTGGCGATGAATCAGCACAACACTCAATGATTCAGCTGAAAACTGAATTTAACTCCAATGCAAGTGCAGTTCAAACCCACAAACATTGAATTGCAAAGTTCCCAAATTTGTAGAAATCTAACACGGTTTCCATTGCGCCACAGAGCTGCACTCGCCACAATTTTACTGCACCCAAAGTTGCGGTTGTCATCGAGATCTCGACAATCACCAGGAGATGGGGAGTTTTTCAAGGAGATCTTTTATTGGCAAACAAAAACAGTGACATTCAGAAAACAAAATTTTGACTCGCACGAACCTCAGGGTCCATGGCATAGAGTCATAGAGTCATTGAGATGTGCAGCTGTAAAACACCACATCCTCTGGCAGCTCATTCCATTCACGTACCACCCTCTGTGTGAAAAGTTTACCCCTTAGGTCTCTTTCATATCTTAACCCTCTCACACTAAACCTATGCCCTCTAGTTCTGGTCTGCCCGAACTTCAGGGAAAATATTTTGTCTATTTATCCTTTCCATGCACCTCATAATTTTGTAAATCTCTATGATGTCACCCCTCAGCTTCCGAAGCTCCAGGGAAAACAGCCCCAGCCTGTTCAGCCTCTCCCTATAGCTCAAATCCTCCAACCCTGACAACATCCTTGTGAATCTTTTCTGAACCCTTACAAGTTTCACAGCATCTTTCCGATCGGAAGGACACCAGAATTGCACGCGATATTGCAACAGTGGCCTAAGCAATGTCCTGTACAGCCGCAACATGCCCTCCCAACACATGTACTCAACACTCTGACCTAAAAAGGAAAGCATACCAAATGCCTTCTTCACTATCTTATCTACCTCCGACTCCACTTTCAAGGAGCTATGAACCTCCACTCCAAGGTCTCTTTGTTCAGCAACACTCCCTAGGGACTGTCCAATAAGTGTATAAGTCCTGCTGAGATTTGCTTTCCCAAAATTCAGCACCTCACATGCATCTGAATTAAACTCCATCACTTTATACCTTTTTCTTTAATCATGTCTTGTTAGCTTATCAGAATGCCAACTGTGTTAGTCAGAATTATCTCACTCCAGCTATACAATAAACCAATGGTGCTAATTCCCATTATCGTTCTACTTCTGCCACTATTGTTTTTCCTAATTTATTCTACTGTAACTATTAAGTATTCTACTGCCACCTGTGCTACAATGAACCTCCATCCCAGACTAACCTGTCATGATTAGATATTTAGCTACCCCATCTATCACAATGTTTTCCTGTCCCAAGCTGACTCTACGAACTACTAATTAGATATTTAATGCCATATCCTGCTACAAGTGTCTCAAGCAGGCTGACTCTATTATCAATTAATTATTTAAATTCATGTCCTAAGTATGTACTGTCACGACGTTTCCCAAACTGCCATGATAATATTTAGTAGGCAAGGCTGACTTTATTAATTGTTATTATCTCAGCCTGCCATAGTAACCGTTCAGCCTCAGTCTGACTCTGCTAATTGGTGTAGGAGCATTCCACTGTTCTTATCCCATCCTGCCACAGTGACCTTTTGACGAATGTAGCATTCCGGAGACCCCTTGTAACAGATTGCCAGTCGTTACCATGCCTTTATCCTTCCCAATGCTTTCATGCTCTGTATTTTCTGTGCAGTGTTGCGATCTTTCATCAGACATCTTCACCCCACTTTCCCTAACTGGTCCTTATCCAAGAGTGCTCTCGCTTCTCAAGTATTCGGCTAAATACTCCTGAAATGTTTTGATGACTCATAGCTTTACCACACGTTCAAACAGTGATTTACAATTATACAATACTCTCAGAGTGAAAACTTTCTTCCTATATCTCATCTGAACATCCTGTCTCCCTTGCGTTTAACAGAAAACCCTGGATGTTAACTCTTCCCATAAGAAGTTCATTCCTATCACACGTACCGATCCCCTTAATGTGCACCTTAATCACTTCCTCACTTAGCTTTCTCCGCTCCCAGATAAAGAGCCTGAACTGAGCTTGTCTATCTTCGCCATAGCAATAGTGTCGTGCTGGAAAAGTACAGCAGGTCAGGCAGCATCCATGGAGCGGGAGAATCGACGTTTAAATCTTTCATCAGGAATGAGGCTTGAGGGTGGGACTGAGAGATAATTGGGAGGGAGTTGGGGTTGGGTGCAAGGTAGCTTGGAAAGCAAATGGTGGATGGAGGAGGGGAGAAGGTGATAAGTCAGAGGGGTAGAGATGAATAGGTCCGAAGGGTGGTGCTGAGTTGGATGTTTCAGACTGTGATAATGTGGGGGAGGGGAAATGACGAAGCCGCTGAAATCCACATTTATCCCGTGTGGTTGCAGGGTACCAAGGCAGAATATGAGTCGTTCATCTTCCAGGCGTCAGGTGGTAAAGTTTTATTGGTGGCTTATGTCCGAACCGTCGATTGTCCTGCTCTGCAATTCACATGACAGGAGAGATGTGAAAACCAAAGACTAAAAAAAGGACAAAAACTTATAGATTCAGAGTAAGTGGAATTAGACACAGTGCATAAAGAAACCATTTGGCCAGTTGAGTCTGCACTGTGCCATGGAAGAGATTCACACTCTCCACTCTATCTTTCTAAACCAGCATTTATGGTGCACCTACAAAAATAGAAATTACTCCAAAAGCTCAGCGAGTCAGGCAGCATCAGTGGAGAGAAATCATAATTAACATTGAGAATTAAAATCAGGTCCTTTGAAGGGTCTGTTGACCCGAAATGGTCATTCTGTTTTCCCCGACCTGCAATTCTGAATTTTGTCTCTTATTTACAGCACTTACAGTGCCTTCAGATTTTGTTTGCCATTTACCTGAATTGCACACATTTGCATTGTGGGAAGGAATCGGAGCAGCCAGAGAAAACTCACACGGGAGAGAGAGAGAGAGAGCAGGAGTGTGCAAATTCCACACAGTCAGTCACACAAGACTTGAATCAAAGGCGGATTTCTGACGCTGAATGGCGCAGTTCTACCCACTGAGACCTCCCAATATGCAAGCGCCTGTCCTGGAAGCAAATTGAACCCGACCTCACGCAGTGACAGGCGGTGGTACTACCCAGGAATTCTATGCAAAAATAAGCCTATGTGTTAATACTGGAAATTAACATTCGCTTAACTATCGGAACACTTTTTAAAATTACTTGGCCTATAGCCTTGTATGTCTTGGCATCACAAATTGACATCGGAAAACATCTGAAAGTTTTGAGGATTTCTGCCTCTGCAACCTTTGCATGCAATGAGTTCCAGATTTCAACCCACGGCTGTTTCAAGACATTTGTCTGAACATTCACTCAAACCTTTCCTCCTCTATACTTAAATCTATGCCACCCTGCCCCTCCCCCCGTGATCGATCTCACCATCAAAGAAAAACATTGATTTCAGTCTATGCCATCCATATTCCTGATTATTTTTTGCATTTCAATCATGTTTCCTCTCAATCTCTTCGACTCTAAGAAAAACGCCTCCAGTCTGTCCAATTTCTCTTCACAACTGAAACTCTTCTACCCAGACAGTATCCTGTTAAATCTCTCCTGCATCATTTCCAGTGCTATCATATCCGTTCTATAATGCGAATTGCATAACTGCACACAATCGACAAGACAGAGATAAATGAGCAAGTGGAATAAATGATGTAGAAGTCCACAGACAGAAATATTTTCGAATAAATTTTCTTTTCCTCAGTGCTGCCCTGTGTCCTTTTCCATAGCCTGATGTTCGAATAATCTCTGGTCCATGTGGTAAAAGCTGTTACATGAGAATTGATCTCACAACCATAGTATCGAAATGGATTGATTGGCTTGAAGATGAGCACCTGGTTCTTCTATGACGGCACCGAGGCGAAAGAAATGCCAAAGCTGGGAGTGCTCCTGGTCAAAGGCGGGAACGAAAAACATAATTGTTGTATTAGGATACAACACCAGCATTAACCCGCAATACAGATTGGATCAGCTGAAGCGTGCTGGAGCCTTCAGCGAGAGATCGATTAATTGAAAGCATTCTCTGAAATTTTCCTTTAACAATGCGCTGTTTTGTTACTTCGACATTAAGAGCTGTTTTTGATCACATCATCTCCACATCAGCCGCTTGCTCCCAATAAACACTCCAGACCAGCGTACATCACTTTAATTCCGACACAGCCACATGTCATATTCTCATTCCCTCTGTGAAAATTAGAATTGACAATATCATTCTCTGAGATGCAGCAATGTAGCATGAAGTTGACAGAGTAGTGAACAAAGAAGAACAAAGAACAGAGAAAATTTACAGCCCAGGAACACGCCCTTTGGATGTCGAAGCCTGAGCTGATCCAAATCCATTGTCTAAACCTTTCACCCAATTCCAAAGCATCCCTCTGCACTCTTCCTACACATGCATCTGTCCAGGAATTAGACTTCCCAAAATGCATCAACTCACATTTGCCTGAATTCAACTCCATCTGCCTCTTCTCCGCTCAACTGCCCTATCTATATTCTCCTTCATTCTTTGACAGTCCACTACGCTTTCTGCTACTCCACCAATCTTGGTGTCATCTGTAAATATAATGGCGATATTTGGGCGATCAACCCTTGCAGACTGGAGCATTGCAGCTGCTGGTAATTAGATTCGATGAATAAAATCTGGAATATAAACCCGCTGAGAGGAAGAGTGACAAAAAGTTTTAATTTGCTGAAAACCCATTCATTCATGTTCCTTCAAAAGGGAAATCTGCCGTCCTTAAAGAGACCTGCCAACATATAACTCCAGACCCACAATAGTACGGTTCACCCATACATTCCCTCTGACTCAGTTCAAGGAGAGTTAAGGTTGAACAACAAATGCTGTTCAGACAATGATGGTCACACTCCCGGGGAGAATAAGGAAGGATAAAAAAAGATACATGGATGACCGGGAAAATTGGGAATCGTCTCAGCGTGGTCTCAAATTCAGCTGATTATCCAAACTAAGTAGACACAAGAATACCCACGCCTCCATGAAGTCAGGTCCATGGGGACAGGGTCTGTAGGAAGGGATTTAATTGCCCGCTGAAATGTAAACTCACTTCCTCAGTCACAATGTGGGCAGGTCATTCACCACTCCCCTATGTGAGAAGGAATCAGTCAGGAGACCAACCTGCAGAGTTGCAATCAGGTTTACAAATGATAGCAAGGGTCCGATTCTGCTGTTATTGCAGGTGTTCATCCCATCCAGCAATCAACAATGCTTGGATGCCTGTTTCCAGTGGAGTACCACTGTTTCCTGATGTAGATCAATAATTCAAACATAGTTGTAGGAGTCACGTTTAGATGTTGACAGACGATGCAACAATTGGTCGTCTTGGCGACTGTGATGAATAATATCAGGGATCGCAGGGATGTATCAATCAGGTGGAAAGGAAAAACGGCGAATGGAATTGAATCCAAACCAGTAAGTGGTAATGAATTTGGAGAGTTGAAACAATAGCATTGAGGATTCTGAGTGGTGTACAGGACCAAAGAGATTTTGTAGTAGATATTCTGAAGATTGTTGGGCAGGGAGATCAGTTGTACGAGAGGCTCTTTGTTGACCACAGTCTGAGAATGATATTCGATTTTTAGCAAACGCCAATTTTGGAAACAACTGATGGAATGAGCACAAGTCTGGTCAATGCGATAATCAACATTTTTCAAAATTGTAAAATAAAATGTGGAGGGCTCGAGTATAACTCTTTGCCCATCAAGACCGCTTCACCACTCAATGAATTTACCACTGCTTCCTCTCCAAGTCATGCTAGTATGTGCCTTGGAGGGTAATTCATAAATGGTGACGTTTCAGTGCATCTTCAACCTTGTCATTATAATCGGTACAGTCTTTGAGCTTTGAAGATTCTGTCAACAAAGCCTGGATAACTTACTTCAGTGAATATTCTAGGTGGTGCACTCTGCTGCAATTGTGCCTCAGCAGTGAAGTGAATAAATATTCAGGCATTGAACAATGTACAGTAAGTGACTGTATTGTCGTGGAGGGTTTCCAGATCCTTCAGTGGTATTTCAGCGGCACCCACCTAGGCAAATGGAGAGAGTTCTGTTCAACATCTAATTTGTGCGTTGTGGACGATGTAGGCTTCACGGAGACAAGGGTTGAGTTAATAATCAAACAAAGTCGACCGACGGACATATTTTTGTCGTCAACTTCTTTTATGCGCGATCAGGTTCCATTTCTCCTAAACACTAGCTGTCAGGACGATTACACGGAGGAATTCAGCTACAATGAAGCCATCAAATCACAAAAGAATATGATTAGATTCTGATTTGTCAGAGTTATCATTGCTGTATTTGGTCTGCGGCCGAAATTCCAACCCATTTCATGACCGAAATTTCTCCACCTGTCTTTAGAATATGTAAGGACGCTGCAGGGGACAGCAGAGATTTACGAGGATGTTGCCAACTCTGTATAAAATAGACCTTCGTGGAATGATTGGTTAGGCTGGGATTATTCTCCTCGAAACAAAGGAGGTGGAGGGGTGCTCTACAATCATATAACACGAATCATAAACGTTCAATATTCGTGGAATCTTGACAGGGTAGATACGGGCAGATGGTTTGCCCCATGCTGTGAGGAGAGCACCAGAGGACATAATCTCAGAATTAGATATTGCCCATTTAATTCAGAAATGTGGAGTCATCTCTTTGCTCAGCGGCCAAACAATCTGTGCCATCAGTGTTGTTGGGTGTTTTCAAACTGTGCCAGATAGTTAAACAAAAGATGTTGAAAATTTGACGAGGTAAGTGGGCAGAAAGGAGTTAAAGATTATCAGATCAAACATGAGTTCGTTGAATGGTGCGGCAGACTCCATGGGCTCAATGGCAAACTTCCATTTGTTTAACATTTTGTCAAACGCCATATTTTATTAGTAAGTTCAGAATTGTGGGGGGATGGGATGAAGTGATAGAAAAGGATTATTAAACAGATCAGACAGATCAGGAACAAGGCTCATAATCTCAGGAAGATGAAATGTACTGTGACCTGGGGATAACAAATGACACTGGGCACAGCACAGGTGGTTGCATACATAAGTTGTGAAAGCTGAAGAAAATTGGTAGACCATATACAATTGGCAAGTCAGTGATCACGCTGGATGATGGATCGCTGTATGATTCACACACAGCAGAAATTTGTGAAAGAATGAAAAGTTGGTTTCTTTGCAGAAGTTTTCTGTGGTTCCAATTCCGAGTCACTGTTTGAATTACTGATCAGATCATTGTGTGAAGTGTTAGGTTAAGATACTCATGCGCCGCCCCCCCCCCCCCCCACTCCCCCCACCCCCCCACTGGATAAACTTGTGCTCCCGATCTATTGTTATTTGTTTCTCATTCTTTCGATACAAATTCATAGAAAGACTAGATGGAATGTGGGGCGGAAAGAAAAATGTGTTCTTTCTCATTACACTGAATTAATCTGCAATTGAATAGAATGACTGCTCTCACTCTTCATTTCGATTTTAACGTCGTGCCGATTATTCGTGAATCTCCCGTGCAGTGAAGGGCAAGAACCAGATTCTCTATCCATTCCATACCAGACGTGTGAGGTGCCAATAAAAACTGCTGGAGCGGTTTGTGAAGTTAGCAACCAGAGTGTGACTCGAACTCGTGAATGCGGAGCACAGTGGTGTAATAACCCACCACCACAATCATTCAGTCTTCTCAGCACATTTTATAGAGTGGTGACATGTCACCTCATCAGGTTATATGTGGTGAAAGTGAAGGATGCGAAATTTGCAGAGCGGAATCAAATCCACACCATTGTGATTCTGCTTGCACCAGAATTATAATAACAGCAAATGCCAACAAATCGCCATGCTCGTCAGAATGAATAGCTGTCAGTGATACAGTCTGAGTCAGAACTGTGTCGGAATGAAACAGAGAACAAGAATTTTCCCTCATAATCACATCTACATTTGACTCATAATTTCTTCAGTCACATTCAGGCTCAATGGCCTTTCTCATATGGTTGAACCTGAATTGGATTAAATCGCAAGAATCACTGTTTTGTTCGTTTCATTTTAATTTTGCTGCAACCTCACAATGTTCATTGTAATAATCACAAGTGAATTAGATTTATCTCATTGGAACCATTAATGTTGTATTCAAATTTGCTCAGACTTTATTTCAGCTTTAGGAAAATACTGCTTAGAAAATCAGAGGGTTAAAGTGCAAAAGAAAATCCACCAGTTTTGTTGCTCGTTGCTTTGGCAGATTTCACAGAGTATTAAATGGACCAAACATCATGGTATTTGTCCTCACATCCTTAACACATGTGATTAAAGGAGGAAGTCGCTCTCCAAGCAACTGGTCACTTCCTATTCATATCTTCCCTTCACAAGAAGAAAAATCCACTCAGTTCCATTCACAATGCTTCAGGTAGAATATTATGCCAAATCTTTCGAAATCCAGAGGTTTTGGAATCGATTCATATTCAGCTGCACACGTTCACGAAATTCTTTACATTTAAAGTCAACCCACTTAGACATTGTTTCCCCGCAACTTCCGACCGACTACACCACACCCCTACACCTTTACCTAGCCACACGCTGTCTCCCTCCTTGTGAATTTTTTTCCTTGTATGTCACCAAAAGTGCCTTTCCAAATATTTTGAAAAACAGATTCTCGGAGTAACAGCGATTCTGCTCTCATCATTTCTTTGTCCTTCAAAGGTTTTATCAAAGGTTTTGAATGTCTGACGTCTAGACGTTTACTCAATTGAAATATGGAATTTTCCTCCTATTTACTCTGTCCAAATATCTCATAACATGAACCCCCCACCCCCCACCCCCCAATTAAGTCTTTCTTGGTTCAGGGATAACTGTTCTAAATTTTCGAAGACAACAAGTGAATAAAATCTCATCCTCAGTACACCCCGTCTCAGCATCGTCTCTAATGGCTTTACACCCCAGTAAACACCTTCATAACCCTCTCCGAGATAATCACAGAATCCTACAGTGCAGAGAGAGCATTTCAGTCAATCAAGCCGGTGTCGACACACTGAAGAGCATCTCACCCAGACCTAGCTCCCCTCCCCATTTCTTTATATTTCACCAGAAGAAGGGGCAAACCTCCCCATTATGATATATAAAAAAAGCTGTTGGGCTATAACCTGTCATCCTGTGACTTCTGGCATTGTCCCCGCGTTATCCATGGCTAATTCACTTAATTTACTTAATTCAATCCCTGGTCACGAGAGGGCAATTTAACTTGGCCAATGAATATAACCCTCAGACCGAACAGCAATGCGAATTACTGAACCAATGTTCCATCATCGTGATCAAAACCTGTATCATTTTTAATGGCTTTATATCCTGGTAACTCAGCCTCATCAAAGCAAATCAACCCAAATTCAATGTATCGAAACACTACTCTGTGCTTTACAATCTGATTCGTGCTGCGGGAAATGTTTCTGCACTCATATTTGAATGCTTTTACGCTGTTCCTTCCTCACCTTCCTGCTGCCAATAAACACTTCAATCCGGAATAAGTCTGTCAAATGCTTTTCATTCCAACACAGTAAAAAGGAGCAGTTTGCAGAGATCACGTGTTTGCACTTTCACTGACACTCTGCCTCCCTGAGAGCTGCAGCCCTTTGCCCCACTGATTCAGGCAGCACTGTCCTTCCTGTGACATGCCTCATCGAGAATGGAAGGACAGATATCAATACCCGCACTTGGAAATGGAGCGACAATTTTAAAATAGTTACATCATGCCCAGTGGAGAATTGAGCCCTGTGACAAGCAGGGATATTAACCATTATACTACCGAGGACAAGAGTGTCAAAGGAGGCCCTTCCACCAATTGTGGCCACACTTGTCAAAAACAATGCCTAATGAACTGAATCCTATTTCAGAATGCTTACCCCACAGCCTTATTTGTCTTGGCATCAAAAGTTCACATCTGAATATTTGTTCAGGCTATAAGGGTTTCTGCCGCTCTGAACAATGCAGACAGTGTATTCCAAATTCCAACCCCCCGCTGGCTGATAAAGATTTTTCGCACATCTTCTCAAACCTTTCTGTCTTTCTCCTTAAATCTCTGGCCCCTGCTGATCGATCCCTGCATCAATGGCAAACTCGTTCACTCAACCTTGTCCGTACCCTAACTCAATCATGTCTTGTCTACATTTCCTTTACACTGCGACAAACACTCCACTCTGTCCTGTCTTTCTTCACAACTGAAACTCTTCGGCCCAAACAATATCCCGGTAAATATCTCCTGTAATGTTCTCAGTGTGATCACATCCCTGCTATAATGTGACTTGCAAGACTGCACACAACGCTCTTGCTTGAGGCTAATGAGCATTTGTTTTTTTTAAAATTTCTGGATTAGTATGAGGGCGATTCTGGCTGGGCAGAGTTTATTACCCATTCCAAATTGCCCAAAGGGCATTTGGGACTCAACCATATTGCTATGAGTCTGAAGTCACATGCAGCCCAGACCAAGTAAGGATAGCAAATTCCATCCCGAAATAACATCAATGAAACAGATTTTCTTTATCAACCATTGTAATTGGATATATAGTAGTCATTAGATTCTTCAATGCAGATATTTATTGAATCCAAATTTGACGATCATGGCATTGTGGGATTCAAGCCCGAGTACCCAGACTATTACCTCGGTATCTGGATTATCAGTCCTATGAAATTACCACAAGACCAACACAGAAAGCCACAAAGCTGATCTTGAACAATAAAATGTCTTTTCACCAAAACTGCCTTGGGTATTTTCCATGAGCCTGACGCTACAATTGTCTCTGGCCATTGTCAGTACAAGCTGCTACGTGGGGATTAATTTCACAACCGTGGATCCAAATGGATTGACTTGTTTGAAGGTCACGATGGTGGGATTGGGGCACGTTCATCCAACAACAGTGACCGCAGCAGCAGCACAGACAGAACAGTATGAATGTGAAAGAGAGTGATAGATTGTGCATTGCCTCAGAGAAATGGGAGAAGGGACGGAAAGGAGGTTTAATGATCGTGGGAAGGAGAGGAATCTCTGACAACGGGCGTGTTTGAACCCTGATATATGAAACGCAGAGATGTAAGAGAGCGGAATTTGAAGGTAAAACAATTAATTTCTTGGCATGTGTCACAAAGAGGACAACGGAGAGAACAATTAGTGCCGTGATTTGGTTTCAAATCGAGGTTGCTGTGGTCACAATGCAAAATACCGACAACCACGATCACAGCAACCATTGAACGGGATACTTGCAAGCAGCAATAGGTATACTAGCAGAGGACATGTTCGGAAGAACAGCAAATGTACAATATCAGTACTCAGTGAACAGGGACAGATATGTGGGAACTGACAATGAGCTGAATCTTTCAGTTCGATGTCCTCAGAGACTGTGGAGATCCCTTGAATGACAATGAGATCGATCGATTTCGACAAAACATCAAAGACTCGGGGGACAGTACTGGATATTGTTGAAATGTATGCTTCAATAGCATTTTAGCTTAACATCAGCACAGCCGCCCAGATCCAACCGGAAATGTGGATGGGAATGTGCGCGTGGAGTTACTCTCTGGTTCCAGTGATGCAATAGGTGAGCGTCCTGTCCTTCTGTGATGGTATAGGGGCGCAAGAAATTCCTCGGTTGAGTGTGCTCCTGCTCAAGGGAATGGTTGTCCCCGTTTATACTATCATAGCGATTTCCGGTGCATCTTCCTAAAACAGCTGAGTGGCACAAGTGGAGCGTGTTGAACCCTTAACTTTGCAATGGTTTTGCTGCAAAGATGATTTTGCTGTTTGGATCTGTGTTTCCGACACTGGCGGTGGCAGCTACATCTCCTCGCATCAGCTCAGTTTCTTCCACACAGTCAAGACTTCAACCTGGAGAAGGTGATATTTTAAACTAGTCATCGTTGGGGGTTGGGACACCGGAAATTTTGATGTTTACGTTCGACAAATAAAACATGAAATACAAGCCTGACCTCAGGAACAGAGATCATGACTTTAATTTCCTGCAATCCCATTCATTCATGTCCCCGATGCAGGGGATTCAACCATCTTCACCCAGTCCTGCCTCCGAGAGACTCCAGGACCAGAAAAACATGAGCTGACCCTTAATTCAAGAATCTCCACCGTGTGGCGAAGCAGTCTAATCGGCCCTTCCAGTCCACACGGTACAGCCGAAGCGCATTCCACCAGACCCCACGGTATTCCCTGTCCCATAAGCCTGCATTTCCCATTGTTGATCCCTGTAACTGGCACATCTTTGGTCAGAGGGAGAAATAAAAACGCAAACACAAAGAGAATGTGAAGATTGCCCACAGACAGACACCCAAGGCTGGGATCACATCCGGGTTTGTGGTGTAGCCAGACAGCAACGAACGAGGGGCAAAGAATAAATGTTGTCATCACCAGTGATACTCACACCCCGTGGGTGAATGAGGAAGAATGAAAACACATTCACAACATGGAAAGCAGGATTTGTATCTGTGTGGACACAATTTAAAAGGATCGTTCACCCTGTGTAGAAACAAGGCACACTGATACCACAGAGAAAGCAGGGCAATGTGGGAACTGCTGGAAGGGAGTTAATTAACCATAGAAATGGAATCTCATTTAATCAGTAACACTGGGGAGAGCCCCTTTAACAGTTCCGTGTGTGGGAAGGGATGACTGAGCAAACCAACCTCCGGAGACTCCAGCAGGATTACATATCCCATCAGGTGTTCGATTATGATGACAATGCGGCTGTTAATCCCAACCAGCTGCCTGCTCCATAGCGTCAGTCAGAGTCATACAACATGAAAACAGGCCTGTCAGTGCAACCGATCCATGCTGAACATACTGCCAAAGTAACCCATTCCCGTCTGCCTCCTCCTGTACCCGCTGAGTGGTGATAATGCCCTTGTAGTTTTATTACTGTGTTGTTTATCCAACGCCCAGATAATATTTTGGGGACAAAGCGTTCAGGTCCTGGCATGGCAGATAGTGGAGTTTGAATTCAATAAGCACCTGGAATTGAAGAGTCTCGTGATGACCTGAAAAAGATGTGTGTAAAAACCCATCTGATTCACTCATGCCAGTTCGGGAAGCAACCTGCCGTATTCATCTGCTCTGTCCCACAGGAGACTCCAGATGGATAATACCGTGGTTGACTCTTAAATGCGCTCTGGGAAATAACTGACGTACTCGGCATGAATACATTTATTTTTAAAATCCCACTTTCCCATTCATGTTTGGAATCAATTGTTCATTAAATGCTGCAAACATTCCCTCATCAATCACTTCCTCAGCAAGTTAATTACACATGTAAAACACCGTCCCTCAAAAAATGCCGCACATGCCTTTTTTTAAAAAAAATCTCTCTTTTCATCTTAAACATATGCCCTCTCGTCTTGACTTTCCCCTCCTGCGAAAAGGACGCCATCATTAACTCTAAACTTGTCTCTCAATAATTCATAAACTTCTGTCAGGTCGCCGTTCAAACCCCTAACCAAGAGTGAAAACACTCTCAACTAGGAGAAAGTGAGAACTGCAGATGAGAGATCAGAGTCGAGAATGTTGTGCTGGGAAAGCACAGCAGATCAGGCAGCATTTGAGGAGCAGGAGAATCGACGTTTCGGGGAAGAGCCTGGTGAAGGACAATTGCGCGAAAAACAAATATTTTCCTGCTCCTGGGATGCTGCCTTACCTGATGTGGTTTTCCAGCACCCCGATCTCGAATCTGAAAATAGTATCAGCCTATCCAGCCTTTCATTATTACTCAAACCTTCCACAGGCAACAAGCGTGTATAACTTTTGTGAACCTACAATAGCTGAATAATATCATTTCTACAAATGGGCGACCAGAACTCGACATAATATTTCAGAAGACGCCTCATCAATGTCCTGCAAAACTTCAACATAACGTCCCAACTACTATACACAAAGGTCTGAACAATGAACGGAAGTATGTTGAATGCCTTTGAACCATCTTGTCTGTTGGTAATGCAAATTACAAGGAATTATGTACCTGCACACCGAGCTTCCATGCTCTCCAACATACGCAAAGCCATATTCTTTTTGTTGTACCAAATGCAATATCTTCCATTTATCCATATTGAACTCCATGTTACATTTTTCAGTACAACGACTCATTGGATTAAGATCCTTTTGAAACTTAGATAATCTTTCTCACTGTCTACAATTCTGGCGTCGCCTGCAAACCTGCGAAGCATGCCTGCTGTGTGTTCCACTGTTTTCTCATATAGATCAATGATTCCTATTTACTTGTAGTGGCCGTGATTTAGCAGTGTGCAGATCATACAACAGTTAGTCATGCAATTAACCATGAGGAAGAAAGCCGCAGACTACAGGGAGATATCAAACAATTGGAAATAGAACTGGTGAAAGCAATTCATTCCAGGGAACTGGGTGATAATGAAGCAAAATTAAACTTCAAACCAGCTGCCCACGCTCCAGTTATGTCACTCAGCTGTCTTAGCAAGATGCAATGTAGATTGCTGTTATTATAAACGGGAACAAATTTTCCATTCTGCCCCGCCTTTGCACAGAAGCACTCCGAACCTTGAAATTGCTTACGCCTCTAAACCGTCATAGAAACACCGTGCTTTCTCCGGTTGCGTCACTTGAGCAATCGAGTATCTCTGCAACCTCATTCCCATCTTGATATCAAGTTGGTTATTTGCGACTGCGCCACTCAGTTCCTCTGATTCTGGGGCTGGGAAATGGGACTATGTGGCAGCAGTGGTTACTGCCTTGTGTGGGGAAACTCGTGAAGTAAACGATGTTAAACTGCATTGCTATTGAAGTATACATTTCAACAAAAATTTGGTAAAAACAATGACTGCAGATGCTGGAAAACAGATTCTGGATTAGTGGTGCTGGAAGAGTACAGCAGTTCAGGCAGCATCCGAGGAGCAGTAAAATCGACGTTTCGGGCAAAAGCTTTTCATCAAGAATTCAGGCAGAGAGCCTGAAGGGTGGAGAGATAAGTGAGAGGAGGGTAGGGGTGGGGAGAAAGTAGCATAGAGTAGAATAGTTAAGTGGGGGAGGGGATGAAGGTGATTGGTCTGGGGGGAGGGTGGAATGGATAGGTGCAATAGAAGATAGGCAGGGAGGACAAGTCCGGACCAGTCATGGGGACAGTGCTGAGCAGGAAGTTTAGAACTAGGGTGAGGTGGGGGAAGGGGAAATGAGGAAAATGTTGAAGTCCACATTGATGCCCTG
Source organism: Chiloscyllium punctatum (assembly GCF_047496795.1). Taxonomy (NCBI): domain Eukaryota; kingdom Metazoa; phylum Chordata; class Chondrichthyes; order Orectolobiformes; family Hemiscylliidae; genus Chiloscyllium; species Chiloscyllium punctatum. The sequence goes on from NC_092751.1 coordinate 27,882,254, forward strand.
GGGTGGAAGTGTACCAAGGCGGAAGATGAGGCGTTCTTCCTCCAGGTGTCTGGTGGTGAGGGAGCGGCGGTAAAGGAGGCCTAGGACCTCCATGTCCTCGGCAGAGTGGGAGGGGGTGTTGAAATGTTGGGCCACGGGGCGGTGTGGTTGATTGGTGCGGGTGTCCCCGGAATCTTTGATGTTTTGTAGAAATCTATTGATCTCAGCCTTCAACACATTAATGATGAAATCACCACAGCCACTGGGGGAACCGATGTTAAACCGCCAGCCCATTCTGAGTTCCCACATATCTGCAACTGTTCGCTGAGCACTGATATTGTGCATTTGGTGCACTGCCTAACATTTCTTATGACACTGTACTTATTGCATGCGTTTAGTGTGTCCGTCTGTGGGTTGCCGTGATCGTATAGTGGTTAGTACTCTGCGTTGTGGGCGCAGCAACCTCGGTTCGAATCCGAGTCACGGCAATAATTCCTCTATGTCTCCCAGTCTTCTGTGAAGCACACATAAAACAGTTGTTTTAAAGTTTTGATTTTCTCCAAGGTGATTTTTTTTCCTTCAAGCTCTGCTCGCTCACATCTCTGTGTTTCATATGTCAGAATTCAAATCCACCCGTTCTCAGAGATTTCTTCACTCCTACGATCACTAACCGAACTTTCCATCCCATACCCCCATTTCATTAATTTGGAGATGCTGGTGTTGGACTATAGAGTACAAAGTTAAAAATGACCCAATACCAGGTTATTGTCTTACAGGTTTAATGGAAGCACTAGCTTTCGGAGCGCTGCTCTTTCCTCATGTGTTTGCGGAGTCATTTCCTATTTCACTAAGGTATTGCAGAATCTAACACTGACTCTCAGATTGATACCGATCAGTCTGTGTGGCTGCAGTCACTGTTGCTGGGTGAACGTGCCCCAACCCGACCATCGGGATCTGCAGACCATTTGATCCAAATGGTTACCACTGTTGTGAGATCAATGCTCATGTCGCAGCTTTTACTGATATGGACCAAATATTATTGGGGAGGTCAAGGTCAGAAAAATGGCACAGAACAGTATCGGGGAAAAGTGACTTCATTGGATAAGATCAGTTTCACTGCTTTTTTCAATGGCCAAGCGCTATTTCCACTGAACACTGAACTGTTAATTCAGACACCTGGGACCTGGGTTTGACTCCGACAATGCTCGGTGGCAGAATTGGGATTCAATAAATATCTGGAATTACGAATCTTATAACTCCTATATATCCATGTTCAATTGTTGAAAAAAAAAACAAAACCATCTGACGTCATTTAAGGAATGAAACTGTCATTCTGACTTGCTCGGGCCTCCATGTGACTCCAGACTCACTACAATATGGTTGAGGCTCAACTGCCCGCTGTACAATTAGGGATACCAATCAATACTGCTGAGCCAGCGACGCCCTCATACTGTAACAGAATAGAAAAAAAAAGTTCATTCGGCCCTAGCTAGATTACTGTGTGCAGTTCTGCAATTCAGAGTACTGCATGGATGTGATCGCACTGGGAACGTTGCAGTAGAGATTCACTGGGATATTGTCTGGGCTGAAGAGTTTCAGTTGTGAGGAGAGATTGGACAGACTGGCGTTGTTTGTCGCCGAGCAGAGGAGTTTGGAGAAGACATGACTGAGATGTACTAAATACTGAGGGATATGGATAGGATAGACGGAAAGAAGCTTTTGTTATTGATGAAGGGATCGAACACTGGGGCCAAGAGATTTCGGGAAAAGGCAGAAAGGTTTGAGTAGATTTGCGGAAAGGGTCAGAGAGGCGGAAATCATTCTAACCTTAAAAAAAATTGAGATGTTAATTTGCGATGCCAAAACATGTAAGATTATGGGCTAAACGATGGATAACGTGATTCAGGTCGTTAAGCAGTTGTGTTTGACAAGTGAGGCCACAACAGGCCGAAGGGCCTCCTTTGATGTTGTTGTCCTCCACAGTATCGTGGTTAGTGTCCCCGCCCGTCACAGGGCTCATTTCTCCCCTGGGGGCATCGTCAAGTTTTAAACCTGTCGCTCTGTTCCCCAGTGGAGGTTATTCATGGCTGGCCTTCCATTCTCGATGGGACATGTCACAGGAAGGACAGTGCAGTCTGAATCAGCTGGGGAAGGGCTGCAGCTCCTGGGGAGATGGAGTGTCAGTGAAAGTGCAAACACGTAACTTCAGCAAACTGCACATTGTGTTTGTGTTGCAATGAAAACCATTACATAGAGTTGTTCCTGACTGATATGTTTATTTAAAGCAGGAATCTGAGGGAGAAAACAGAATAAACCTATTCAGATCTGAGCACAGAGACATTTCCAGCAGAACTACTGAGGTTGTACAGCGTAGAACCGCGTTTGGATGCATTGAATTCGGGTTGGTGGTCGCAGCTTGCTTTCACTAGGCGGAGTTCCCAGTGTGTAAAGCCGTTACACATGATACAGATCGTGGTCAATGTGATGGTACATTTGCTCAGTGGTTCACACTGCTCTTAAGTCTATAGGTTAGGTGGATTGGCCATGTTACATTGCGCTGATGTGTCCAGGGAGTGAATTCAGTAAGTTAAGTGAATTAGCCATGGGTAACGCGGTGATAAGGTCAGCAGTCACACGATGTCAGGTTTTATTCCAGCAGGTTTATTTGAAATCACAAGCCAGAGGGCTGCTGGGATAGAGACGGGAGCTAGGTCTGTTTGAGATGCTGTTCAGAGTTTCCCTATGGACTCGATTGGCTGAACTGTACTTTCTGCATTGTAGGGGGAGTCTGTGATTCTATCAGAGAGGACACTGCCAACATTTACTGGACTGCTTAGACATTGGAGACGATGCTGACGGTATTTAGTTGGGATGGAATTTTATTTATTTGTGCTTTGGAAAATTTGAAACTAAATCAAGGAAAACCGAATGGAAGTTTTCCAGAGTATATTCACTCTTTCAAGTTCATAAATTTCTGAAAGTCAAGATTTCAAAACCATCGATGTAGGACAAAGACATAATGGGAGCAGAATTTCTGTCACTCAGACAATCCGTTTCCAAAATATTTGGAAAGGCACATTTAGAGACACAGAAGCAGTGAGTTTCATCAGGTGAGAGATAGCCTGTGGCCAGGTAAAAATGTAAAGGAGGGTGTAGGGGCTAGAAGGTGCGAGGAAACAATATCTAATTTGGACGACTTCAGGTGCAAAGGAATATCGGAAATGTCTGCAGCTGAGTAAGATTCAGCAAAAAAAAACTCATAGTTTTGAAAGATTTCTATTAATATTCCAAATGAAGCATTATAAATGGAACTGAGCAGATTTTGTCTATTGTCTCGGACAGCTATTCCATAATGAATAGGAAGTGACCCGTCTCTTGGAGATCGATTTCCTGCTTTAATTCCATGCCTTAAAGATGGGAGGACGATCGCCATGATGTTGGGTTCATTTGATACCCATTGAAATCTGCCAAAGTAACTGAGCATCAAAACTGCCATCTTGTTTTGTAGTTCAACCTTCTGTTTTTCTCATCAGTATTTTCTTTAAGCTGAAATAAATTCGGAGCAAAATTGAATGCAACATTTAACGTGGAGAATCTTGCTCTTGCCCTTCATTGCACCGGAGATTTGTGATAAATCGATACCTCATCAAAGTCGAAATAAAGCAATTTGATTCTGTTGTAAGTTACATTGGGACAATGAAAAGGAGTGCAAACGTTTCTTTTCTCCTTTCATTCCATCTTGACGTTCTGTGAATTTACATCGAGTGAAAGGGGTACAAATAAGGAGAGATCAGGTGCAATAGTTTATCCAGTGGGATTGTGAATTTTAATGTAACACTCCACACAAAGTTCTGATCAGTATTCTTAACAGTCAATTGAATTGGAACCGCAGAAAACTTTTCCAATGAAACGAATTTTTCATTATTTCACAACCTTTTGCTGTGTGAATCATACCGCGATCAATCATCCAGCGTGATCACCAAGTTGGCAACAATTTTCTTTAGCAATCACAACATCCGCTGATGGGGGAGTGCCGAACCAGAGGACACAACTTAAAAATAAGGGGTAGACCATTTAGGACAGAGATGAGGAGAAACTACTTCACCCAGAGAGTGGTGGCTGTGTGGAATGCTCTGCCCCAGAGGGCAGTGGAGGCCCAGTCTCTGGATTCATTTAAGAAAGAATTGGATAGAGCTCTTAAAGATAGTGGAGTCAAGGGTTATGGAGATAAGGCTGGAACAGGATACTGATTGGGAATGATCAGCCATGATCATATTGAATGGCGGTGCAGGCTCGAAGGGCTGAATGGCCTACTCCTGCATCTATTGTCTATTGTCTATTGTCTATTATCTGCACATACCCATCCTCGGCGTGCCCAGTGCCATTTGTTGTATCCAGTTCACGGCACATTTCCTGGTCATGAAATTATGAGCTTAGTTCCTGATCTGTCTGATCAGTTTGAGAAACCTTTTCTATTACTTCATTCCATCCCCTCAGAATTCTCAAGGTATCAATCAAATAGGGCGTTGGACCAAATGATGTAGGAATGGAAGTGGGCCATTCAGCCCATTGAGTCTGCTCCACCATTCAACGAACTCATGGCTGATCTGATAATCCTCAACTCCATTCTCCAGCATTGCCACGACAAAGCTTCATCATCTTTCTGGTTAAACATCTGTCTGGCACAGTTTGAAAATACACAACAACTCAGCCTCAACAACAATTTCGGCAAGGGGTTCCACCGATTCACTGGATCCTGAGTAAAGAAATTACTCCTCATTTCTGAACTGAATAGGCAATATCTAATTCTGAGTTCATGTCCTCTGGTGCTCTCCTCATACCAGAGGGTGAACCACCTGCCCGTATCTACCCTGTCAAGATCCCATGAATCTTGAACGTTTATAAATGTTACTATGTGATTATAGAGCTCCCCTCCCCCTCCTTTGTTTCAAGGAGAAAAATCCCAGCCTAACTAATCATTCCACGAAGCTCCATTTTCTCCAGTGTTGACAACATGTTCATTAATCTCTGCTGTCCCCTTTAGCGTCCTTACATGTTATTAAGGCAGGAGGAGACATTAATGCGAAGAAACGGTTGAAATTTCAAGCACAGACGGCAATTGGATCTTGAAATCAGACAGTGACTGGAATCAGATTGGTCCACACAAGGACGAAATAGAGTAATGATCACTCTGACAAATGAGAATTTAATCATATCTCATTGACATTCAATAACTTTACTGTAAACAAATTACCCCGTGTAATCGTCCACAGAGCTATTATTTCGGGGGATAAAACTTATAGAAACTGGCTACATAAACACTTTGACAACAATAACATGTTCTTGAGACATTTTTTGATTATAAACTCAACTCATTGTTCTGTGAATCCTACATCGTTTGCAAGGCACAAATGAGACGTGGAATATAACTCTCTCCATTTGCCTAGATGGGTGTAACTTCAATAACACTGAAGGAACTGGACACCGTCCACGACAATGCAGTCACTTGAGTGTACCCTCTTCAACACCTGCAATATTCATTCCCTTCAACGCTAAGGCACAATTGCAGCAAAGTTCACCATCTATAAGATGCACTGGAGTAAGTCATTCGGGCATTTTTGACAACCTTCAAAGCTCAACAGCTGTACTGACTATAAGGACAAGGTTGGAAGATGCAACAAAACGCCACCGTTTTCAAGTTCCCCTCCAAGGCCCATAGCACCCTGACTGGGAAAGGAATCAGTGAGAAACTCATCAGTGAAACGGCCTTGATGGGCAAAGTTGCATACTTCAGCCTTCCATCTTTTATCTTACAATTTTAAGAAAAATGTTGATTGATGCCGTGACCAGACTTGTGCTCAGTCCTTTAGCTGTTCCCTGACCTGTTGGTTGCTAAAGTTCTGCAATCAGCCACAGCCTGTGGTCAGCAATAGAGAATATCTCAAAATCCACTCAATCAACTGACTCCCCTCAAGATTGGAGTGGTGTTGGAGAAGCACAGCAGGTCCGGCACCATTTGAGGAGCAGGAAAAATGGACGTTTCAGTCAAAAACCTTCATCACGAATGAGACTGGGAGCACATGGGATGGAGAGAGAAATGGGAAGGGGGTGGGGCTGGGAACAAGGTAGCTGAGAGTGCTGTAAGTGGATGCGGGTGGGCGGTGAATATGAAATGTCAGAGAAGTAGGTGGAGTGGATAGGTGGGAATGAAGATGCACAGGTGGGGCAAGTCAGGCGGATGGAGTTGAGCCGGAAGGTGGGAACTGGGGTAAGGTAGGGGGAGGGGAAATGAGGAAACGGGTGAAGTCCAAATTGATACCATGGTGTTGAAGCGTCCCGAGGCAGATGATGAGGCTTTCTTCCTCCAGGCATCGGGTCGTGAGGCAGTGGCGATACAGGAGGCCAGGGACCTTCATGTCCTCGGCGGAGTGGGAGGAGGAGTTGAAATGTTTGGCCATGGGGCACTGGGGTTGATTCTTGCGGGTATCCTGGAGATATTCTCTGAAGTGTTGTGTGAGAACACATCGCCTGTCTCCAACTTAGAGGAGACCGCATCGGGAGGACTGTATACAAGAAATGGCATGTGTGGAAGTGCAGTAGAAACTTTGATGGATATGGAAGCCTCCATTAGACCCTTGGACAGAGGTGAGGAGGTAGATGTGGGTGCAGGTTTTGCAATTCCTGCAGTGACAGGGAAATTTATATTTCCCTCAACACCCCTATCCACTTTTCACAAAGACTCTTTCCTCCACGACTACCTAGTCAAGTCCACACCCTCCAAAAACCCACCCTCCCCTCACGGCACCTTACCCTGCCACCACAGGAAATGCAAAACCTGCACCCACATCTTCCCTCTCACAAGGGCTTCCCTCTTCCAAGGCTCCACTGAGCCTTCCACATCCATCAAATATCCGTGTGCACTTCCACACATGTCATTTATTGCATCTGTTGCTCGCCATGCGGTCTCCTCTACATTGGGGCCAACAGACACATTCTCGGAGAGCGCTTCAGAGAACATTTCCAGGGAACCCGCAAAATTCAACTCCAACGCCCCCTGACCAAACACATCAATTACCACGTCCCCGACTCTCCCAAGGACATGCAGTTCCTGGGTCTCCTCCACCGCCATTCCCTCACCACCAGACGCCAGATATTCCACTTCGGGACCCTCAACCCCAGGGCATCAACGTGGTCTTCACCAGTTTTCTCATCTCCCCACGGCCATCTTATCCGAGTTCCAAATTTCGAACGGCACCATCCTACTGACCTGTCCCACTTGTCTATTTTCCTTTCCACCTATCCACTCCACCCTCTTCTCCGACCTATCTCCTTTAACCCATCTCTATCCACCTCTTGCACTCTCAGCTAAATTCTTCCCAGACCCAGTCCTCCCGTTTATCGCTCCACCCACGAGGCTCCCAGCTTTATTCCTGATGAAGGGCGTTTGCCCGAAACGTTATTTTTTTCTGAAACTCAGATGCTGCCTGACCTGCTGTGCTTCTTCAGCACCACTCTAATCTTGATTCTGATTTCCAGCACCTGCAGTACACACTTCCGTCCATCTGATTCCCCTGTCTATTGATCTTGAATAGGCCGTTGCTAAAGTTCCAGCATCGTTTCCCGGCTTTTATATTCCCACCTGCGGTCAAGAACATCGAGACCACTTGATCCCTTGTCCAATCACCTTCAAACATTCGTGAATGTCTACTCTAATTTCTCTTTTATTACTTTAAACCACTCAGTATTCACACTTTTCTCATTGTGAGTCCTCAAATTCATTCTCACCCACTTCACTGGATTGAATTCCCTTCAGCACATTTTCTTGCCAATTGTTTCCAATCTCCCTGCAGTCTATGCCTTTCTTCCTCATGGTTTAAGACATAACTAATTGTTACCTGATTTGCAAACTGCTAAATGAATGCCACGACAAATAAGTAAAAATCGTTGACCTGTATGAGAAAACAATAGAACTCATGGAAGCCATGGTTCATAAACTTGCAGAGGACAGCAGAATTGGAGACTGTAAAGAAGGTGATCTAAGGTTCCAGAAGGATCTTAATCCATTGCGTATTTGGGCTGAAAAATGTCTCATGAAGTTCAATCAGGATAAATGGAAGGTATTGCATTTTGCTACATCAAATATTAGTAGTGCTTATACAATTAATGACCGCCATTGCATCGTGTTGTGGAACACGGAGGCCAGGAATGCAAGTACATAATTCTTTTTAATTTGCTTCATATATAGACAGAATAGTTAAAAAAATGTCATCTTGCCTTCGTTGCTCTGTCCTTTGAGCGTAGGAGTTGGTACGTTATGTTGAAGTTGAATAGGACATTGGGTGATGCGTCTTCTGGAAAACTGTGTCCAGTTCTTGTCTCCCAGGAATAGCAAGGAAATTATTCAGCTGGAGTAGGTTTAGAAGAGGTATACCAGCGTATGGCGAGTGGGGAAGTTTTGTGTTATAACGAAAGGCTGGACAGACTGAGAATATTTTCACTCGAGCACTGGACTTTGAAAGGCGACCTGATAGAAATTTATAAATTATTGAGAGTTCGGCTCGAGTTAACTGTAACTGTCTTTTCTCCAAGGAGGGGCACTTCAAGACGAGGGGCACTTCAAGATGAGAGGGCAAATGTTTAAAGTGAAAAGAGGGATTTAAAATAAGACATGAGAGGCTTTTTTTTAACAGAGGATGGTTTATGTGTGCAATTCACCTCCTGAGGCAGTGATGAATGAAAGTACATTTACAATATTTACAGGATATTTGGATCGATAAATGAATTGGAAAGTATCAGTGGGATTAACAAAAGCTATTCATTCATGCCAATACCATAATCTATTGCCCAGAGGGAAGTTCAGAATCAACCACGATATTATGGATCTGGAATCACATACCAGCCAGACCAGATAGGTAAGGCAGTTTCCTTCCCTATCAGGCATGAGTGAATCAGATCTACTGATTCAACATCATTATTAGACTCTAGGTATTTGTTGAAATAAAATTCCAGCATCTGCCGTGCCAGGGTTTGAATCCGTGTCCACAGAATTATATCTGGACATTCATATTAACAATGCAGTAATAATATCACAAGGGCATTATTAACCCTCAGCAGTTACAAGAGCCATCAGATGCGACTCGTTCAGTTTGGCATTATGTTCAGTATGAGCTTGTCGGAGTGAAAGGCCTGTTTTCATGCTGTGTGAGTCTATGACTTTGACGCTATGAAACTGGCAGCTGGTTGGGATTAACAGCAGCGTTGACAGTTTAATTGATCTCCTTCTGGAATATGTAATCTTGCTGGTAAATCTGGAGGTTCTTCTGCTCATTGAGCCCTTCCCATACACGGGACTGTTGAATATTCTGTCCCCAGTTTGACTGAGTAGATGAGTTTCCACTTCAGCAGGTAATTGAATCCCGCATTGCCCTGGTTTCTCTGTGATATCGGTGTCTTTGTATCTACCCAGGATGAACGATTGGTTGAAATCATGTCAACGCAGACGTAAGTCCCGTTGTCCATGTTGTGAATGTGTTTTTATTCTTCCTGATACACCCACAGGGTGTGGATGTCGCTGGTCAGGACAGCATTTGTTGTTCATCCTGATTCGCTGCTGCCTCACTGCTCGAGAGACATGGATTCGATCCCAGTCTCGTGTGACTGTGTGCAGTTTGCACATTCTCTCTTTGCTTGTGTGAGTTTCCTCCCACAGTCTGTAGGTGTGAAGGTTACTGGGATCAGTCATGGGAAATGAAGGGGAATGGAATAGGTATGGAGTGTGGGTCTGAGAGGATGTGCTTCAGAGTGACAGTGTCGACTGCAAGGGCTGAATGGCCTGCTTTCCCACACGGTTTTCATTCTCGGATTAAGGGTCAGCTATTTTGTTCAGGTCCTGGAGACATAAGTAGGCAGGATTGGGTAAAGATGGTAGCATACCCTGTATAAGCGACATGTATGAATGGGATTGCAGGAAATTAAAGGCATGTTCTCTGTTCCTGAGATCAGGCTTTCATTCCAGGTTTTATTAATCGAACTTTAACATTACCAGTTCCGTGTGTGAGTCCCCAAGGATGCCTAGTTTATTATATAACCACAACACCACCTTCTCCAGGTTGCAGTATTTATTGGGAACAAGAAGCTGATTCTGAGCTGATGCGAACAAAAGCAGATGCCAATGTCAAAACCAATGATCCAAATACGAAAATGAAATTTCAAACCTTGCCATCCCAAAGTTAAACTCTCCACACACTTTAGATGCGCCAATCGGCTGTCTCAGCAACATGTACTGTTTATGGTCATAATATTATAAATGGGGGCAAGTATTACCTTCCGCCCCGCTTTTGACCAGAAGCTGTCCCAACCTTGGAAATACATGCGCCTCTCTCCTGTCATTCCATCCCAGTTTCCAATTGGATCTTCGTGCATGCTTCACACAGTTTCTCTGATTCCGGGTCTGGAACTGGAATGATGTGTGATTGCATGCAGCATTTGGTCCTCCCTTGTTTGGGCAAAGTGATGAAGTAGCCGATATTCAAATATAATGCTATCGAAGCATACGTTTCAACAATATTCTGCACTCTGCCAAGAGTTGGAGAGTTTCGTTAATCCCATTCTCCTGTACTCTCATTCATGGAATCTCCACAGTCTCTGGGGACGCTAAAGTTAAAGATTCGGTTCATTCTGCGTTCCCACATGCCTGTCGCTAAGTCCTGATATTGTACATTCTTCCTGACATTTCCTCTGCTACCATACTGGTTGCAGTTTATAAGTGTAGTCTGTGGAATGCTATAACCGTTTAGTAGTTCGCATTCTGCATTGTGATTGCAGCGACCTCAGCTCGAATCCACAGCATGGCGGTCAGTTCTCTCAAAGTTTTACTTTTGGTGTAACACGGTCAGAAATTAATCGTTTTTACAAGACAATATTCTCCGAGGTGATGATCTGTTTTCCATCGAATTTTGCTCTCTGATATTTCTGCGTTTCATGTATCAGGATTTAAACCCAAAAGTTCTCGAAGATGTCTCTCCCTCGCACTCTCCCAAACTCTCTTTTCCATCCCTCATCCCATTTGACTGAGGCATTGCACAATCTAACATACACTTTCACGTTGATACCATCCAGTCTGTGCCGTTGCTCTCACTGTTGCCCCAATCTCTTCATTGGCACCTTCAAATCATTCGATCCGTTTGGATACCTTGGCTATGAGATCAATTCTCTTTTAGCAGCTTTTACTGACATGGACAAGAGATTATTGGAGTGTGAGGCTCAATAAAAGAGCATAAGGAATAATTGGGGAAAAGAGACTCTATTGGAAAAGATCCCCCATGAGGGCTTTCTGCGATAGCCTAGTGGTATTATCGCTGGATTGTTAACACAGCAAAGCCAGGTAATATTCTGGGCAGAAGGGTTGGATTCTCACCACACCACGATGATGATAGTATGTAAATGCAATAAATGCCAAGAATTAAGAATACGTTGTTGAAAAACCCATGTGTTTCACTGACGTCCTTGAGGGAAGGAAACTACCGTCCTTATCTGGTCTAGCGTCCACGTGACTCCAAACCGGAAGGCAATAAGTGCTGCAGAGCTACCCCCGATGCTATTACAGAATAGAAATATGTTCATTCGGCTCAGTGCTAGAATTGTCCAGGGATGAGATCGCACTGGGAACGTTGCAAGAGAGATTCACTCGGATAGTGTCGTAACTGAAATTGTACATTGAAAAATACCTTGATTGTTTGCTATGTCTCCGATCTGTTAGAATGACCATGTGAGCTTCACTTCTTTCATATGTAAAGTGCAAAACTTTTTTATTTTAAATTTTCATTCTCAGGTGAAGTTTAACAACTGGTGTCTGCCCCCATGTGCTGCTGTCTGTTTCATAATGTTTAGAATGATTCTAATTTATAAAAATGAGTTACCAGAGACTTACATGGATTCATGCAGTTTTTGAGCAAAGTACAATGTAACTCTGCAAGTACAAATTCACCCCACAGACGTATGTGTGTGTGTGTGTGTGTGTGTGTGTGTGTGTGTGATGTGCGTGCACACGCGCGTGCGCACTCGTGTGTAGGAGGGTCTCTGTTTGTAGATAGGGCAATGGGATCACCTGTACTGTGACATGAACCCAATGACCATGGGTACCGAATTCAGCTATCAGTCTCTGCGGGGGCACTTTTAGCTGCTGCCTGTTCCGAAGACCGCCTTGGAGGATTGTCACCCGAAGATCCGAGGTCGAATGTCCTGGATCACTGAAGTGTTCTCCAACTGGGAAGGGGCACACCTGTCTGTTGATTGATGTGCAGCGCCCATTCCGCTGTCGTAGCCTCTGCTCAGCTTCACCAATGTACCATGTCTTAAATCTTTCTTGCCTGCAGCTTGTTGTTTTTTTTAATATTAGCGTCAGTCTAAACATTATGGCATAGACGCAGCATACCGGGACTAACACCTTCAACATATTACCTGTACTGACACTAATTGGTAAAGCCCACCTGAGAATGTAACTGTTAAAAGAAAGTTTTTCGATTTACATGAGAAAGAAATGAACCTTACATAGTCATTCTAACAGATGGAAGACTTAACAAGCAATCAAGGTATTTTTCCAATGTATAATTTCAGTGACATTACACTGTAACCTTTCGCTATAAATTCTGTACCTTACTGCTGTGTACTCCACAGCCACCTGATGAAGGAACACCTCTCCAAATGTTATTGCTTCCATTAAACCTGTTGGACTATGACCTGGTGTTGTGCGATTTTTAACTTTGTATTAGAATGCGGATCCCACAATTAAAATAGAGACGAAGAAGCATTTATTCTCTCAGACAGTTCTGGATCAGTGAACTTTCTTGTAGAAGACTGTTGAGGAAGTGTCATTAGGTGTAATGAGGCTGTGATCGGCAGATCTTCAAACAGCAAAGACATCAAGCGTTATGGCGAAAGGCAAGAAAGTGCAGTTCAAGGTTGTCAGACCAGATATGAAACCATTCAATAGCGGAACAGACTTGGTGGTCTGAATGGTGACTATGAGTTCCTAAAATTGTTGGCCTTAATATGAAGCTGCAAAACCGACCTGAGAAAAATGTGCCAAATTTAAAAAAGGCGTGGTCCCCCGGAGCACTGAGCCGAGGTGAAATGTACAAAGAACAACACACAAAGGGCAGACAATATTGGGTAATTGATCCGTAGTGATCAGTATACCAAGATAAACAGGAAAGCCGATAGTCAGTATCTACATTGAACCTGGCTCCACGAGGCATGTAGTTAACTCTCACAAACCACTATTCCCCTTCCGTTTTCCTGACGACCCCTCGGTTCTTGTTTTAAACTGATTGAACGTCAGGCAATTGCAGATGACATTGCTGATGTGGATCTGCAGCATATAGAACATTAGTGCGCAGTACAGGCCCTTCGGCCCTCGATGTTGCGCAGCCCTGTCATACTAATCTGAAGCCCATCCCATCTACACTATTCCATATACGTCCATATGCCTCTCCAATGACGACTTAAATGCACTTAATCTTGGCGAATCTACCACCGTTACAGGCAAAGCATTCCATGCCCTAACTGCTCTCTGAGTAAAGAAACTACCTCTGACATCTGTCTTATACCTTTTCCCCCTCACTTTAATGTTGTGAATCTCGTGTTTGCCGTCCCCAAACTTGGGAAAAAGACTTTCCCTGTCCACCCTATCTAAACCTCTGATTATCTTGTATGTCTCTATTAAGTCACCTTTCAGTCTTCTCTCAAACGAGGACAGCCTCAAGGCCCTCAGTCTTTCCTCGTAATACGTTACTTCCATATCAGGCAACATGCTAGAAAATTCCCTCTGCAGCCTTTCCAAAGCATCAACATCCTTCTTATAATGCGGTGACCAGAACTGTTGACAATACTTCAAATGTGGCCGTACCGGATCTTTGTACAGCTGCAGCATAACCTTCTGATTCCAGAACTCAATCCCTCTATTAATAAAGGCCAAAACACTGTTTTCCTTCTGAACAAACCTGTCAATCTGGGTGGCAACTTTCAGGGATCTGTGTACATGGACACCAAGATCTCTCTGCTCATCTGCACTACCAAGAATCTTACCATTAGCCCAGTACTTTGCATTCCGATTACTCCGTCCAAAGTATATCACCTCACACTTGTCCACATTAAACTCCATTTGCCACCACTCAGCCCAGCTCTGCAGCCTATCTATGTCTCTCTGCAACCTACTACATCCGTCGTCACTGTCCACAACTCCACCGACCGTAATGTTGTCCGCAAATTTACTAACCCACCCTTCTAAGCCCTCATCCAGGTCATTTATAAAAATGAAGAATAGCCCTGGACCCCACATCGACCCTTGCAGAATGCCGCTAGTAACTGGACACCAAGATGAACATATTGCATCAACAACAACACTCTGTTTTCTTTCAGCAAGCCATTACTGATCCAACCTGCTATGTCTCCCACAATTCCATTCCTCCGCATTTTGTATAATAGCCTACTGTGGGGAACCTTATCGAATACCTTGCTGAAATCCATGTACAGCACATCAACCTGCTTACTCTCATCCAGCTGCTTGGTCACTTTGTCAAAAAACTCATAAGATTCGTTAGGCACGACCTACCATTTGCAAAGCCGTGCTGACTGTCCCTGATCAGATTTTTCTTTTCTAGATGATTATAAATCCTATCTCTTATAACCTTTTCCAACGCTTTACCAACAACTGAAGTGAGACTCACTGGTCCTTAATTACCAGGGTTGTCTCCACTACCCTTCTTGACAAGGGAACCACATTTGCTCTCCTCCAGTCCTCAGGCACTATTCCTGTAGACAATGATGATTTCTAGATCAATGGCACAGGCTCGGCAATCTCTTCCCTTGCTTCCCAGAGGATCCTAGGATAGATACCATCCGGCCCAGAGGACTTGTTTATTTTCACACTCTGCAGTATTTCTAATACCTCTTCCTTGCGAACCTCAATCTCTTCGAGTCTAGATGCAAGTATCTCTGTATCTTTCTCGCAAACATTTTTATTTTCTATAGTGAACACTGTCGACAAATATTTATTTAGTGTTTCCCATGTCTCCTCTGACTCTACACACAAGTTACCACTATTATTCTTGATTGGCCCTAATTTAACTCTCGGCATTCTTTTATTGCTGACATACCTATGGAAAGCCTTAGGGTTAACCCTGATCCTATCCGCTAGCAATCTCTAATTTCTCCTCCTGGCTCTCATATCTCCTCCTGGCTCTTCTGAACTCTCTTATTCGTTCATGAAGGGAAACGATTCTGTCTGCTGCACATCATTCTACTTCGAAATATTAAGTAGTATTTCATATTGATTACTGTAAACGTTAACCTTTAACAAGCCATGACAGTGAAATCACTGAATCCTCATCACTATACGACCAGGGAAGATTTCTGTTAACATCACCCTGGACACCATGAGATTCGCCATTCTATTCTCCCATCCTTCTGTGCGTGATCTCCTCGGCCCTATTCCGGTCTTGTTGTTTGGTTTACAATACTGAGGCTGTCCAATCATCTTTGTATTTCAGTTTCTAAAGGATGAGACCTTCTCTCTGAGCTGGCAATGGGCTTGCTCAGTGGTGATATCAATGTCCTTGTAAACTAGAAAAGTGCTTGAAATAGGCCATTCCTGTTTTTTATTCCAAGAACTTGAGGCAAACCGTTCGGCTGGACAGGAAATAGTGGGCGTGAGCAGTGATCAAGTTTGGCAGCAAGAACGAGGTGAGTTACTATAAACTACAGAGTAATGGGAAAACAATGTGCATGGAACACTGGGACGGGAGGGGCTGAATGCTTCCTTTCTTTGCTGTAACCAGACATTGGTGTTGAACTCTGAAATGGGGCAACATTAGACAAGTCGGTGAAATCTTACTTTCTCCTTGTTTTCTACCGAAGCCTGTGACACACTTGTGGAAATGTGTCTGCGTGCTTCAGTCTATGGGTAAAAATGGGGTTCAGTTCCCATCTCAAACTTTAATCCCATTTATTATGTTTTACGAGATTAAAACGTTCCAGAGAAATTAGCATTCAGGTGAAACGTCAGAGCTTACAGTTTTACAGACCAAGTGCTGGGAAATGAGACGAAGGGACCCATTTCCGTGCTCTAAAAACTCGGTAATTCACTCATTTTTTAGGGGAAACATATCTGCAGTGACATAATTCCAAAAACTGTGTTATGAAGAAAAGGTGCAACTGCTTCTGCCCTCATCCCTGGTGGTCTAGTGGTTAGCATTCAGCGCTTTAACTGAGTGGCCTGGGTTTCATTACCGTTCAGGAAATCAGGACTTCTTGTTCCTGATGGAGAGAGCACAGCTCTACCAGGAATCTGTTTCATGCCTTAGATCAGTCAATACCCCAGCTCATCAAAGAAGGGAAAAGTACCTTCCCTCTCTCTTCACAGTCAGACAGTTAATCCTTCATTCTCCTCTGGTTCCACTTCCCAAAGACTTTCAAAATATTGTCAAAACTGAGTCTCAGCCATTTCTTTTCTGTCTTTTAATACATAGGAGCTGCAGCGATTGAGTGTCTTGGTTTCTGAAAACGAAATGTACATATGTGCAATGTATTGGGCTATTCCAGGATTGCCTTCACTGACAACGGTGGGACATGACTGATGTTGTCTATGATATGGAAGTGCCAGTGTTTGAGTTGAGGTGACAAAGTTAAAAATTACACACCATCAGGGCAGAGTCCAACAGGTTTATCTGGAAGCACTAGCTTTAGGAGAGCCGCTCCTTCATCAGGTGGGTGTTTTTTTGCAGAAACTTGGTGTGTGTGTCAACATGCGCGATCTTTTGGAAGATCATCTGGACTTTATCCAAACGTGGTGTCGACGGTACACATGACTTGGAGGTGTTGGTGTTGGACTGGGGTGGATAAATTTAATAATCACACAAAGCCATGTTAGATTACAACAGTTGACAAACACCTGATGAAGAAGCAGTGCATGGAACACTGGTGCTTCCAAATACATCTGTTCAATACAATCTGGTGCTGTGTGATTTTTACTCTGACAGCTCTTGGTAATTTTTAACTGGTCGAAGACAGTGAAAGAATTTTCCTTCGTGGAGATGAAAATTTCAAATATTACCCACCTCAGCATAACAAAAATGAGTAGGTTGGATGTGTGATGAATCTCCACAATGCGCTTGTGCAAAGTAAAAGTTGAAGTTACAACCGCCTGATCCGTAGCCAGCTTTTCGAATGGTTGTACCACTGGCCAGATGCACAGCTGAGATTTTACACGCTGCAGAGCTGTGGTGTTAACAAGGACATGAGCAATAGCAGGAACAGTCACAAGGTGAACAAAGAACCAAGATAATCACCATCATTGATTCACTTCAAATTATCCTCAAAAAAAAACGACCATTCACAATCTGACCAGCCAATCAATGGGGTCACTGCTGATCTTGGAAATTGCAACTGACTTTGCTGCGTTTTCACCATAATTTGAGGTAAACTCCAGCGTAATCATAACATCGCATATTCCCATTAATTTTCATCTTTAGATAACGTTAATGACCTGCCCGAATTTGCAGGAAATAGGTGAAAACGTCCTTCCGGTGATGTAATCCAGTGCAGAGTCGGCCAGAAAAGAAAAGACAAAGACATGAAGCATCACTCCCATTTCTCTCTGTACCAATGCGTTTTCCTGAGTTGAATATTTTCAGGACTTGTCTTTACTATCTAAAGAATTAATTATTTTTCCGGGAAAGATTCTTCATATATCAATTAACATCTGAGGTGTTGAAACATATTTTACTTTAGATTAAAATAGTTGAATATCTTTTCCCAAAGCCTAATGTCCCAATCCTCCCTCCTCTTCCATGTAAATACAAGTTGTTCCAGGTGATGTTGGAGCTCCCAACCTGAGGTTCCAATGCTCCTTGCTGCTCCATGTCAATAGAAGCGGCTCTACTTGAAGTTGGAGCTCCCAGTCTGATATCCCAATGCTCCCTGCTCCATGTCAGTAGAAGTGGTGCAGTTCAGGTTAGACATACCACTCTGATGTCCCAATGCTCCCTGCTGCTACATGTCATTAAAAGCTGATCCAGGTGAGAGTGGAGCTCCCAGTCTGATGTCCCAATGTTCCCTCCTCCATATCAATATAACCAGTCCAGCTGAGGTTGGATCTACCACTCTTATGTCCCAATGCTCCCTGCTGCTACATGTCATTAAAAGCTGATCCAGGTGAGAGTGGAGCTCCCAGATGGATCTCGCAAAGCTTCCTGCTCCATGCCAACTGAAGCTGCTCGAAATGAGGTTAGATCTTGCATTCGGATGTCTCAATGCTCCCTACTGCTCGATGTCAATAGAAGCTGCTCCATGTGTGGTTGGAACTCCCAGACTGATGTCACAATGCTCCCTGGTCCACGTCAAAAGACGCTGCTCCAGATGAAGTGGGAACTCCAATCCCTGGCACCTCACATACTTCTATACCATCATAGAAATACTGCCCACTGAACATTTCTACCACTGGAGCCAGTGGTGGAATATCCGCATCATGAGAACCTAATATTATTTTTAGTCACCACCGAATCATTATTTCCAAAAGTCATTCTTCCTTAAACCTTATTTAGCATGTGCATACTGCAGTCAATCCGAAGTAAGATAATGGTGCTAATTGATGTATGCTTCATAAAAATTACATCCTATTTTTCATGTTGAGTAACTGCGACTATGCAAGGACAATGTTTATATTGAAATCACACTTTTATTCCAGGTGAGAAAATGTGGTTTGCATTATTTAAAATGAACTTGTTCACTGCGTAAAATGATCAAATAGTTCTCAATTTCAAAACAACATTGGTAACGTTGTCATCCATCTTGAAATGTGGTGTCTTCTTCTTTCAACCAGACGGGTCTGATAACGAAAAGTCTATTCATGATATCCGTATAAAGACAATTTAAATCGCAAGGTTTGTGAAGGTTTGTAGCTCAGGTTGAGGTTTAGGGTGTTGGTTTGCTCGCTGAGCTGTAGGTTTGATATCCAGACGTTTCATTACCTGGCTAGGTAACATCATCAGTGGCGACCTCCAAGTGAAGCTGTTGTCTCTTGCTTTCTATTTATATCTTTCTCCTGGAAGGGGTTCCTGGGGTTTGTGGTGATGTCATTTCCTGTTCGTTTTCAGCGGGGTTGATAGATGGCATTTCGATCTATGTGTTTGTTTATGGCATTGTGGTTGGAGTGCCATGCCTTTTGGAATTCTCTGGCATGTCTTTGCTTAGACTGTCCCAGGATCAAGGTGTTGCCCAAGTCGAACCAGAGGACCACAAATCCACAAACTAGGAGCCCCGCTCAGACCCATATTCTCATTACCCGGAATACTAACATACAGACTGGCCAAAGAACTACACGCAAGTCTGAAATACCTCATAGAAGATTCACAGCACTCCATCCACTCCACCCAGGAATTCCTAAAAATCATCAAAAACACCAAAGTGGAGGAAGAGGAAGCAATGCTCTCATTCGACATAACAGCACTGTTCACCTTCATCAACATCGACCTGGCAAAGGAAACACTTACCACACTTTTAGAAGAGACCATCACAGACGCACCAACAACCATCAATCACATTACCATCGGAAATATCATGAAGTTCTTGGATTGTGCCTCACCACCCACTTCACCTTCAACAACATAGTCTACAAACAAACCAACGGCACACCCATGGAATATCCGCTATCAGGATTCATAGCAGAAGCGGTAATGCAAAGACTAGAACAAACAGCCCTACCAACAATCAAACCAAAATTCTGGGTCCGCTACATAGATGACACCTTTGTCATCACAAAACGAAACAGGATAGTAAAGACATTTTACATCATCAACAACACCCTCACAGGCATAAAGTTCACCAAGGAGGAAGAAACCAACAACAAACTCGCATTCCTGAACGTCACAGTAGAAAGAAAGGACAACGGGGAACTACAAACCTGCATATACAGAAAACCGACAAACACTGAGCAAATACTTAACTACACCAGCAACCATCCCAGCACACACAAACGAAGCTGTATAAGAACACTATTCCAACGAGCCACCACACACTGCAACACAGACAAACTTCTGAAAACACAGGTGAACCACCTATACAACGTATTCGAGAAGAACAGATACTCAAAAAATACAGTTCGCAGATTCCTCAAGAACAAACCACGACAAGCAGACCAAACACAGCCAGAAACCCTAACCACCTTACCATACATCAAAGAAGTTTCAGAAATGACAGCCAGACTACGAAGACCCCTCGGAATCTCAGTAGCACACAAACCGACCAAGACTCTCAAACAAAAACTAACAAACTTAAAAGACCCAGTACAACCCATGGACAAAAACAACGTCATCTACAAAATTCCATGCAAGCACTGCCACAAACACTCCGTAAGACAACAAGAAGAAAGTTAGCCACCAGGATATACGAACACCAGCTAGCCACAAAAAGACACGGCCTTTTCTCCCTCGTTGCCCGACACACGGATTAAAAATACCAGCATTTCGACTGGGACAACACATCTATCCTGGGACAGGCTACGCAAAGACACCCCATAGAATTCCTAGAGGCCTTGCACTCCAACCACAATGCCATAAATAAATACATAGATCTACATGCCATCTGTCAACCCCTCAGAAGACAAACAGGAAATGACATCACCACAAACCCCAGGAACCAAGATATAAATGGAAAGCAGGAGACGACAGCTTCACTTCACTTGGAGGTCGCCACTGATGTTGATGTTACCTAGCCAAGTAATGAAACGTCTGAATATCAAAGCTACAGCTCAGCAAGCAAACCTACACCCTACATTTTACATCATTTTTCATGTTTATGTTGCATGAATCTGCGGTTACTGATCCACAGTTTAGTTTCACTCCCTACAGGTAACATGCTGATTTCTCCAGTTGTTCAAGGTTCAATGTGATGCATCCAATGTGTGCATAACGAGAGAGAGCTTGTTTCCCACATCTTGTGTTTATCTGTGCCTTATTTCCAGCATTCATCAATGGCGAGAACAAGGGGCGAGGGCGAGACCAATGTGTCAGTCTTTCCGTGCCCATGCACAGCACCCACATTGGCAATTCTCCACTGTGCATATGCAGCCAGTTCTCAGTGCCCCTAAACCCACGCCCTGCTCCTTTTGAAAAATCTCTATTATTTTGTGCTGTCTCGCTGTGCTCTTCTCACCAGGATGAATTACTTCTACTCAAGGTCCTTCATATTTCATCTGACAATATATTCATTAAGAATCCCTTTGCATAAACATGCACTTCGCAGCTCTCGTTTTTTTGATTTTCCTGGATGTCTTTCATACGAAAAAACGTTCACAGCACTGACTTGAAAAAGAAAATCGCGTTTCTTTTCATTATCCCAAAGCAACATCCATTTCAATGCAGATTATTTAAAAGGCACAAACTATTCTTTGAGATTTTGTAATCGCGTCAACGCATGTAAACTGACAATTGGAGTCCCAGTTTCAATCATCTAAAAGCAGCACCATTGATGACAGCGACGAGAGTGGGATTCAAACCCACGCGTGCAGAGCACAATGGATTAGCAGTCCATCGCCTTAACCTCTCGGCCACCTCGTAATATAAACGGGGTAGGCTATGACCTTATCAATAATTGAATTGCATAAATTATGCAGAGCAGCAGATATTTCTCCCTGGTGTTGGTGAAATGAGAAATAACACAGTACGGTTCCAAGATGATGGTCTGACCCCTCGGTTGTGGGGCAAGTGCACTCCCACTGTCACACTATGCACACAGTGATCTGAACAAAAATGAGGAAATGAATATGTAACAAGGTCTGTTGAATTCTGTGAAGATTTGAAGTCAACGGAATGAAGAACCCGAGACAGCAGGAGGTGTTCTTTCAATAAAGAGTTGGATAGAGCTCTTAAGGATAGTGGAATCAAGGGTTATGGGGATAAGGCAGGGAAGGAGTACAGATTGAGGATGTTCAGCCATGATCATAATGAATGGTGGTGCTGGCTCGAAGGGCAGAATGGCCTACTCCTGCACCTGCTGTCTATTGTCTATTTAACTGCCTGTCAGGAATTGTTTTCCAGACTGGAGGAGAATGCACAGTGCTCAATGTCATTATTCGGAAGACCTAGTTTCCGCTCAGATGTTTTTGACACGCACTTGTGTACAGAACAGACAATTTCAAAATCCAAAATAAGGCTAAACTGACAACTGAACTCAACCATGCAAAAAACTTGATCTGTATCATTTTCCTGGGCCGTGTGATACCAAGTCACTGTATGATCACAGCAACACAGTGAGCAAGTGTTAGAAGGAAAATGAGTGCAGTGCCAGAGCACATGCTGGGAGCAGCGCGTGACACAAGGGAAAGTGCATTTCACACAACAGGAACACTTCCCAAACAGCGGAATGCGATGGAAGAATTCAGAGGGCGTTAACACTTTGAAAATTGATGCCAGAGACACAATGGAAATCTGTCATTGAGACCGTTCAAGATGAAGATTTTAAGATTTCTACAGATGCAAAACAAAATAAAAAGCTCATGAGTTAGTGAAGGCAAAGGATGGAATTGTACATTTCATCAATCAACATCTTTACAATGCGTACCACACCACTTTCCTCACTCGAGGACAGAACCACTGGTGAAGATGATCATATAATCCCCGTTACTAGCCATGGAATCAGAGAAACTCGGTTTCCCAAACGTTCAGGTAAAACCAGGAATGTGGAGGTAAGCATTAATGTGTTGCTCCTGTGCTGAAGGTGACCAGTACACGGTATCTCTGTTCCAGTATAGCGGGGTGTGCTGTGCCGAAGTTTCAATTTTGAGCCTCACATGGAGCAGTTTCAATTTGTCGTCGTGTTGAGGATTGCGGACAGAAGGTGATATTGAGCAAAGCTAAGTTTATGGGAAAATACCCGTGTTTGTGGATTGGGAAACAACCTTTTCTGGATAATGACTCATTGATCAACAAACATACTGGAAGTATCTAAAACGTGAAGAGACATGTGTGGAGAGAGAGCCAAAGCTGATTTTTCAGCAGATGGATAACGTTTCCCATGTGCACTGCGTTAAATTCCGGGATAATAGATGTTGAACTGGTTTCATGTTACACAGTTTGTTGTAAACTCACAAAGGTTATTGCAATAATAAAAAAAAATCACATAAGACCGTTTGAATATTGTATTGAACTGAACTTTGGTCTGAGCATATTTTATCTTCAGTGGCATGCTGCAGAGAAGTA
This sequence comes from Chiloscyllium punctatum, assembly GCF_047496795.1. Lineage (NCBI taxonomy): Eukaryota > Metazoa > Chordata > Chondrichthyes > Orectolobiformes > Hemiscylliidae > Chiloscyllium > Chiloscyllium punctatum. The sequence continues at coordinate 27,905,485 of NC_092751.1, forward strand.
CCAAGGGTTAACAATACAAAAGGACAGAGTCTTCTTGGTGGATTTCTTGGGTGGAGTTAAGAATGTACGAAATATAAATAACATCATGTGAATGTGGTCAAGTCTTTAAAGTAGGTGTGGCGTCTCCAAGTGACGATTCAATTTCTACTCATTAGGATATCACTTCCGTCTGCCGTTATTTTACGACATCAGCTCCATTTACAGAGTTTCACCTTGAATAATACGCCACAACTTACCAATCCATGAACTTGTTACACTGAGTCTTATTCAGTTGTCCGGGTTCATGAAATGTCTTTGTGTCTGAAGTCAACAAATTCGAAATTGTTACGCAACCACCCTGACTTTCACTCAATGGTAAATTCTCTCCTTGTACGTTTGTTCGTGTATCTTTTAAAACACTGTGAAATCAGCTTCTACGTTTTATTTTTGGAAAGTCGTTCACGATTTAAATAACTCTATTGAGTGGAAGAAACTCTCATCCAAACTTTTCTTAATCATTCACTAATGGTTTTCAAGCTCTAACGAAAGTTATTGATTGAATGGAAAGAGGGAATTTCCCCAATTTACTCATTCAAACCTCGCGTTATTTGAAACTCTCATTTGTTTACATCAAACTTGCGTGTTTCTGCTCCAGCATTTCCAAATCTCGTGAATAAACCCCTTCATTCTTTCTATCATCCCGTTTGTATCCTTTCTGATATTTTTATGTCTCAGTAAACAACGTCACTTGGCTTTCTAATATCTTTCTATCCAGGAAACAGCGTCTGTGCTCTTTCTAACTTCTTCACATGTTTTTGGTGGAGAATGAGGACAAGGATTACACACAATGTTCCCACTGAGTGTGATCAAACGATGTTACCGTTACACTATGACATTTTTGCTTTTTAAATATGACACCTCTATTTATAAACTCCAATAAGGTAAATTACTATCTATCCAGTTTATGAACATCGTCTCCATGGAGACGAAAATTATCTATCACTTCCTTTATTCTTCCACGAAATGTCTGAAAGGTTTGTAATGCCAACATATCGAAATCCCCGTTTCCGGAGTCAGTCTCAGCTATTTCTAAAAGGCGACTGAAGTTCAAATCCTTCATAGTGAGTCTCCCGTCAATCCAGTGCAGACTGGTTCTGGACAGTAAATGCCAACACCAAAGGCCACCGTGGATCTGAAATCAACAGTTTTCACATAGTAATATTCGTAGCTATTGCGTATCGTATGTCCATGTTCTTGTTCAATTTGTTCATCATTTCATGGGTCCCTGTATGAATTCTACTGAATGATTAATTTGTGAATGGAGACATTCCCTTCACCACTCATTCGAAACTCCCTGGAACATTGAAAGATTCTACTCATACGCTTCCAGAGGACAGTCCTGCCATTACTGGGATGAATCAGAGAACATTCCCCACATATCCTCGAAGGCAAGGATTTCCTTTTCCATTTTAGGAGATCATAACAGCACTGAGTCCCATGTGTGCGTTCATTATAACCAACACAGTTGCAGCAAGACTTGAAAACGAAGATTTTGCAATCTGCTTGCATTGGTTGTCCCAAACATTACATTACATATTGTTGTATATTTGTGGATGAAAGCACTTTCTGAATCTTGAGCCATGACATTTCAGTTTTGTGAAAAAATTATCATGCACTGTTCTCTCTTTCACTTTCAGTTTCCCGTTTAATATCCACTATTTTATCAGTTTATCTTAAGTTTTCAAAAATTGCAATCAATCTCGCTCCTGATTACCAATCCGAGATAATGCCACAGTCTTGTCAATTTATATGCAGTGCAGCTGTATGGCGCGGTGACCAAGTGGAAAGGCATTGGTCACTTGAACCAAATAAAAGGAGCCGGCAGGTGGAATCTGGCCGTTCCATCACAGTCATATTTAAAACATTTAAGGTAATCTTCAGCCAAATCATATTGGCAGAAAATAAGAAAACAAAAATTAAAAAATTGCTGATGTTGAAAATCAAACAAAAACAGACGTTGCTGGAATATTTCAGGACGTCTGGCAGCATCTGTGGAGAGACGGACCCAATGGATGTGAAACGTAAACTGTGATTCATCTGCACAGATGCTGCCAGCACACCTGTGATTTTACAGCAATTTCTGTTTTTGTTTCAGATTGGCAGATTTTGTCGCAGTTCATGAGAACAGTGCTCATTCGAATCAAACAGACAGCATGGTCCTGGTAGTGTGAAATGAGACAGTAAAAATGAATGAGTGGAGAGTGTTGTACTGGAAAAGGACAGCAGGTTAGGCAACATCTGAGGTGCAGGAGAATGGACGATTTAGGTATAAGCCATTCATCAGGAATTAGGCTTGTGAGTCGAGCAGAGGAACAAAGCTGAAGCCAGGTGCCAACTCGCAGGCACCTCCTCCTACAGACCACGATCACAAACTCTCCTCCCCTCACCAAACCATCATCTCCCAGACTATCCACAATCTCATCACCTCTGGGCATCTCCCATCCACAACCTTCAACCTCATTGTCCGTGAACCGCGCACTCCCCGATTCGACCTTCTTCCTAAGATTCACAAACCTGACTGCCCCAGTCGACCTATTGTCTCATCCTGAGCCTGTCCCATCCGAATCATCTCTTCCTACCTCTCCACAATCCTCTCTCCCTAGTTCAGGAAATGCCCACTTACATTCGTGACACCCCTATGCACTTCACCTCCTCCAAGAATTTCGTTTCCCTGGCCCCCAACGCGTCATCTTCACCATGGACATCCAGTCCCTATACAAATCCAAATGTCATGACAGAATTCTGGAAGCCTTCCTTTTCTTAATCTCACACCATCCCAACCAGTACCTTTCCACCGACATTCTCATCCACCTGGCTGAACTGGTCCTCACAATCAACAACTTCTCTTACCAATTCTCCCACTTCCTCCATCGAATCTGGTAGCCATCGGCACGCGCATAAGACCTAGCTATGTCTGTCTGCGTGTCAGATACGCGGAACTGTCCATCTTTCGCAGTTGCACAGGCACCATCCTCCACCTGTTCCTCAGCTAGATTGATGAATGTTTGGGGGCACTTGGTGCTCCAACGAGGAGGTTGAATAGCTCACCAACTTTACCAACACCTTCCACTCTGACCTCAAATTTATCCGGATCATCTTGGCAACTTCCCTCACCTTCCTGGATCTCTCCATCACCGACTCTGGCGACTGACTAATTACAGACATGTACTACAAGCCCACCGACTCCCAGAGGTATCTAGACTACATCTCCTCCAACCCTATCTCGTGTAAGAACGCCATTCTTTATTCCCAATTCCTCCACCTCCAGCGCATCTGTTCCCAGGATGACCAATTACACCTCAGAAAGAGCCAGTAGGTCTCCTTCTTCCACGATCAAAAATTGCTTTACCACGTGGTTCACAGTACCCTCGAGTTCATCACCTCCATTTCACACAACACCACCCTTGAAGCCACGCCTCTCAACGCAACAAGGACAGAACCACCTGGTGCTCAACTTACACCCCATCAAACTCCGCATAAACGCATCATATTTTGCCACTGATGCCACCTTCAATCAGACTCCATCACCAGAGATATATTTCGCTGCCCAGCACTGCCAACATTCTCGAAAGACCATTCCCTCCATGACCCCCTCTTCAGGTCCACACATCCCCACACCAGCCCACTACCCTCTCCTGGCACCTTTCACTGCCACCAAAGGAAGGGTGAAACAAGCACCCACACCACTCCCCTCACCTCAGCCAAGGCCCAAATAGATCATTCGACATCCATTAGAAATTCACCTGTACAGCTACCAATGTCATCTACTGAATCCGTTGCGCCTAGTGTGGTCTCCTCTACATCAGGGAGACAGGACATCTTCTTGCAGGTCATTTCAGAGAACATCTCTGGGACACCCGCACCCACAAACTTCACCGTCCCGTGGCTGAACACTTCAACTCCCCCTCCTACCCCATCAAAGACATACAGTTCCTGGACCTCCTTCACTGCCAAACCGTTACCACACAACGCCTGGAGGAGGGAACGCCACACATTCCAGCTTGGGACCCTAACACCACACGGGATAAATGTGAATTTGAAGAGTTACCTCTTCTCCCCTCCCCCAAGCACAAGCCTTCAACTCGCCACCGTCCTCTCGACCCATTCCATCACTGCCATTTCTGACCTATTTTCTTGTCCCTCCTATTCATCCATCTATTACTTTCCAGCTATTTCCCCTCAATCCCACACCATTTCCATTTATCTCTCAGCACCGACTCAAAACCTTTATTCCTGATGAAGGGCTTAGGCCTGAAACCTGAATTCTCCTGCTCCTCGGATGCTACCTGATCTGCTGTGCTTTTCCAATATCACACTACCATCTCCAGCATCTGCAGTCATAACTGTATCCTTGGAATTATCAATGACCTTAGAGTGAATACATCCCTCGATTGCAGTGACCACAGTGTGACTGAGTTTTCCATTTATTTTGGGTGAGGGCAGGCTGGATCTGAGACGAGCGCTTAACATCTAAACAACGGGAAAGGTGTCAGATAGCGAAGTTAGGCCGCGCTGAAGTGAAGTGGAAAGTTCTGTCAGAAGATGGGTCAGTCCAACTGCCCCACCTCACCCAGATTGCAAAAGACGTGCAAAAGGAGAAAATCAACTTCAGTGCAGGCACAATGACAGGTAAAGTGGAAAAGAGACAGTACAACACACTGAGGTGCAGTGGAATTAGAAATGTGAATTTATTCGATATATAAGCTACACCTTTACATATGGACTGCCCTCACATTGGAAAAAGGAATTTCCTGCAGTATAACGGCGATTTTGCCTGTGATATCACAATGTTGAGAGACACTGACATAGTTTCTTCTGTAGCAGCGTGGCCGAGTGAAAGCATGATCATCCCATCAACCTGAATTCAATACTTCAAAGCTCTCCTCTGCGCTGTGCAACTTAGTTGCTGCTCCTGTCGTCAGACCTCAATCGCTTCACTGTGTATCTTCTTCTGCTTCCTGCTTCACGGAAACACTTGAAACGTGAACAAATCCACTTTCCACTTTCACCAATCTTTTGCAACTTCCGAGTTGGCACAGGTACGAGTGACTGATTGGCCTTCTCGAGCGCTCTCACTCTGGTATGATCTGAATGATAAAGTGGACGGTGTCTGATCTGCAGACTGTCCCCACGCGGGACGGTGCTGTTTTTTCCATCCTCGGGGACTGAGCTGTCTCTATTGGCAGAGTATTCAGCCATTTCCCTCCACTTGCAGGCATTATATGGGGATGTAAGTCCGGATATGCTCTGAAGCTTCCTCTCACGGGCACAGCCAGGTGCAAGGGCGCCGCTGGAACTTAGCAACTTTGATTGCGAACTTCCTCCAAAAATCATTTATTTGAGAGAGAGAGAAAGGTGCTGAGCTGGTGGGAAAGAGAGAAATGGGCTGTGGACGCTCTTCCCTCAGTAAAATTCAAATAAGTGCATTTTTGTGCTGCCCATTTGATGTTCAGAATCTACCTTCGCAGAACAATCCAGCAGAAAGGCTTTTGTTTCACAGGCGTCGGCATCGTTGCTGCAATCGGGCATCAGTTAACATCTGAGTCCCAAGTGTCCCAGATGAAGCGACTCCGAATGAAACCCTCACTCACTGAGAACCATCCCCACAGCCAGGAGCTGCGGGGCTGCAGGCAGTCCAAAGCGGAAGGGAGGATTAAAAACGAGCCATTATTTCTCCCTCAGCCACTCTGTCACAGAGACAGACAGAGGGACGGCAGAGACGTGTGACGTCATTCACGTGCCGACAGAAGCCGTTGAGCCCATCGAGTCCACGGCAAATCTGTATTGCTTGCTTCTCTCGGAGGATTTTCATCATCAGTGCTGCTTGTTATAATAATAGGGAACTGTATCTGTGTCGAAATGCTGTCGCCGACAGACTGAACCACATGTAATTCACGGCTGTTCATTTCACCGGAGGACCCTTCTGTGCGACACAGTGTGGGGACTAACTGCAAGGCGGTAAAACAATGACTGCAGATGCTGGAAACCAGATTCTGGATTAGTGGTGCTGGAAGAGCACAGCAGTTCAGGCAGGTTCGAAATCGAGGTTTCAGGCACAATCCTTCATCAGGAATAAACGCAGTGAACCTGAAGCGTGGAGAGATACGCTAGAGGAGGGTGGGGGTGTGTAGAAAGTAGCATAGAGTACAATGCATGATTGGGGGAGGGGATTAAGGTGAAAGGTCACGGAGGAGATGGTGGAGTGGATAGGTGGAAAAGGAGCTAAGCAGGTAGGACAAGTCATGGTGACAGTTACTGAGCAGGAAGTTTAGAACTAGGGTGAGGTGGGAGACGGGGAAAAGAGGAAACTGTTGAAGTCCACATTGATGCCCTGGGGTTGAAGTATTCTGAAGCGGAAGATGAGGCGTTCTTCCTCCAGGCGTCTGGTGGTGAGGGAGCGGTGGTGAAGGAGGCCCAGGACCTCCATGTCCTCAGCAGAGTGGGAGGAGGAGTTGAAATGTTGGACCACAGGGCGATGTGGTTGATTGGGTGTCTCGGAGATGTTCCCTAAAGCGCTCTGCTCGGAGGCACCCAGTCACCCCAATGTACAGGAGACTATATCGGGAGCAACGGATATAATAAATGATATTAGTGGATGTGCAAGTAAAACTTTGATGGATGTGGAAGGCTCCTTTAGGGCCTTGGAGAGAGGTGAGGGAGGAGGTGTGGGCGCAGGTGTCCAGTTCCTGCGGTGGCAGGGAAAGTGCCAGGATTGGAGGGTGGGTTGTAGGGGGGCGTGGACCTGACCAGGTAGTCACAGAGGGAATGGTCTTTGTGGAAGGCGGAATGGGGTGGGGAGGGAAATATATCCCTGATGTTGGGGTCAGTTTGGAGGTGGCAGAAATGACAGCGGATGATTTGGTTTATGCGAAGGTTTGTAGGGTGGAAGATGAGCACCAGGGGCGTTCTGTCCTTGTTATGGTTGGAGGGGTGGTGTCTGAGGGCGGAGGTGCGGGATGCAGACGAGATGTGTTGGAGGGCAAATTTAACCACGTGGGAAGTGAAATTGCGGTCTCGAAAGAAGGAGGCCATCTAGTGTGTTTTGTGGTGGAACTGGTCCTCCAGGGAACAGGTCCGGCGGAGGTGGAGGAATTGTGAATACGGGATGGCATTTTTGCAAGAGGTAGGTTGGGAAGAGTTGTGGAAGTAGTAGGGTGGGAAGAGGTGTGCATCGGGTCAAATCTCCGTCACATTCATGACTGTTGTTCTTATGTTTGTTTCTTCTCTACGTGTGCTGAAGTAACACAGTGAGGGAGCAATTACTGTTGTCAGACATACATCTAGGGGCGTATTAAATATTGAAGTTGTGAGATTCGAGCAGTGTTTCTTAACATAGATCATTCATTGTTCGAATCTCTGGCTCAGGAATTTGACAGAGAGCGAACTTGAGCAAAGGTTGAGCTGGGGCGTTTACCCCATGACGTAACACGAGTTTCTGCCGTTGCTTTGTTGTTCACGTCATTTGTGTGTTTTGCATCATTGAGGATTTTGAAGTTGTCCCCTCGATACAAAAGGCCCGTACTTTTGCAACATTGTACAAAAGATGCAGTACAATAACAGCCGTTGCTGATTCAGTCTACTTATCCAGATATTGACCCCTAGAAACAGCACTGTGCACTCTCCTCGAGTCTGGAAAACAACTTCCTCACATATGATGTTATATTCTCGCTCTCATGGCGCTCTTCCTTCCATCGGCTTCTGTGTTTTCACAGAATCCGATTCAATAGATCTTGTCACTGTGTCATTTCTTTCCATGTGGTCAGATCTTGTGAACAGAATATCACAGTGGGAGTGCCCTGGGCCCATAACCCAGAAGTCAGACCATACTCAGGGAAACGTATTCTGGTCTTGACCATTTCATGAACACCAGGAAGACATATCTATGCTCTTCAAAATTTAATTACCTGTTTTAAGAAGAAAGGTAAACAGTTCCTGGTTCCTGCTTCTGCTGCCACACGGACCAAGATTATAAATGCTGGAACTGTTCGCTCTCCCACATCCAATTTATCCCCAGGTTGTGTTAAGATGACGGTCTGAATCGCTTCCTTCTCTTCCCTGTCACTCTAGGACGATGTGAGCTGTGAAATCTTTGATGTGAACTGGAGACAACGGGAAAAATATATACACGTCAGCTGCGTGAGCGACGGGGCTCGCTGCATTAACATCCCATGCTGATTCAGACAGCAGAAGCCTCCCTGTGACTTCGAGAAGCACAGACACTGTTCCCGAATAATGGGGAGAGATTCACTCTTTCCTCGCAGTTCTGCATTTTCTAACTGTCTCAGATGGCAATATTTGGACAATGGTTCCCAAAAGAAGATGATTTCTTGTGCATGCATGATCTCCCTTTTCTACACCTTTCCAGAATTCCCATACTTCCCACTCCCGCCAGACCCCTACCCCGCTCCACAAACTCTTGTTTGATAGCAAGCTGAAGAACGCATTCAAGCTGCTCTCCACCAACACTGCAATGACAATGGAAGAGGAGTTCGTCCAGTTATCAATGAAGACCGCCCTGTTCCGGGAAAGCAGCTAGCACAGCCTCCTGGGAGAAGCGAGTCAGAATGGACAGGAGCTGCTATTAGAACTTTGTGCTTCTTTCACTCCGAAACAGCAGAAATAGCCTTAGTTAACCAAAAACTCACCTGATTTCTGGTTACCACGTCTGGCGCCGTTCTGGCTCGTTTGTCTCGGGTGTGATATTGCCTCATACAGGTGACATACGTGCGAGAGCTCTCGGGTTCACATTGCAGATAAGCCTTGGAATTTTGTACACTATTTCATTTTCGACTGAGAAGATATGATTTCGATGCAATCGAGTTCAGATAAAGATTCCAAAGCTTGAAAACATACACAAGCAAGTTCAAGAACCGCTTCTTCTCGGCCATTGCTGCTCTGAGGAATGAATTGCCGAACTTGAAATAACGCTGATCTTGCCAATGTGGATTTTGCTGAGCGCCCGTCCTTTACGTAGTAACCTGAATTCCGGAGTCTGGTCAAATGTTGCTTTTCTCACGCTGTGATCTGCATGTCCTTGTTAACAATGATCCGCCTTTACCAATCGCAAACAACGCTTTCCACTGTACTTAGGTCCATGTGACAATCAATCAATCAAAACACAGTCATTTCCTCATTGCGTGGAGCCAGCAGAGCGAAGGTGGGCTGCATGGCCTCAGTCTGCAGTGTGACACGTTTTGTGATTCTGATTGAAATTGCAATTAAAACAGCAGAATTGGGGAAGTTACCGATGGTTATATTGACACAGCTGGGACACATCTGTGCCACAGTGTATCACACAATAACAGTGAAGATCTTTTGACGTCATCCTCGAAGGCACATGCTACAAAAACCTGAAGACTGCGGGAAACTACAGTGGTCAGCGCTAAAAGAGCGTCCCAGAGGGATCGTGGTGGGCGCATAATCCAGAAATTAATGTATGAAAAGCATCCTCTGCTCGATGACAATTCCACCTTTCAGCATGTGTACTGCCACCACCAGTGTTTTGCTATAACAGTGCTCCGTTCTTCGCATTACATATTGATGCCATCTACGTCCATACACTCAATGGTATCTGAAATAGATGCACCCGGCAAATTTATACATGTGAGGAAACACACGTTTGAAGTTTTTTTTAGATTAGATTAGATTACATTACAGTATGGAAACAGGCCCTTGCGCCCAACAAGTCCACACCGACCCGCCAAAGCGTAACCCACCCATACTCCTACATTTACCCCTTACTAACACTACGGGCAATGTAGCATGGCCAGTTCACCTGAACTGCACATCTTTGGACTGTGGGAGGAAATCGGAACACCCGGAGGAAACCCATGCACACACGGGGAGAAAGTGCAAACTCCACACAGTCAGTCGCCTGTGGCAGGAATTGAACGCGGTCTCTGGCGCTGTGAGACAGCAGTGCTAACCACTGTGCCACCGTGCCGCCCACAAAGTTATAGAATTGTTTTGCTGTTCTCTGTCGTTCTGTTATAACCTGATTCGCAAAGTCACTTGACTGAGCTGGGAATACACTGGCGAAGGTGAGAGAAATCAGTTGTGGTGTGGACCATGCCCCGAACAAGCAGCACTGATGATGAATAACCTCAGTGAGAAGCAAGCAATACAGATTTGCCGTGGACTCGATGGGCTGAACGGCTTCTGTCGGCACGTGAATGACGTCATACGTCTCTGCCGTCCCTCTGTCTGTCTCTGTGACACAGTGGCTGAGGGAGAAATAATAGCTCGTTTTTAATCCTCCCTTCCACTTTGGACTGTCTGCAGCCCCGCAGCTCCTGGCTGTGGGGATGGTTCTCAGTGAGTGAGGGTTTCATTCGGAGTCGCTTCATCTGGGACAGTTGGGACTCAGATGTTAACTGATGCCCGATTGCAGCAAAGAAACCGACTCCTGTGAAACAAAAGCCTTTCTGCTGGATTGTTCTGCGAAGGTAGATTCTGAACATCAAATGGGCAGCACAAAAATGCACTTATTTGAATTTTACTGAGGGAAGAGCGTCCACAGCCCATTTCTCTCTTTCCCACCAGCTCAGCACCTTTCTCTCTCTCTCAAATAAATGATTTTTGGAGGAAGTTCGCAATCAAAGTTGCTAAGTTCCAGCGGCGCCCTTGCACCTGGCTGTGCCCGTGAGAGGAAGCTTCAGAGCATATCCGGACTTACATCCCCATATAATGCCTGCAAGTGGAGGGAAATGGCTGAATACTCTGCCAATAGAGACAGCTCAGTCCCCGAGGATGGGAAAAACTGCACCGTCCCGCATTGATGGAATGGGTTGAGAGGACGGTGCCGAGTTGAAGGATTGGGCTTGGGCCAGGGGAAATGAGGTAACTGTTCAAATTCACATTTATCCCGTGTGGTGTTAGGGTCCCAAGCCGGCAGGTGTAGCGTTCCTCCTCCAGGCGTTGGTTGGTAATGGTTTGGCAGTGGAGGAGATCCAGGACCTGTATGTCTTTGATGGGGTAGGAGGGGAGTTGAAGTGTTCAGCCGCGGGACGGTGAAGTTGGGGTGCGGGTGTCCCGGAGATTTTCTCTGAAATGATCTGTAAGAAAGTTTCCTGTCTCCCTGATGTAGAGGAGACCACACTGGGCGCAACGGATTCAGTAGATGACATTGGTAGCTGTACGGGTGAATTTCGAATGGATGTGGAATGATCCATTCGGGCCTTGGCTGAGGTGAGGGTGCTAGTTTCACCCTTCCTTTGGTGGCAGTGAAAGGTGCCAGGAGAGGGTTGTGGGCTGGTGGGGGGATGTGTGGACCTGAAAAGGGGGTCATGGAGGGAATGGTCTTTATGGAATTTTGGCAGGGATGGGCAGCGAAATATATCTCTGGTGGTGGTGTCTGTTTGGAGGTGGCATCAGTGGCAGCATATGATGCGTTTATGCGGAGTTTGATGGGGTGTAAGGTGAGCACCAGGTGGTTCTGTCTTTGTTGCGTTGAGAGGCGTGGCTTCAAGGGTGGTGTTGTGTGAAATGGAGGTGATGAACTCGAGGGTAGTGTCAACCACGTGGTAAAGCAATTTGTGATCGTGGAAGAAGGAGACCAACTGGCTCTTTCTGAGGTGAAATTGGTCATCCTGGGAACAGTTGTGCTGGAGGTGGAGGACTTGGGAATAAGGAATGGTGTTCTTACACGAGCTAGGGTTGGAGGAGATGTAGTCTAGATACATGTTTAGATTACTTACAGTGTGGAAACAGGCCCTTCGGCCCAACAAGTCTCCACACAGTCAGTCGCCTGAGGCGGGAATTCATCCCGGGTCTCTGACGCTGTGAGGCAGCAGTGCTAACCACTGTGCCACCGTGCCGCCCATGTGGGAGTCGGAGGGCTTGTAGTATATGTCTGTAATTAGTCAGTAGCCATAGTCAGTGATGTAGCGTTCCAGCAAGGTGAGGGAAGTTGCCAAGATTATCCGGATAAATTTGAGGTTGGAGTGGAAGGTGTTGGTAAAGTTGGTGAGCTACTCAACCTTCTCGTTGAAGCGCCAAGTGCCTCTAAACATTCATCAAAGTAGCGGAGGAGCAGGTGGAGGATGGTGCCTGTGTAACGGAGAAATATGGACAGTTCCGCGTATCTGACAAACAGGCAGGCATAGCTAGGTCCGATGCGGATGCCCATGGCGACCAGTTTCGATGGAGGAAGTGGGAAGATTGGAAAGAGAAGTTGTCGATTGTGAGGACCAGTTCAGTCCGGTGGATGAGGATGTCGGTGGAAAGGTACTGGTTGGGATGGTGTGAGATGAAGAAATGGAAGGCTTGCAGACTTCTGTCATGGCAGATGGAGTTGTACAAGCACTGGATGTCCATGGTGAAAATGACGCGTTGAGGGCCAGGGAAACGAAATTCTTGGAGGAGGTGAAGTGCATAGGGGTGTCACGAATGTAAGTGGGCATTTCCTGAACTGGGGAGAGAGCATTGTGTCAAGGTGGGAAGAGATTATTCGGATGGGATCGGCTCAGGATGAGATAATAGGTCGACTGGGGCAGTCAGGTTTGTGAATCTTAGGAAGGAGGTAGAATCGGGGAGTGCGCAGTTCACGGACAATGAGGTTGAAGGTTGTGGATGGGAGATGCCCAGAGGTGATGAGACTGTGGATGGTCTGGGAGATGATGGTTTGGTGAGGGGAGGAGAGTTTGTGATCGTGGTCTGTAAGAGGAGGTGCCTGCGAGTTGGCACCTGGCTGCAGCTTTGTTCCTCTGCCCGACTCACAAGCCTAATTCGTGAAGAATTGCTTATGCCTAAATCGCCCATTCTCCTGCTCCTCGGATGTTGCCTGACCATGTGTGCTTTTCCAGTACAACACTCTCCACTCATTCATTATTACTGTCTCATTTTACACTACCAGGTCCGTGCTATCTGTTTGATTCTAATGAGCACTGTTCTCATGAACTGCGACAAAATCTGCCAATCTGAAACAAAAACGGAAATTGCAGTAAAATCACAAGTGAGCTGGCAGCATCTGTGCAGATGAATCACAGTTACCGTTTCACATCCATTGGGTCCGTCTCTCCACAAATGCTGCCAGACGTCCTGAAATATTCCAGCAACGTCTGTTTTTGTTTGATTTTCAACATCAGCAATATTTTCAATTTTGTTTTCCTATTTTCTGCCAATATGATTTGGCCAAAGATTATGTTAAATGTTTTAAATATGACTGTGATGGAACGACCAGATTCCAGCAGCCGGCTACTTTTATTTGGTTCACGTGACCGTGACCAATGCCTTTCTCCTTGGTCACCGCGCCCTAGAGCTGCACTGCATATAAATTGACAAAATTGTGGGTTTCTGTCGGATTGGTAATGAGGAGCGAGATTGATTGAAATTATTGAAAATTTAAGATAAACTGATAAAATACTGGATATAAAACGGGAAACTGAAATGGAAAGAGAGAACAGCGAATGATAATTTCTTGACAAAACTGAAATATAATTGCTCAAGATTCAGAAAGTGCTTTCATCCACAAACATACAACAATATGGAATGTAATGTTTGGGACAACCAATGCAAACAGATTGCAAAATCTTAGTTTTAAAGTCTTGCTGCAACTGTTTTGGTTTTCATGAACGCACACATGGGACTCAGTGCTGTAATGATCTCCTAAAATGGAAAAGGAAATCCATGCCTTCGAGGATATGTGGGGAATTTTCACTGATTCATCCCAGTAATGGCAGGACTGTCCTCTGCAAGCCTATGAGTAAAATCTTTCAATGTTCCATGGAGTTTCGAATGAGTGGTGAAGGGAATGTCTCCATTCACAAATTAATCATTCAGTAGAATTCAATACAGAGACCCATGAAATGATGAACAAATTGGACAAGAACACGGACATACGGTATTCAATAGCTCCGACAATTACTATGTGAAAACTGTTGATTTCAGATCCACGGTGGCCTTTCGTGATAGCATTTACTGTCCAGAACCAGTCTGCACTGGAATGATGGGAGACACACTATGAAGTATTTGAACTTCAGTCGCCTTTAGAAATAGCTGAGACTGACTCAGGACACGAGGATTTAGAGATGTTGACCTTACAACCCTTTCAGACATTCCGTGGAAGAATAAAGGAAGTGATAGAAAATTTTCGTCTCCATGGAGACGATGTTCATGAACTGTATAAATAGTAATTTACCTTATTGGAGTTTATAAATAGAGGCGTCATATTTAAAAAGAAAAGAGTTCATAGTGTAACTGTAAAATATTTTGGTCACCCTCAGTGAGGACATTGTGTGTAATCCTTGTCCTCATTCTCCACCAAAAACATGTGAAGAAATTAGAAAGGGCACAGACGCTGTTTCCTGGATAGCAAGATATTAGAAAGCCAAGTGACGTTGTTTACTGAGACATAAAAATATCAGAAAGGATACAAACGGGATGATAGAAAGAATGAAGGAGTTTATTCACGAGATTTGGAAAAGCTGGAGCAGAAACACGCAAGTTTGATCGAAACAAATGAGATTTTCACATAACGCGAGGTTTGAATGTGTAAATCGGGGAAATTCCTTCTTTCCAGTGAATCAATAACTTTCATTAGAGATTGAAAACCATGAGTGAATGATTAAGAAAAGTTTGGAAGAGAGTTTCTTCCACTCAATAGAATTATTTAAATCGGGAACGACTTTCTAGAAATAAAACGTAGAAGCTGACTTCAGAGTGTTTTAAAAGATACACGAACAAACGTACAAGGAGAGAATTTACCATTGAGTGAAAGTCAGGGTGGTTGCGTAACAATTTCGAATTTGTTGACTTCAGACACAAAGATATTTCATGAACACGTACAACTGAATAAGACTGAGTATAACAAGTTCATGGATTGGTAAGGTGTGGCGTATTATTCAAGGTGAATCTCTGTAAATGGAGCTGATGTCGTAAAATAACTGCAGACAGAAGTTATATCCTAATGAGGAGGAATTGAATCGTCACTTGGAGACGCAACGCCTACTTTAAAGATTTGACCACATTCACATGATGTTACGTATATTTCGTACATTCTTAACTCCACCCAAGAAATCCACCAAGAAGACTCTGTCCTTTTGTATTGTTAACCCTCGGTACTTCTCTGCAGCATGCCACTGAAGATAAAATATGCTCAGACCAACAGTTAATTCAATACAATATTCAAACGGTCCTATGTGATTTCTTTTTTTTTATTATTGCAAGAACCTTTGTGAGTTTGCAACAAACTGTGTAACATGAAAAAAGTTCAACATCTATTTTCCTGGAATTTAACGCAGTGCACATGGGAAACGTTATCCATCTGCTGAAAAATCACCTTCGGCTCTTTCTCCACACATGTATCTTCACGTTTTAGATACTTGCAGTATGTTTGTTGATCAAGGAGTCATTATCCAAAAAAGGTTGTTTCTCAATCTAGAAACCCGGGTATTTTCCCATAAACTGGGCTTTGCTCAACATCACCTTCTGTCTCCTGCTGTCTATTTATATCTTTCTCCTCGATGGGGTTCCTGGGGTTTGTGGTGATGTCATTTCCTGTTCGTTTTCTGAGGGGTTGATAGATGGCATCGAGATCTAAGTGTTTGTTTATGGCATTGTGTTTGAAGTGCCAGGCCTCTAGAAATTCTCTGGCATGTCTTTGCTTAGCCTGTTCCAGGATAGAGGTGTTGTCCCAGTCGAAATAGTGGTATTTTTAATCCGTATGTAGGGTTACGAAGGAGAGAAGGTCGTGTCTTTTTGTGGCTAGCTGGTGTTCGTATATCCTGGTGGCTAACTTTCTTCCTGTTTGTCTTACGTAGTGTTTGTGGCAGTCCTTGCATGGAACTTTGTAGATGACGTTGGTTTTGTCCATGGGTTGAACTGTGTCTTTTAAGTTTGTTAGTTTTTGTTTGAGAGTGTTGGTGGGTTTGTGTACTACTAGGATTCCGAGGGGTCTGAGTAGTCTGGCTGTCATTTCTGAAACTTCTTTGATGTGTGGTAAGATGTTCAGGGTTTCTGGCTGTGCTTGGTCTGCTTGTCGTGGTTTGTTCTTGAGGAATCTGCGAACTGTATTTTTTGAGCATCTATTCTTCTCGAATACGTTGTATAGGTGGTTCTCCTCTGTTTTCCGAAGTTCGTCTGTGTTGCAGTGTGTGGTGGCTCATTGGAATAGTGTTCTGATGCAGCTTCGTTTGTGTGTGCTGGGATGGTTGCTGGTGTAATGAAGTATTTGGTCAGTGTTTGTCGGTTTCATGTATAGGCAGGTTTGTCGTTCTCCGTTGTCCTTTCTTTCTACTGTGACGTTCAGGAATGCGAGTTTGTTGTCGGTTTCTTCCTCCTTGGTGAGCTTTATGCCTGTGAGGGTGTTGTTGATGATATTAAATGCCTTTACTATCTTGTTTTGTTTTGTGATGACAAAGGTGTCATCTACGAAGCGGACCCAGATTTTTGGTTTGATTGTTGGTAGGGCTGTTGGTTCTAGTCTTTGCATTACCGCTTCTGCTATGAATCCTGATAGCAGAGATCCCATGGATGCGCCGTTGGTTTGTTTGTAGACTATGTTGTTGAAGGTGAAGTGGGTGGTGAGGCACAAGCTTCATGATGTTTTCGTTGGTAATGTGATTGATGGTTGTTGGTGCGTCTGTGATGGTCTCTTCTAAAAGTGTGGTAAGTGTTTCCTTTGCCAGGTCGATGTTGATGAAGGTGAACAGTGCTGTTATGTCGAATGAGATCATTGCTTCCTCTTCCTCTATTTTGGTGTTTTTGATGATTTTGAGGAATTCCTGGGTGGAGTGGATGGAGTGCTGTGACTCTTCTATGAGGCATTTCAGTCTTGCGTGTACTTCTTTGGCCCGTATGTAAGTTGGTGTTCCGGGTAATGAGACTATGGGTCTGAGGGGGGCTTCTGGTTTATGGATTTTTGGTAGTCCGGTTCGACTTGGGCAACACCTTTACCCTGGGACAGTCTAAGCAAAGACATGCCAGAGAATTCCCAAAGGACTTGCACTCCAACCAGAACGCCATAAACAAACACATAGATCGACATGCCATCTGTCAACCCTGCAGAAAACGAACAGGAAATGACATCACCACAAATCGCTGGAACCCCATCCAGGAGAAATATATAAATAGAAAGCAAGAGACAACAGCTTCGCTTCACATGGAGGTCGCCACTGATGGTGTTACCTAGCCAGGTAATGAAACATCTGGCTACAAACCTACAGCTCAGCGAGCAAAACTACACCTTAAACCTCAACCTGAGTTACAAACCTTCACAAACCTTGCGATTTAAAGTGTCTTTATATGCATCTCATTAATCGACTTTTCGTTATAAGACCCGTCTGGTTGAAAGAAGAAGACACCACATTTCAAGATGGATGACAACGTCACCAATGTTGTTTTGAAATTGAGATCTATTTGATCATTTTACGCAGTGAACAAGTTCATTTTAAATAATGCAAACCACATTTTCTCACCTGGAATAAAAGTGTGATGTGAATACAAACATTGTCCTTGCTAATTCGCAGTTACTCAACATGTAAAATAGGATGTAATTTTTATTAAGCATACATCAATTAGCACCATTATCTTACTTCGGATTGACTGCAGTATGCACATGCTAAATTAGGTTGAAGGAAGAATGACTTTTGGAAATAATGATTAGGTGGTGACTAAAAATAATATTAGGTTCTCATGATGTGGATATTCCACCAATGGGTCCAGTGGTGGGGATGTTCAGTGGGCAGTATTTCTATGATGGTATAGAAGTATGTGAGCTGCTAGGAATGGGAGCTCCCACTTCATTTGGAGCAGCGTCTTTTGACGTGGACCAGAGAGCATTGTGACATCAGTCTGGGAGTTGCAACCACACCTGGAGCAGCTTCCATTGACATGGAGCAGCAGGGAGCATTGAGGCATCAGGCTGGGAGTTCCAAACACAACTGGAGCAGCTTCTGTTGACGTGGAGCAGCAGGGAGCATTGGAACATCCGAATGCAAGATCTAACCTCATTTGGAGCAGCTTCAGTTGACACGGAGCAAGGAGCTTTGCGAGATCCGTCTGGGAGTTCCACTCTCACCTGGAGCAGCTTTTAATGACATGTAGCAGCAGGGAGCATTGGGACATCAGAGTGATTGATCCAGCCTCAACTGGACTGCTTCTCTTGACATGGAGGAGGGAACATTGGGACATCAGACTGGGAGCTCCAACCTCACAATGACCAGCTTTTAGTGACATGTAACAGCTGGGAGCATTGGGACATCAGAGTGGTAGGTCTAACCTGAACTGCACCTTTTTCTACTGACATGGAGCAGGAGCATTGGGACATCAGACTGGGAGCTCCAACTTCAAGTAGAGCCGCTTCTATTGACATGGAGCAGCAAGGAGCATTGGAACGTCAGGTTGGGAGCTCCAACATCACCTGGATCAGCTTGTATTTACATGGAAGAGGAGGGAGGATTGGGACATTAGGCTTTGGGAAAAGATATTCAACTATTTTAATCTAAAGTAAAATATTTTTCAACATCTCAGATGTTAATTGATTTATGAAGAATCTTTCCCGGGAAAATAATTAATTACTTAGATAGTAAAGACAAGTCCTGAAAATATTCCACTCAGGAAAACGCATTGGTACAGAGAGAAATGGGAGTGATGTTTCATGTCTTTGTCTTTTCTTTTCTGGCCGACTCTGCACTGGATTACGTCATCGGAAGGACGTTTTCACTCATTTCCTGCAAATTCGGACAGGTCATTAACGTTATCTAAAGATAAAAATTAATGGGAATATGCGATGTTCTGATTAGGCTGGAGTTTACCTCAAATTCTGGTGAAAACGCAGCAAAGTCAGTTGCAATTTCCAAGATCGGCAGTGACCTCATTGATTGGCTGATCAGATTGCGAATGGTCGTTGTTTTGAGGACAAATTGAAGTGAATCAATGATGGTGATTATCTTTGATCTTTGTTCACCTTGTGACTGTTACTGTTATTGCTCATGTCCTTGTTAACACCACAGCTCTGCCGCGTGTAAAATTTCAGCTGTGCATCTGGCCATTGGTACAACCATTTGTATAGCTGGCCACGGATCAGGCGGTTGTCAGTTCGACTTTTGCATTGCGCAAGCGCATTGTAGAGATTCATCACAAATCCAACCTAATCACTTCTGTTATGCTGAGGTGGGTAATATTTGAAATTTTCATCTCCACGAACGAAAGTTCTTTCACTGTGTTTGATCAGTTAAACATTACCAAGAGCTATCAGAGTAAAAATCACACAGCACCAAATTGTATCGAACAGAGTTAGTTGGAAGCACCAGTGTTCCATGCACTGCTTCTTCATCAGGTGTTTGTCAACTGTTGTAATCTAAAATGGCTTTGTGTGATTATTAAATTTATCTACCCCAGTCCAACACCAACACCTCCAAGTCATGGGTACCGTCGATACCACGAACGGTCAGTTAAAGTCCAGATGATATTCCAGAAGATCGCGCATATTGACACACACACCAAGTTTCTGCAGAAAAACACCCACCTGATGAAGGAGCGGCTCTCCTAAAGCTAGTGCTTCCAAATAAACCTGCTGGACTCTGCCCTGATATTGTGTAATTTTTAACTTTGTCTACTCAACTCAAACACTGGCTCTTCCATATCATAGACAACATCAGTCCTGTCCCACCGTTGTCAGAGAAGGCAACCTTGGAATAGCCCAATACATTGCTCATAGGGACGTTTCATTTTCAGAAACCAACACACTTAATCGCTGCAGCTCCGATGGATGAAAAGCACAGAAAAGAAATAGCTGAGACTCAGTTTTGACAATATTTTGAAATTCTTTGGAAAGTGGAATCAGAGGAGAATGAAGGATTGACTGTCTGACTGTGCAGAGAGAGGGAAGGCACTTTTCCCTTCTTTGATGAGCTGGGGTATTGACTGATCTAAGGCATGAAACAGGTTCCTGGTAGAGCTGCGCTCTCTGCATCAGGAACAAGAAGTCCTGATTTCCTGAATGGTAATGAAACCCAGGCCACTCAGTTAAAGCGCTAAATACTAACCACTAGACCACCAGGGATGAGGGCAGAAGCCGTTGCACCTTTTCTTCATAACACAGTTTTTGGAATTATGTCACTGCAGATATGTTTCCCCTCAAAAATGATTGAATTATGGAGTGTTTACAGCACAGAACCGGGTCCCTTCATCTTGTTTCCCAGCACTTGGTCTGTAACCTTGGAAGATCTGACGTTTCACCTGAATGCTAATTTCTCTGAAACGTTTTAATCTCGTAAAACACAATAAGTGGGATTAAAGTTTGAGATGGGAACTGAACCCCATTTTTACCCATAGACTGAAGCACGCAGACACATTTCCACAAGTGTGACACAGGCCTCGGGAGAAAACAAGCAGAAAGTAAGATTTCACCGACTTGTCTGATGTTGTCCCATTTCAGAGTTCAACACCAATGTCTGGTTACAGCAAAGAAAGGAAGCATTCAGCCCCTCCCGTCCCAGTGTTCCTTGCCCATTGTTTCCCCATTACTCTGTAGTTTTTAACTGCCTCACCTCGTTCTTGCTGCCAAACTTGATCACTGCTCACGCCTGCTATTTCCTGTCCAGCCGAACGGTTTGCCTCAAGTTCTTGGAATGAAAAACAGGAATGGCCTATTTCAAGCACTTTTCTAGTTTACAAGGACAGTTTTATCACCACTGAGCAAGCACATAGCCAGCTCACAGAGAAGGTCTCATCCTTTAGAAACTGAAATGCAAAGATGATTGGATAGCCTCAGTATTGTAAACCAACCAACAAGACCGGAATAGGGCCGAGGGGATCACGCACAGAAGGATGGGAGAATAGAATGGCGAATTTCTTGGTGTCCAGGGTGATTTTAACAGAAATCTTCCCTGGCAGTATAGTGATGAGGATTCAGTGATTTCACTGTCATGGCTTGTTAAAGGTTAACGTTTACAGTAATCAATATGAAATACTGCCTGATATTTCGAAGCAGAATGATGTGCAGCAGACAGAAACGTTTCCCTGCATGAACTAATAAGAGAGCTCAGAAGAGCCAGGAGCAGACATGAGAGCCAGGAGGAGACATTAGAAGTTGTTGGCGGATAGGATCAGGGTTAACCCTAAGGCTTTCCATAGGTAGGTCAGGAATAAAAGAATGACGAGAGTTAAATTAGGGCAATTAAGAATAATAGTGGGAAGTTGTGTGTGGAGTCAGAGGAGACATGGGAAACACTAAATAAATATTTTTCGACAGTGTTCACTACATAAAATGAAAATGTTGGCGAGGAAGATACAGAGATACTTGCATCTCGACTCGAAGAGATTGAGGTTCACAAGGAAGAGATATTAGAAATACTGTAGAGTCCTCTGGGCCAGATGGGATCTATCCTAGAATCCTCTGGGAAGCAAATGAAGAGATTGCCGAGCCTGTGCCATTGATCTAGAAATCATCATTATCTACAGGAATAGTGCCTGAGGACTGGAGGATTGCAAATGTGGTTCCCTTGTTCAAGAAGGGTAGTAGAGACAACCCTGGTAATTACAGATCAGCGAGTCTCACTTCAGTTGTTGGTAAAGTGTTGGAAAAGATCATAAGAGATCGGATTTATAATCATCTAGAAAAGAATAATCTGGTCAGGGACAGTCAGCATGATTTTGTAAAGAGTAGGTCGTGCCAAACGAATCTTATGAGTTTTTAGACAAAATGACCAAACGGGTAGATGAGAGTAAGCAGGTTGATGTTGTGTATATGGATTTCAGCAAGTTGTTCGATAAGGTTCCCACAGTAGGCTATTATACAAAATGTGGAGGAATGGGATTGTGGGAGACATAGCAGTTTGAATCAGTAATTGGCTCGCAAGAAAACAGAGTGTTGCATTTAATGCAACATGTTCATCTTGGTGTCCAGTTACTAGCGGCATTCCGCAAGGGTCGATGTTGGGTCCAGGGCTATTCTTCATTTTTATAAATGTCCTGGATGAGGGCTTAGAAGGGTGAGTTAGTAAATTTGCGGGCAACACTATGGTCGGTGGAGTTGTGGATAGTGACGAAGGATGTAGTAGGTTGCAGAGAGACATAGATAGGATGCAGAGCTGGGCTGAGAGGTGGCAAATTGAGTTTAATGTGGACAAGTGTGAGGTGATACACTTTGGACGGAGTAATCTGAATGCAAAGTACTGGGCTAAAGGTAAGATTCTTGGGAGGGCAGATGAGCAGAGAGATCTCGGTGTCCATGTACACAGATCCCTGAAAGTTGCCACCCAGATTGACAGGTTTGTTAAGAAGGAAAACAGTGTTTTGGCCTTTAGTAATAAAGGGATTGAGTTCTGGAATCAGACGGTTATGCTACAGCTGTACAGAGATCTGGTACGGCCACATTTGAAGTATTGTCAACAGTTCTAGTCCTTCATTATAAGAAGGATGTTGATGCTTTGGAAAGAGTGCAGAGAGGATTTTCTAGCATGTTGCCTGGTATGGAAGGAATGTATTATGAGGAAAGACTGAGGGTCTTGAGGCTGTCCTCGTTGGAGAGAAGACTGAGAGGTGACTTAATAGAGACATACAAGATAATCAGAGGTTTAGATAGGGTGGACAGGGAGAGTCTTTTTCCAAGTTTGGGGACGGCAAACACGAGGGTCACAACTTTAATGTGAGGGGAGAAAGGTATAAGACAGATGTCAGAGGTAGTTTCTTTACTCAGAGAGTAGTTAGGGCATGGAATGCTTTGCCTGTAACGGTGGTAGATTCGCCAAGATTAAGTGCATTTAAGTCGTCATTGGAGAGGCATATGGACGTATATGGAATAGTGTAGATGGGATGGGCTTCAGATTAGTATGACAAGGCTGCGCAACATCGAGGCCCGAAGGGCCTGTACTGCACTGTCATGTTCTCTGTTCTATATGCTACAGTTCCACATCAGCAATGTCATCGGCAATTGCCGGAAGTTCAATCAGTTTAAAACAAGAACCGAGGGGTCGTCAGGAAAACGGAAGGGGAATAGTGGTTTGTGAGAGTCAACTAAATGCCTCGTGGCGCCAGTTTCAATGTAGATACTGAATATCGTTTTTTCTGTTTACCTTGGTATACTGATCACTACGGATCAATTACCCAATATTGTCTGCCCTTTGTGTGTTGTTCTTTGTACATTTCACCTCGGCTCAGTGCTCCGGGGGACCACGCTGTTTTAAATTTGGCACATTTTACTCAGGTCGGTTTTGCAGCTTCATATTAAGGCCAACAATTTTAGGAACTCATAGTCAACATTCAGACCACCAAGTCTGTTCCGCTATTGAATGGTTTCATGTCTGATCTGATAACCTTGAACTGCACTTTCTTGCCTTTTTCCATAAGGCTTGATATCTTTGCTGTTTGAATATCTGCCGATCTCAGCCTCATTACACCTAATAACACTTCCTCAACCGCCTTCTGCTCCAAGAAGGTCCACTGATACAGAACTGTCTGAGAGAATAAATGCTTCTTCGTCTCTATTTTAATTGTGAGATCCGCATTCTTATACGAAGTTCAAAATCGCACAACACCAGGTCATAGTCCAACAGGTTTAATGGAAGCAATAGCATTTGGAGAGCTGCTCCTTCATCAGGTGGCTGTGTAGTACACAGCAGTAAGGTACAGAATTTATAGCGAAAGGTTACAGTGTAATGTCACTGAAATTATACATTGGAAAAATAGCTAGATTGCTTGTTAAGTCTTCCATCTGTTAGAATGACTATGTTAGGTTCATTTCTTTCTTATGTAAATCGAAAAACTTTCTTTTGACAGTTACATTCTCAGGTGGACTTTACCAGTTACTGTCAGCACAGATAATATGTTGAAGGTGCTAGTCCCTGTGTGCTGTGTCCATGCCATAATGTTTAGACTGACGCTCATCTAGAAAAACAACATGCTGCAGGCAAGGATGCCTTAAGACATGGTACATTGGTGAAGCTGAGCAGAGGCGACAGCAATGGAACGGGCGCTGCACATTAATCAACAGACAGGTGTGCCCCTTCCCAGTTGGATAGCACTTCAGTGATCCAGGACATTCGACCTCGGATCTTCGGGTGACAATCCTCCAAGGCGGTCTTCGCAACAAGCAGCAGCTAAAAGTGATCCCACAGAAACTGATAGCTAAATTCGGTACCCATGGTCATTGGGTTCATGTCACAGTACAGGTGATCCCATTGCCCGATCTACAAACACAGACCCTCCTACACACGAGTGCGCACGCGCGTGTGCACACACACACACACACACACACACACACACACACACACACACACACACACACACATCCGTCTGTGGGGTGAATTTGTACTTGCAGAGTTACATTGTACTTTGCTCAAAAACTGCATGAATCCATGTAAGTGTCTGGTAACTCATTTTTATAAATTAGAATCATTCTAAACATTGATGAACAGACAGCAGCCCATGGGGGGAGACACCAGTTGTTAAACTTCACCTGAGAATGAAAATTTAAAATAAAAAAGTTTTGCACTTTACATATGAAAGATGTGAAGCTCACATGGTCATTCTAACAGATCGGAGACTTAGCAAACAATCAAGGTATTTTTCAATGTACAATTTCAGTAACGACACTATCCGAGTGAATCTCTCCTGCAACGTTCCCAGTGCGATCTCATCCCTGGACAATTCTAGCACTGAGCCGAATGAACATGTTTCTATTCTGTAACAGCATCGGGGGTGGCTCTGCAGCACTTATTGCCTTCCGGTTTGGTAGTCACGTGGACGCCAGACCAGATAAGGACGGTAGTTTCCTTCCCTCAAGGACGTCAGTGAAACACATGGGTTTTTCAGACAACGTATTCTTAATTCTTGGCATTTATTGCATTCACACACTATCATCATCGTGGTGTGGTGAGAATCCAACCCTTCTGCCCAGAATATTACCTGGCTTTGCTGTGTTAACAATCCAGCGATAATACCACTAGGCTATCGCAGAAAGCCCTCATGGGGGATCTTTTCCAATAGAGTCTCTTTTCCCCAATTATTCCTTATGCCCTTTTATTGAGCCTCACACTCCAATAATCTCTTGTCCATGTCAGTAAAAGCTGCTAAAAGAGAATTGATCTCACAGCCAAGGTATCCAAACGGATCGAATGATTTGAAGGTGCCAATGAAGAGATTGGGGCAACAGTGAGAGCAACGGCACAGACTGGATGGTATCAACGCGAAAGTGTATGTTAGATTGTACAATGCCTCAGTCAAATGGGATGAGGGATGGAAAAGAGAGTTTGGGAGAGTGCGAGGGAGAGACATCTTCGAGAACTTTTGGGTTTAAATCCTGATACATGAAACACAGAAATATCAGAGAGCAAAATTCGATGGAAAACAGATCATCACCTTGGAGAATATTAATTTCTGACCGTGTTACACCAAAAGTAAAACTTTGAGAGAACTGACCGCCATGCTGTGGATTTGAGCTGAGGTCGCTGCAATCACAATGCAGAATGCGAACTACTAAACGGTTATAGCATTCCACAGACTACACTTATAAACTGCAACCAGTATGGTAGCAGAGGAAATGTCAGGAAGAATGTACAATATCAGGACTTAGCGACAGGCATGTGGGAACGCAGAATGAACCGAATCTTTAACTTTAGCGTCCCCAGAGACTGTGGAGATTCCATGAATGAGAGTACAGGAGAATGGGATTAACGAAACTCTCTAACTCTTGGCAGAGTGCAAAATATTGTTGAAACGTATGCTTCAATTGCATTATATTTGAATATCGGCTACTTCATCACTTTGCCCACACAAGGCAGGGCCAATTGCGGCATGCAATCACACATCATTCCAGTTCCAGACTCGGAATGAGAGAAAATGTGTGAAGCATGCACGAAGATCCAATTGGAAACTGGGATGGAATGACAGGAGAGAGGCGCATGTATTTCCAAGGTTGGGACAGCTCCTGGTCAAAAGCGGGGCGGAAGGGAATACTTGCCCCCATTTATAATATTATGACCATAAACAGTACATGTTGCTGAGACAGCCGATTGGCGCATCTAAAGTGTGTGGAGAGTTTAACTTTGGGGTGGCAAGGTTTGAAATTTCATTTTCGTATTTGGATCATTGGTTTTGACATTGGCATCTGCTTTTGTTTGCATCAGCTCAGAATCAGCTTCTTTTTCCCAATAAATACTGCAACCTGGAGAAGGTGGTGTTGTGGTTATATAATAAACTAGGCATCCTTAGGGACTCACACACGGAACTGGTAATGTTAAAGTTCGATTAATAAAACCTGGAATGAAAGCCTGATCTCAGGAACAGAGAACGTGCCTTTAATTTCCTGCAATCCCATTCATACATGTCGCTTATACAGGGGATGCTACCATCTTTACCCAATCCTGCCTAATTGTGTCTCCAGGACCTGAACAAAATAGCTGACCCTTAATCCGAGAATGAAAACCGTGTGGGAAAGCAGGCCATTCAGCCCATGCAGTCGACACTATCCCTCTGAAGCACATCCTATCAGACCCACACTCCATACCTATTCTATTCCCCTTCATTTCCCATGACTGATCCCAGTAACCTTCACACCTACAGACTGTGGGAGGAAACTCACACAAGCAAAGAGAGAATGTGCAAACTGCACACAGTCACACGAGACTGGGATCGAATCCATGTCTCTCGAGCAGCGAGGCAGCAGCGAATCAGGATGAACAACAAATGCTGTCCTGACCAGCGACATCCACACCCTGTGGGTGTATCAGGAAGAATAAAAACACATTCACAACATGGACAACGGGACTTATGTCTGCGTTGACATGTTTCAACCAATCGTTTATCCTGGGTAGATACAAAGACACCGATATCACAGAGAAACCAGGGCAATGCGGGATTCAATTACCTGCTGAAGTGGAAACTCATCTACTCAGTCAAACTGGGGACAGAATATTCAACAGTCCCGTGTATGGGAAGGGCTCAATGAGCAGAAGAACCTCCAGATTTACCAGCAAGATTACATATCCTAGAAGGAGATCAATTAAACTGTCAACGCTGCTGTTAATCCCAATCAGCTGCCAGTTTCATAGCGTCAAAGTCATAGACTCACACAGCATGAAAACAGGCCTTTCACTCCGACAAGCTCATACTGAACATAATGCCAAACTAAACGAGTCGCATCTGATGGCTCTTGTAACTGCTGAGGGTTAATAATACCCTTGTGATATTATTACTGCATTGTTAATATGAATGTCCAGATATAATTCTGTGGACACGGGTTCAAACCCTGGCATGGCAGATGCTGGAATTTTATTTAAACAAATACCTAGAGTCGAATAATGATGTTGAATCAGTAGATCTGATTCACTCATGCCTGATAGGGAAGGAAACTGCCTTACCTATCTGGTCTGGCTGGTATGTGATTCCAGATCCATAATATCGTGGTTGATTCTGAACTTCCCTCTGGGCAATAAATTATGTACTAGGCATGAATGAATAGCTTTTTTTAATCCCACTTATACTTTCCAATTCATTTATCGATCCAAATATCCTGTAAATATTGTAAATGTACTTTCATTCATCACTGCCTCAGGAAGTGAATTGCACACATAAACCATCCTCTGTTTAAAAAAAGCCTCTCATGTCTTATTTTAATTCCCTCTTTTCACTTTAAACATTTGCCCTCTCGTCTTGACGTGCCCCTCCTTGGAGAAAAGACAGTTACAGTTAACTCGAGCCGAACTCTCAATAATTTATAAATTTCTATCAGGTCGCCTTTCAAACTCCAGTGTTCGAGTGAAAATATTCTCAGCCTATCTCGCCTTTCGTTATAACACAAACCTTCCCCACTCGCCATACGCTGGTATACCTGTTCTAAACCTACTCCCGCTGAATAATTTCCTTGCTATTACTTGGCGGCAAGAACTGGACACAGTATTCCAGAAGACGCATCACCCAATATCCTATTCAAGTTCAACATAACGTACCAACTCCTACGCTCAAAGGACAGAGCAACGAAGGCAAGATGACATTTTTTTAACTATTCTGTCTATATATGAAGCAAAGTAAAAAGAATTATGTACTTGCATTCCTGGCCTCCGTGTTCCACAACACGATGCAATGGCGGTCATTAATTGTATAAGCACTACTAATATTTGATGTAGCAAAATGCAATACCTTCCATTTATCCTGATTGAACTTCATGTGACATTTTTCAGCCCAAAGACGCAATGGATTAAGATCCTTCTGGAACCTTAGATCACCTTCTTTACAGTCTCCAATTCTGCTGTCCTCTGCAAGCTTATGAACCATGGCTTCTATGAGTTCTATTGTTTTCTCATACAGGTCAACGATTTTTACTTATTTGTCGTGGCCATCATTTAGCTGTTTGCAAATCAGGTAACAATTAGTTATGTCGTTAACCATGAGGAAGAAAGCCATAGACTGCAGGGAGATTGGAAACAATTGGCAAGAAAATGTGCTGAAAGGAATTCAATCCAGTGAAGTGGGTGATAATGAATTTGGGGATGATCAATGAGAAAAGTGTGAATACTGAGTGGTTTAAAATAATAAAAGAGAAATTAGAGTAGACATTCACGAATGTTTGAAGGTGATTGGACAAGGGATCAAGTGGTTTCGATGTTCTTGACCGCAGGTGGGAATATAAAAGCAGGGAAACGATGCTGGAACTTTAGCAACGGCCTATTCAAGATCAATAGACAGGGGAATCAGATGGACGGAAGTGCGTACTGCAGGTGCTGGAAATCAGAACCAAGATTAGAATGGTGCTGAAGAAGCACAGCAGGTCAGGCAGCATCCGAGTTTCAGAAAAAAATAACGTTTCGGGCAAATGCCCTTCATCAGGAATAAAGCTGGGAGCCTCGAGGGTGGAGCGATAAACGGGAGGACTGGGTCTGGGAAGAATTTAGCTGAGAGTGCAAGAGGTGGATAGAGATGGGGTTAAAGGAGATAGGTCGGAGAAGAGGGTGGAGCGGATAGGTGGAAAGGAAGATAGACAAGTGGGACAGGTCAGAAGGATGGTGCCAAGTTAGAAATTTGGAACTCGGATAAGGTGACCGTGGAGAGATGAGAAAACTGGTGAAGACCACGTTGATGCCCTGGGGTTGAGGGTCCCGAGGTGGAATATCTGGCGTCTGGTGGTGAGGGAATGGCGGTGGAGGAGACCCAGGAACTGCATGTCCTTGGGAGCGTCGGAGACGTGGTAATTGATGTTTTTGGTCATGGGGCGTTGGAGTTGAATTTTGCGGGTTCCCTGGAAATGTTCTCTGAAGCGCTCTCCGAGTATGTGTCTGTTGGCCCCAATGTAGAGGAGACCGCATGGCGAGCACAGATGCAATAAATGACATGTGTGGAAGTGCACACGGATATTTGATGGATGTGGAAGGCTCACTGGAGCCTTGGAATGATGTGAGAGGGAAGATGTGGGTGCAGGTTTTGCAATTCCGGTGGTGGCAGGGGAAGGTGCCGTGACGGGAGGGTGGATTTTTGGAGGGCGTGGACTTGACTAGGTAGTCGTGGAGGAAAGAGTCTTTGTGAAAAGTGGATAGGGGTGGGGAGGGAAATATAAATTTCCCTGTCACTGCAGGAATTGCAAAACCTGCACCCACATCTACCTCCTCACTTCTGTCCAAGGCTCTAATTGAGGCTTTCATATCCTTCAAAGTTTCTACTGCACTTCCACACATGCCATTTCTTGTATACGGTCCGCCCGATGCGGTCTCCTCTAAGTTGGAGAGAGGAGATATGTTCTCACACAACACTTCAGAGAATATCTCCAGGATACCCGCAAGAATAAAACCCAGTGCCCCATGGCCAAACATTTCAACTCCTCCTCCCACTCTCCTGAGGACATGAAGGTCCTGGGCCTCCTGTATCGCCACTGCCTCACGACCCGATTCCTGGAGGAAGAAAGCCTCATCATCTGCCTCGGGACACTTCAACACCATGGTATCAATTTAGACTTCACCCGTTGCCTCATTTCCCATCCCCCTACCTTACCCCAGTTCCCACCTTCCAGCTCAACTCCATCCGCCTGACTTGTCCCACCTGTGCATTTTCATTCCCACCTATCCACTCCACCTACTTCTCTGACGTTTCATGTTCACACCCCACCCGAATCCACTTACAGCACTCTCAGCTAACTTGTCCCCAGCCCCACCCCCTTCCCATTTATCTCTCCATTCCATGTGTTCCCAGTCTCATTCCTGATGAAGGGCTTTTGCCTGAAACGTCAATTTTTCCTGATCCTCAGATGCTGACGGACCTGCTGTGCTTCTCCAACACCACTCCAATCTTGAGGGGAGTAAGTTGATTGAGTGGATTTTCAGATATTTTCTATTGTTGACCACAGGCTGTGGATGATAGCAGAACTTTAGCAACCAGCAGGTCAGGGAACAGCTAAAGGACTGAGCACAAGTCTGGTCACGGCATAAATCAAATTTTTTCTTAAAATTGTAAGATAAAAGATGGAAGGCTGAAGTATGCAACTTTGCCCATCAAGGCCGTGTCACTAATGAGTTTCTCACTGATTCCTTTCCAAGTCAGGGTGCTATGGGCCTTGGAGGGGAACTTGAAAACGGTGGCGTTTTGTTGCATCTTCCAACCTTGTCCTTAGAGTCAGTACAGCTGTTGAGCTTTGAAGGTTGTCAAAAATGCCGTAATGACTTCCTCCAGTGCATCTTATAGTTGGTGCACCCACATCTACCTCCTCACCAATCAACCACACCGCCCCGTGGCCCAACATTTCAACTCCCCCTCCCACTCTGCCGAGGACATGGAGGTCCTGGGACTCCTTCACCGCCGCTCCCTCACCACCAGACACCTGGAGGAAGAACGCCTCATCTTCCGCCTCGGTACACTTCAACCCAGGGCATTAATGTGGACTTCAACAGTTTCCTCATTTCCCCTTCCCCACCTCACCCTCGTTCTAAAGTTCCAGCTCAGCACTGTCCCCATGACTGGTCCGGAATTGTCCTCCCTGCCTATCTTCTATTGGACCTATCCATTCCACCCTCCCCCCTGACCAATCACCTTCATCCCCTCCCCCACTTAACTTTTGTACTCTATGCTACTTTCTCCCCACCCCTACCCTCCTCTCACTTATCTCTCCACCCTTCAGGCTCTCTGCCTGAATTCTTGATGAAAAGCTTTTGCCCGAAACGTCGATTTTACTGCTCCTCGGATTCTGCCTGAACTGCTGTGCTCTTCCAGCACCACTAATCCAGAATCTGTTTTCCAGCATCTGCAGTCACTTTTTTTCCCAAATTTTTGTTGAAATGTATACTTCAATAGCAAAGCAGTTTAACATCGGTTACTTCACGAGTTTCCCCACACAAGGCAGTAACCAGTGCTGCCACATATTCCCAGTTCCCAGCCGCAGAATCAGAGGAACTGAGTGGTGCAGTCGCAAATAACCAACTTGAAATCAAGATGGGAATGAGGTTGCAGAGATACTCGATGGCTCAAGTGACGCAACCGGAGAAAGCACGGTGTTTCTATGACGGTTTAGAGGCGCAAGCAATTCCTAGGTTGGGAGTGCTTCTGGTCAAAGGCGGGGCAGAATGGAAAATTTGTTCCAGTTTATAATAACAGCAATCTACATTGCATCTTGCTAAGACAGCTGAGTGACATAACTGGAGCGTGGGCAGCTGGTTTGACGTTTAATTTTGCTTCATTATCACCCAGTTCCCTGGAATGAATTGCTTTCACCAGTTTTATTTCCAATTGTTTAATATCTCCCTGCAGTCTGCGGCTTTCTTCCTCATGGTTAATTGCATGACGAACTGTTGTATGATCTGCACATTGTTAAATCACGGCCACTACAAGTAAATATGAATCATTGATCTATATGAGAGAACAGTGGAACACACCGCAGGCATGCTTCGTAAGTTTGCAGGCGACGCCCGAATTGTAGACAGTGAGGAAGATTATCTAAGTTTCAAAAGGATCTTAATCCAATGAGTCGTTGTACTGAAAAATGTAACATTGCGGGAGTTCAATCTGGATAAATGGAAGATATTGCATTTGGTACAACAAAAAGAATATGGCTTTGCGTATGTTGGAGAGCATGGAAGCTCGGTGTGCAAGTACATAATTCCTTGTAATTTGCATTACCAACAGACAAGATGGTTCAAAGGCATTTAACATACTTCCCTTCATTGTTCAGTCCTTTGTGTATAGGAGTTGGGACGTTATGTTGAAGTTTTGCAGGACATTGATGAGGCGTCTTCTGGAAGATTATATCCAGTTCTGGTCGCCCATTTGGCGGAATGATATTATTCAGCTGGTGTAGGTTCACAAAAGCTATACACGCTTGTTGCCTGTGGAAGGTTTGAGTTATAATGAAAGGCTGGATAGGCTGAGACTATTTTCAGATTCGAGATCGGGGTGCTGGAAAACCACATCAGGTAAGGCAGCATCCCACGAGCAGGAAAATATTTTTTTCACGCAAGCGTCGTTCATCGGGCTCTTCCCTGAAACGTCGATTCTCCTGCTCCTCAAATGTTGCCTGATCTGCTGTGCTTTCCCAGCACAACATTCTCGACTCTGATGTTTCATCTGCAGTTCTCACTTTCTCCTCGTTGAGAGTGTTTTCACTCTAGGTTAGGTGTTTGAGCGGCGACCTGACAGAAGTTTATGAATTATTGAGAGACAAGTTTAGAGTTAATGATGGCGTCCTTTTCGCAGGAGGGGAATGTCAAGACGAGAGGGCATATTTAAGATGAAAAGAGAGATTTCTTTAAAAAAAAAGACATGTGCGGCATTTTTTGAGGGACGGTGTTTTACATGTGTAATTAACTTGCTGAGCAAGTGATTGATGAGGGAATGTTTGCAGCATTTAATGGACAATTGATTCCAAACATGAATGGGAAAGTGGGTTCTTTAAAATAAATGTAGTCATGCCTAGTACGTCAGTTATTTCCCAGAGCGCATTTCAGAGTCAACCACGGTATTATCCATCTGGAGTCTCCTGTGGGACAGAGCAGATGAATATGGCAGGTTGCTTGCTGAACTGGCATGAGTGAATCAGATGGGTTTTTCCACACATCTTTTTCAGGTCATCACGAGACTCTTCAATTCCAGGTGCTTTTTGAATTCAAACTCCACTATCTGCCATGCCAGGACCTGAACACTTTGTCCCCAAAATATTACCTGGGCTTTGGACAAACAACACAGTAATAAAACTACAAGGGCATTATCACCACTCAGCGGGTACAGGAGGAGGCAGACGGGAATGGGTTACTTTGGCAGTATGTTCAGCATGGATCGGTTGTACTGACAGGCCTGTTTTCATGTTGTATGACTCTGACTGACGCTATGGAGCAGGCAGCTGGTTGGGATTAATAGCCACATTGACATCATAATCGAACACCTGATGGGATATGTAATCATGCTGGAGTCTCCGGAGGTTGGTTTGCTCAGTCATCCCTTCCCACACACGGGACTGGTGAACGGTCTCTCCCCAGTGTTACTGATTAAATGAGATTCCATTTCTATGGTTAATTAACTCCCTTCCAGCAGTTCCCACATTGCCCTGCTTTCTCTGTGGTATCAGTGTCCTTTTTTTCTACACAGGGTGAACGATCCTTTTAAATTGTGTCCACACAGATACAAAATCCTGTTTTCCATGTTGTGAATGTGTTTTCATTCTTCCTCATTCACCCACAGGGTGTGAGTATCAATGGTGATGATAACATTTATTCTTTGCCCCTCGTTCGTTGCTTCGGCTGTACCATGTGGACTGGAAGGTCCGATTAGACTGCTTCCCCACACGGTGGAGATTCTTGAATTAAGGGTCAGCTCATGTTTTTCTGGTCCTGGAGTCTCTCGTAGGCAGGACTGGGTGAAGATGGTTGAATCCCCTGAATCGGGGGCATGAATGAATGGGATTGCAGGAAATTAAAGTCATGATCTCTGTTCCTGAGGTCAGGCTTGTATTTCATGTTTTATTTGTCGAACGTAAA
The DNA here is from genome assembly GCF_047496795.1 of Chiloscyllium punctatum. Lineage (NCBI taxonomy): Eukaryota > Metazoa > Chordata > Chondrichthyes > Orectolobiformes > Hemiscylliidae > Chiloscyllium > Chiloscyllium punctatum. The sequence continues at coordinate 27,939,408 of NC_092751.1, forward strand.
CATCAAAATTTCCGTTGTCCCAACCCCCAACGATGACTAGTTTAAAATATCACCGCCAGCAACACCTTCTCCAGGTTCAAGTCTTGACTGTGTGGAAGAAACTGAGCTGATGCGAGCAAATGTAGCTGCCACCGCCAGTGTCGGAAACACAGATCCAAACAGCAAAATCATCTTTGCAGCAAAACCATTGCAAAGTAAAGGGCTCAACACGCTCCACTTGTGCCACTCAGCTTTCTTAGAAAGATGCTCCGGAAATCGCTATGATAGTGTAAACGGGGACAACCATTCCCTTGAGCAGGAGCACACTCAACCGAGGAATTTTTTGCGCCTCTATACCATCACAGAAGGACAGGACGCTCACCTATTGCATCACTGGAACCAGAGAGTAACTCCACGCGCACATTCCCTTCCCCATTTCTGGTTGGATCTGGGCGGCTGTGCTGATGTTAAGCTAAAATGCTATTGAAGCATACATTTCAACAATATCCTGTACTGTCCCCCGAGTCTTTGATGTTTTGTCGAAATCGATCGATCTCCTTGTTATTCAAGGGATCTCCACAGTCTCTGAGGACATCAAACTGAAAGATTCAGCTCATTCTCAGTTCCCACATATCTGTCACTGTTCGCTGAGTACTGATATTGTACATTTGCTGTTCTTCCGAACATTTCCTCTGCTAGTATACTTATTGCTGCTTGCAAGCATCCAGTTCAATGGTTGCTGTGATCGTGGTTGTCGGTATTTTGCATTGTGACCACAGCAACCTCGATTTGAAACCAAATCACGGCACTAATTGTTCTCTCCTTGTCCTTTTTGTGACACGTGCTAGGAAATTAATTGTTTTACTTTCAAATTCCGCTCTCTTACATCTCTGCGTTTCATATATCAGGGTTCAAACACACCCGTTGTTAGAGATTCCGGTCCTTCCCACGATCATTAAACCTCCTTTCCATCCCTCCTCCCATTTCTCTGAGGCAATGCCCAATCTATCACTCTCTTTCACATTCATACTGTTCTGTCTGTGCTGCTGCTGCGGTCACTGTTGTTGGGTGAACGTGCCCCAATCCCAGCATCGGGACCTTCAAACTAGTCGATCCATTTGGATCCCACGTATGTGAAATCAATCACCATGTAGCAGCTTTTACTGACAATGGCCAGAGACAATTGTAGCGTCAGGCTCATGGAAAATACCCAGGGCAGTTTTGGTAAAAAGACATTTTATTGTTCAAGATCAGCTTTGTGGCTTTCTGTTTTGGTATTGTGGTAATTTCATAGGACTGATAATCCAGAGAATAAGGAAATAGTCTGGGTACTCGGGCTTTAATCCCACAATGCTATGATCGTCAAATTTGGATTCAATAAATATCTGCATTGAAGAATCTAATGACTACTATATATCCAATGACAATGGTTGATAAAAAAAAATCTGTTTCATTGATGTTATTTCGGGATGGAATTTGCTATCCTTACTTGGTCTGTGCTGCATGCGACTTCAGACTCATAGCAATATGGTTAAGTCCCAACTGCCCTCTGAGCAATTTGGAATGGGTAATAAACTCTGCCCAGCCAGAATCGCCCTCATACTTATCCAGAAATTTAAAAAACAAATGCTCATTAGCCTCAAGCAAGAGCGTTGCGTGCAGTCTTGCAAGTCACATGAAAGCAGGGATGTGAAGACACTGAGAACATTACAGGAGATATTTACCGGGATATTGTTTGGGCTGAAGAGTTTCAGTTTGGAAGGAAAACAGGACAGAGTGGAGTGTTTGTCGCAGTGCAAAGGAGATGTAGACAAGACATGATTGAGTTAGGGTATGGACAAGGTTGACGGAACGAGTTTGCCATTGATGCAGGGTGCGATCAGCAGGGGCCAGACATTTAAGGAGAAAGACAGAATGGTTTGAGAAGATGTGCGAAAAAGCTTTATCAGCCAGCGGGGGGTTGGAATTTGGAATACACTGTCTGCATTGTTCAGAGCGGCAGAAACCCTTATAGCCTGAACAAATATTCAGATGGGAACTTTTGATGCCAAGACAAATAAGGCTGTGGGGTAAGCATTCTGAAATAGGATTCAGTTCATTAGGCATTGTTTTTGACAAGTGTGGCCACAATTGGTGGAAGGGCCTCCTTTGACACTCTTGTCTTGGGTCGTATAATGGTTAATATCCCTGCTTGTCACAGGGCTCAATTCTCCACTGGGCACGATGTAAATATTTTAAAATTGTCGCTCCATTTCCAAGTGCGGGTATTGATACCTGTCCTTCCATTCTCGATGAGGCATGTCATAGGAAGGACAGTGCTGCCTGAATCAGTGGGGCAAAGGGCTGCAGCTCTCAGGGAGGCAGAGTGTCAGTGAAAGTGCAAACACGTGATCTCTGCAAACTGCACCTTTTTATTGTGTTGGAATGAAAAGCATTTGACAGACTTGTTCCGGATGGAAGTGTTTATTGGCAGCAGGAAGGTGAGGAAGGAACAGCGTAAAAGCATTCAAATATGAGTGCAGAAACATTTCCCGCAGCACGAATCAGATTGTAAAGCACAGAGTAGTGTTTCGATACATTGAATTTGGGTTGATTTGCTTTGATGAGGCTGAGTTACCAGGATATAAAGCCATTAAGAATGATACAGGTTTTGCTCACGATGATGGAACATTGGCTCAGTAATTCGCATTGCTGTTCGGTCTGAGGGTTATATTGATTGGCCAAGTTAAATTTCCCTCTCGTGTCCAGGGATTGAATTAAGTAAATTAAGTGAATTAGCCATGGATAACGCTGGGACAAGGCCAGAAGTCACAGGATGACAGGTTATAGCCCAACAGCTTTTTTTATATATCATAATGGGGAGGTTTGCCCCTTCTTCTGGTGAAATATAAAGAAATGGGGAGGGGAGCTCGGTCTGGGTGAGATGCTCTTCATGTGTGTCGACACCGGCTTGATTGACTGAAATGCTCTCTCTGCACTGTAGGATTGTGTGATTATCTCGGAGAGGGTTATGAAGGTGTTTACTGGGGTGTAAAGCCATTAGAGACGATGCTGAGACGGGGTGTACTGAGGATGAGATTTTATTCACTTGTTGTCTTCGAAAATTTAGAACAGTTATCCCTGAACCAAGAAAGACTTAATTGGGGGGGTTGGGGGGGGGGGGGTGTTCATGTTATGAGATGTTTGGACAGAGTAAATAGGAGGAAAATTCCATATTTCAATTGAGTAAACGTCTAGACGTCAGACATTCAAAACCTTTGATAAAACCTTTGAAGGACAAAGAAATGATGAGAGCAGAATCGCTGTAATTCCGAGAATCTGTTTTTCAAAATATTTGGAAAGGCACATTTGGTGACATACAAGGAAAAATATTCACAAGGAGAGAGACAGCGTGTGGCTAGGTAAAGGTGTAGGGGTGTGGTGTCGTCGGTCGGAAGTTGTGGGGAAACAATGTCTAAGTGGGTTGACTTCAAATGTAAAGAATTTCGTGAACGTGTGCAGCTGAATATGATTCGATTCCAAAACCTCTGGATTTCGAAAGACTTGGCATAATATTCTACCTGAAGCATTGTGAATGGAACTGAATGGATTTTTCTTATTGTGAAGGGAAGATATTACATAATGAATAGGAAGTCACCAGTTGCTTGGAGAGCGACTTACTGCTTTAATCACATGTGTTAAGGATGTGAGGACAAATACCATGATGTTTGGTCCATTTAATACTCGGTGAAATCTGCCAAAGCAACGAGCAACAAAACTGGTGGATTTTCTTTTGCACTTTAACCCTCTGATTTTCTAAGCAGTATTTTCCTAAAGCTGAAATAAAGTCTGAGCAAATTTGAATACAACATTAATGGTTCCAATGAGATAAATCTAATTCACTTGTGATTATTACAATGAACATTGTGAGGTTGCAGCAAAATTAAAATGAAACAAACAAAACAGTGTTTCTTGCGATTTAATCCAATTCAGGTTCAGCCATATGTGAAAAGCCATTGAGCCACAACATCGCCTTTATTTCCCTCTCCATGGCTGCTTCTTCACGTGAAAGAGAAAGTGACTGAAGAAATTATGAGTCAAATGTAGATGTGATTATGAGGGAAAATTATTGTTCTCTGTTTCATTCCGACACAGTTCTGACTCAGAATGTATCACTGACAGCTATTCATTCTGACGAGCATGGCGACTTGTTGGCATTTGCTGTTATTATAATTCTGGTGCAAGGAGAATCACAATGGTGTGGATTTGATTCCGCTCTGCAAATTTCTCATCCTTCACTTTCACCACATATAACCTGATGAGGTGACATGTCCACAGTGGTTATTACACCACTGTGCTCTGCATTCACGAGTTCGTGTCACACTCTGGTTGCTAACTTCACAAACCGCTCCAGCAGTTTTTATTGGCACCTCACACGTCTGGTATAGAATGGATAGAGAATCTTGTTCTTGCCCTTCACTGCACGGGAGATTCACGAATAATCGGCATCACATTAAAGTCGAAATGAAGAGTGAGAGCAGTCATTCTATTCAATTGTAGATTAACTTGGTGTAATGAGAAAGAACGCATTTTTATTTCCGCCCCACATTCTATCTCGTCTTTCTATGAATTTGCATCGAAAGAATGAGAAACAAATAACAATAGATCGTGAGCACAAGTTTATCCAGTGCAGGGGGGGGGGGGGCGCATGAGTATCTTAACCTAACACTTCACACAATGATCTGATCAGTAATTCAAACAGTGACTCGGAATTGGAACCACAGAAAACTTCTGTAATGAAACGAACCTTTCATTCTTTCACAAATTTCTGCTGTGTGTGAATCATACAGCAATCCATCATCCAGCGTAATCACTGACTTGCCAATTGTATAAGCTCTACCAACTTTCTTCAGCTTTCACAACTTATGTATGCAGCGACCTGTGCTGTGCCCAGTGTCATTTGTTATCCCCAGGTCACAGTACATTTCGTTCTCCTGAGATTATGAGCCTTGTTCCTGATCTGTCTGATCTGTTTAATAAACCTTTTCTATCACTTCATCCCATCCCCCCACAATTCTGAACTTATTAATAAAATAAGGCGTTTGACAAAATGTTAAACAAATGGGAGTTTGCTATTCAGCCCATGGAGTCTGCCCCACCATTCAACGAACTCATGTTTGATCTGATAATCTTTAACTCCTTTCTGCCCACTTCCCTCGTCAAATTTTCAACATCTTTCTGTTTAACTATCTGGCACAGTTTGAAAACACCCAACAACACTGATGGCAAAGATTGTTAGGCCGCTGAGCAAAGAGATGACTCCTCATTTCTGAATTAAATGGGCAATATCTAATTCTGAGATTATGTCCTCTGGTGCTCTCCTCACAGCATGGGGCAAACCATCTGCCCGTATCTACCCTGTCAAGATTCCACGAATATTGAACGTTTATGATTCGTGTTATATGATTGTAGAGCACCCCTCCACCTCCTTTGTTTCGAGGAGAATAATCCCAGCCGAACCAATCATTCCACGAAGGTCTATTTTATACAGAGTTGGCAACATCCTCGTAAATCTCTGCTGTCCCCTGCAGCGTCCTTACATATTCTAAAGACAGGTGGAGAAATTTCGGTGATGAAATGGGTTGGAATTACGGCCGCAGACCAAATACAGCAATGATAACTCTGACAAATCAGAATCTAATCATATTCGATTGTCATTTGATGGCTTCATTGTAGCTGAATTCCTCCGTGTAATCCTCCTGGGAGCGAGTGTTTAGTAGAAATGGAACCTGATCGCGCATAAAAGAAGTTGACGTCAAAAATATGTCCGTCGGTCGACTTTGTTTGATTATTAACTCAACCCTTGTCTCCGTGAAGCCTACATCGTCCTCAACGCACAAATTAGATGTTGAACAGAACTCTCTCCATTTGCCTAGGTGGGTGCCACTGAAATACCACTGAAGGAACTGGACACCCTCCACGACAATACAGTCACTTACTGTACATTGTTCAATGCCTGAATATTTATTCACTTCACTGCTGAAGCACAATTGCAGCAGGGTGCACCACCTAGAATATTCACTGAAGTAAGTCATCCAGGCTTTGTGGACAGAACCTTCAAAGCTCAAAGACTGTACCGACAATAATGACAAGGTTGAAGATGCACTGAAACATCACCATTTATGAATTACCCTCCAAGGCACATCGTAGCATGACTTGGAGAGGAAGCAGTGGTAAATTCATTGAGTGGTGAAGCGGTCTTGATGGGCAAAGAGTTATACTCGAGCCCTCCACATTTTATTTTACAATTTTGAAAAATGTTGATTATCGCATTGACCAGACTTGTGCTCATTCCTTCAGTTGTTTCCAAAACTGGCGTTTGCTAAAGATCGAATATCATTCTCAGACTGTGGTCAACAAAGAGCCTCTCGTACAACTGATCTCCCTGCCCAACAATCTTCAGAGATCTGTGAATATCTTCTCCAAAATCTCTTTGGTCCTGTACACCACTCAGAATCCTCACTGCTATTGTTTCAACTCTCCAAATTCATGACCACTTATTGGTTTGGATTCAATTCCATTCGCCGTTGTTCCTTTCCACCTGATTGATACATCCCTGCGATCCCTGATATTACTCATCACAGTCACCAAGACGACTAATTGTTGCATTGTCTGTAAACATCTAAACGTGACTCCTACAACTATGTTTGAATTATTGATCTCCATCAGGAAACAGTGATACTCCTCTGGAAACAGGGATCCAAGCATTGTTCATTGCTGAATGGGATGAACACCTGCAATAACAGCAGAATCGGACCCTTGCTATCATTTGTAAACCTGATTGCAACTCTGCAGGTTGGTCTCCTGACTGATTGCTTCTCACATAGGGGAGTGGTGAATGACCTGCCCACATTGTGACTGAGGAAGTGAGTTTACATTTCAGCGGGTAATTAAATCCCTTCCTCCAGACCCCGTCCCCATGGACCTGACTTCATGGAGGCGTGGGTATCCTTGTGTCTATTTAGTTTGGATAATCAGCTGAATTTGAGACCACGCTGAGATGATTCCCAATTTTCCCGGCCATCCATGTATCTTTTTTATCCTTCCTTATTCTCCCCAGGAGTGTGGCCATCATGGTCTGAACAGCATTTGTTGTTCATCCTTAACTCTCCTTGAACTGAGTCAGAGGGAATGTATGGGTGAACCGTACTATTGTGGGTCTGGAGTTATATGTTTGCAGGTCTCTTTAAGGACGGCAGATTTCCCTTTTGACCGGACATGAATGAATGGGTTTTCAGCAAATTAAAACATTTTGTCACTCTTCCTCTGAGCGGGTTTATATTCCAGATTTTACTCATCGAATCTAATTACCAGCAGCTGCAATGCTCCAGTCTCCAAGTGTTGCTCGCCCAAATATCGCCATTATATTTACAGATGACACGAAGATTGGTGGAGTAGCAAAAAGCATAGTGGACTGTCAAAGAATGAAGGAGAATATAGATAGGGCAGTTGAGTGGAGAAGAGGCAGATGGAGTTGAATCCAGGCAAATGTGAGTTGATGCATTTTGGGAAGTCTAATTCCTGGACAGATGCATGTGTAGGAAGAGTGCAGAGGGATGCTTTGGAATTGGGTGATAGGTTTAGACAATGGAATTGCATCAGCTCAGGCTTCGACATCCAAAGGGCGTGTTCCTGGGCTGTAAATTTTCTCTGTTCTTTGTTCTTCTTTGTTCACTACTCTGTCAACTTCATGCTACATTGCTGCATCTCAGAGAATGATATTGTCAATTCTAATTTTCACAGAGGGAATGAGAATATGACATGTGGCTGTGTCGGGATGAAAGTGATGTACGCTGGTCTGGAGTGTTTACTGGGAGCCAGCGGCTGATGTGGAGATGATGTGATCAAAAACAGCTCTTAATGTCAAAGTAACAAAACAGCGCATTGTTAAGGAAAATTTCAGAGAATGCTTTCAATTAATCGATCTCTCGCTGAAGGCTCCAGCACACTTCAGCTGATCCAATCTGTAGTGCGGGTTAATGCGGGTGTTGTATCCTAATACAACAATTATGTTCTTCGTTCCCGGCTTTGAACAGGAGCACTCCCAGCTTTGGCATTTCTTTCGCCTCGGTGCCATCATAGAAGAACCAGGTGCTCATCTTCAAGCCAATCAATCCATTTCGATACTATGGTTGTGAGATCAATTCTCATGTAACAGCTTTTACCACATGGACCAGAGATTATTCGAACATCAGGCTATGGAAAAGGACACAGGGCAGCACTGAGGAAAAGAAAATTTATTCGAAAATACTTCTGTCTGTGGACTTCTACAACAATTATTCCACTTGCTCATTTGGCTCTGTCTTGTCTATTGTGTGCAGTTCTGCAATTCGCATGATAGAACGGATATGATAGCACTGGAAATGATGCAGCAGAGATTTAACAGGATATTGTCTGGGTAGAAGAGTTTCAGTTGTGAAGAGAAATTGGACAGACTGGAGTCGTTTTTCTGAGAGTCGAAGAGATTGAGAGGAAACATGATTGAAATGCATAAAATAATCAGGAATATGGATGGCATAGACTGAAATCAATGTTTTTCTTTGATGCTGAGATCGATCACGGGGGAGGGGCAGGGTGGCATAGATTTAAGGATAGAGGAGGAAAGGTTTGAGTGAATGTGCAGACAAATGTCTTGAAACAGCCGTGGGTTGAAATCTGGAACTCATTGCATGCAAAGGTTGCAGAGGCAGAAATCCTCAGAACTTTCAGAAGTTTTCCGATGTGAATTTGTGATGCCAAGACATACAAGGCTATAGGCCAAGTAATTTTAAAAAGTATTCCGATAGTTAAGCGAATGTTAATTTCCAGTATTAACACATAGGCTTATTTTTGCATAGAATTCCTGGGTAGTACCACCGCCTGTCACTGCGTGAGGTCGGGTTCAATTTGCTTCCAGGACAGGCGCTTGCATATTGGGAGGTCTCAGTGGGTAGAACTGCGCCATTCAGCGTCAGAAACCCGCCTTCGATTCAAGTCTTGTGTCACTGACTGTGTGGAATTTGCAGCTCTCCTGCTCTCTCTCTCTCTCTCTCTCCCGTGTGAGATTCCTCTGGCTGCTCCGATTCCTTCCCACAATGCAAATGTGTGCAATTGAGGTAAGTGGCAAACAAAATCTGAATGGACTGTAAGTGCTGTAAATAAGAGACAAAATTCAGAATTGCAGGTCGGGGAAAACAGAATGACCATTTCGGATCAACAGACCCTTCGTAGGACCTGATTTTAATTCTCAATGTTAATTCTGATTTCTCTCCACTAATGCTGCCTGACTCGCTGAGCTTTTGGAGTAATTTCTATTTTTGTAGGTGCACCATAAATGCTGGTTTAGAAAGATAGAGTGGAGAGTGTGAATCTCTTCCACGGCGCAGTGCAGACTCAACTGGTCAAATGGTTTCTGTATGCACTGTGTCTACTTCCATTAACTCTGAATCTATAAGTTTTTGTCCTTTTTTTAGTCTTTGGTTTTCACATCTCTCCTGTCATGTGAATTGCAGAGCAGGACAATCGACGGTTCGGACATAAGCCACCACCAAAACTTTACCACCTGACGCCTGGAAGATGAAGGCCTCATATTCTGCCTTGGGACACTGCAACCACACGGGATAAATGTGGATTTCAGCGGCTTCCTCATTTCCCCTCCCCCACATTATCACAGTCTGAAACATCCAACTCAGCACCACCCTTCGGACCTATTCGGACCTATTCATCTCTACCCCTCTGACTTATCACCTTCTCCCCTCCTCCATCCACCATTTGCTTTCCCAGCTACCTTGCACCCAACCCCAACTCCCTCCCAATTATCTCTCAGTCTCCACCCTCAAGCCTCATTCCTGATGAATGATTTATGCCAGAAACGTCGATTCTCCCGCTCCATGGATGCTGCCTGACCTGCTGTACTTTTCCAGCACAACACTATTGCCATGGCGAAGATAAACAAGCTCAGTTTAGGCTCTTTATCTGGGAGCGGAGAAGGCTAAGTGAGGAAGTGATTAAGGTGCACATTAAGGGGATCGGTATGTGTGATATGAATGAACTTCTTCTGGGAAGAGTTAACATCCAGGGTTTTCTTTTAAACGCAAGGGAGAGAGGATGTTCAGATGAGATATAGGAAGAACGTTTTCACTCTGAGAGTATTGTATAATTGGAAATCACTGTTTGACTGTGTGGTAAAGCTATGAGTCATCAAAACATTTCAGGAGTATTTAGCCGAATTCTTGAGAAGCGAGAGCACTCTTGGATAAGGACCAGTTACTGGAAAGTGGGGTGAAGATGTCTGATGAAAGATCGCAACACTGCACAAAAAATACAGAGCGTGAAAGCATGGGAAGGTTAAAGGCATGGAAACGACTGGCAATCTGTTACAAGGGGTCTCTGGAATGCTACATTCGTCAAAAGGTCACTGGGGCAGGATGGGGCCACTGTGGCAGGATGGAATGCTCCAACACCAATTAGCAGAGTCAGACTGAGGCTGAAAGGTTACTATGGCAGGCTGAGATAATAACAATTAGTAAAGTCAGCCTCGCGTACTAAATATTATCATGGCAGTTTGGGAAACGTCGTGACAGTACATACTTAGGACATGAATTTAAATAATTAATTGATAATAGAGTCAGCCTGCTTGAGACACTTGTAGCAGGATATGGCATTAAATATCTAATTAGTAGTTCGTAGAGTCAGCTTGGGACAGGAAAACATTGTGATAGATGGGGTAGCTAAATATCTAATCATGACAGGTTAGTCTGGGATGGAGGTTCATTGTAGCACAGGTGGCAGTAGAATACTTAATAGTTACAGTAGAATAAATTAGGAAAAACAATAGTGGCAGAAGTAGAACGATAATGGGAATTAGCACCATTGGTTTATTGTTTAGCTGGAGTGAGGTAATCCTGACTAACACAGTTGGCATTCTGATAAGCTAAAAAGACATGATTAAAGAAAAAGGTATAAAGCGATGGAGTTTAATTCAGATGCATGTGAGGAGCTGAACTTTGGGAAAGCAAATCTCAGCAGGACTTATACACTTATTGGACAGTCCCTAGGGAGTGTTGCTGAACAAAGAGACCTTGGAGTGGAGGTTCATACCTCCTTGAAAGTGGAGTCGCAGGTAGATAAGATAGTGAAGAAGGCATTTGGTATGCTTTCCTTTTTTGGTCAGAGTGTTGAGTACAGGTGTTGGGAGGGCATGTTGCGGCTGTACAGGACATTGCTTAGACCACTGTTGAAATATTGCGTGCAATTCTGGTGTCCTTCTGATCGGAAAGATGCTGTGAAACTTGTAAGGTTTCAGAAAAGATTCACAAGGATGTTGTCAGGGTTGGAGGATTTGAGCTAGAGGGAGAGGCTGAACAGGCTGGGGCTGTTTTCCCTGGAGCTTCGGAAGCTGAGGGGTGACCTCATCGAGATTTACAAAATTATGAGGTGCATGGAAAGGATAAATAGATAAAATATTTTCCCTGGGGTTCGGGCAGTCCAGAACTAGAGGGCATAGGTTTAGTGTGAGAGGGTTAAGATATGAAAGAGACCTAAGGGGCAAGCTTTTCACACAGAGGGTGGTACGTGAATGGAATGAGCTGCCAGAGGATGTGGTGGAGGCTTGTACAATTGCAACATTTGAGAGGCATGTGTCGAGGAAGGGTTTGGAGGGATATGGTCCGGGTGATTGCAGGTGGGACTAGACTGGTTGGGATATCTGGTCGGCATGGACAAGTTGGACAGCAGTGTCTGTTTTGATGCTGCACATCTCAATGACTCTATGACTCTATGCCATCGACCCTGAGGTCCGTGTGAGTCAAAAATTTGTTTTCTGAATGTCACTGTTTTAGTTTGCCAATAAAAGATCTACTCCTTGAAAAACTTCGCATCTCCTGGTGATTGTCGACATTTTTTCTACGACAACCGCAACTTTGGGTGCAGTAAAATTGTGGCGAGTGCAGCTCTGTGGTGCAATGAAAATCGTGTTAGATTTCTTCAAATTTGGTAACTTTGCAATTCAATGTTTGTGGGTTTGAACCGCACTAGAATTGGAGTTTAGTTCAGTTTTCAGCTGAATCATTGAGTGTTGTGCTGATTCATCGCCAATTCCTATCGTCTGGAGTTCTCATCCCTGCTACTGACCAGAGGAAATTCATTACCTTCTTGGTTGTGAGTTTTTACAGAATCATATCGTTTGAATAATGATCAGATCAGAATCAGATGCTCATCCGCAAAACCTGCAAATTTCGTGCAGAAACCCACTGTGCAACGTGTTCTTGGATGTCCGAATGGTGAAGATTATTGACGGATGCAATATATATCATGTTACCTGTATGAACAGAAATTTTCGATTGCTTAAATGTCTTTATCCCATTGTATGACAGGTTGTTGTGGATGAGCTGGGCAAAGACATTGACATGTTTGGTCAGCCATGACCATATCAAACGGCGGTTAGACGGTGAGAGAATTAATCCCACGCTGTTGGTCTCACTTTTCTCACAAACCATTTTGTCAACGAACTGAGCTAACCGACTTCCATTCAATGCAGACCGAAACTAAACAGATCAGTGCATTTGAATTATATAATATTTCATGTAGAATGAGCTGCTGCACCTTCCAACTCCATTAGCTCTTCTTACACTTAATATTTTCAATTGCAGGTGTTATGAAATTTCTTTCCTATGAATGTTAACCACTTCCAGAGTGTTTCCCTTTTGCACCCCCATCCAGGCAGCCCAGAATCACTGTCGCTGTTTAATTCACTCCTTGTGTGCCTGCACGCGCTTTTCGAATATTCTGGAATCAGCTCCTGAAATGTTTTTATTTCTGAAAATTCATCTCCGAATGCAATAACTCTCAGAATATAAAATGCCTGACCAAAATTATTTATCGGGCCCTACTGGGTTTGAAGTTCTAACGTCTAGTTTCCAATCACTGAAACGAGGAATTTTCCCTCATATTTACTCTTAAGATCTTCACATCAGCTGGATAACCTCTATTGGGACACATCTAAGTCTTTCCTGATTTCTCCCACATTATTCTTTATCTCGGCCATCATTTCATTAAACTGCCCCTTTTCTTTTCTGGTGGCTTTATCTCCCAGTAAACCTCATTTCCTTCATTTCGAACGACATGGTATCATGGGAGTGTCATTCCTAACGTCTTTGTATTTCAGTAAACGGTGCCCGTGTCATTATTCATGTCATTATATCCCTGCAAATTTCCACCTGAGAAAGGATGCATGAAAACTCATTCAATGCATGAAAACTCACCACTAAGCTGTGCAATCTTATTACCAAAACAGGAAAGGTGGAAGCAATTTCAATTACAGCTGCAACAGAATCGGGTCAAATCGCAGTCACACTGTTGTTCTTTTCGTTATTTGTTCTCGACGTGTGCTGAAGTTACACAGTGAGGGATCAATTACTATTGCCAGACATACATAAGGGGGCGTATGAAATGCTGAAGTTGTGAGACCAGAGCAGGTTTTTTATTGACATAGACCATTCACTGTTCGAATATCAGTCTTAGGAATTAGACAGAGAGCGATTTTGAGCAAAATTTGAGCAGGGACGTTTACGCCATGACGTAATACCAAATTGTGTTGTTACTTTGTTGTTTACCTCATTTGTGTGTTTTGCCTCATTGAGGATTTTGAAGTTATCCTCTCTATACAAAAGTTTCGTGCTTTTGCACCATTATACAAAAGATGCAGTACAATAACACCGAACGCTGTTTCAGTCTACTTGTACAGATATTGACCCCTGGAAACAGGACTATGCACTCGCCTCGAGTCTGGAAAATAATTTGTTCCATTCCCATTCTTATGGCTCTTTTCATTCCACCGGCTTCTGTTCTTCACAGAACCCGATTCAGCAGATCTTGTCACTGAGTCATTACTTTGTATGTGTTCAGATCATGTGAGCGGAATATCACAGTCCATAACCCAGAAGTCAGACCATACTCAGGGAACCGTACTCTGCTCTAGATCATTTTCTGGACACCAGGAAGAAATATCTATGATCTTCAATATTTACTCACCTGTTTTTCAGAAGCAAGATAAACAATTCCAGGTTTCTGCTTTTGTTGTCACACCGACAAGGTTATAATTGCTGGAACCAGTTGAGACTGTCCGCTCTTCCACATCAATTTTCTCCCCAGGAAGTGTTAAGATGATGGTCTGAATGGGATTCTTCTAAAAAGAAGAATCTTTTTATCGATTGGTTTCTGGTTTAAGGCCGACCAGGCTCCCGCTGGGCCTCCACGCTAGCGCTGATCACAGCAGTTTCCCGCAGTCTTCAACGTTTTTGTAGCAAGTACCTTCTCGGATGACATCAAAAGATATTTGCTGTTACTGTGTGATACTCTACCAATAGAGACAGCTCTATCAATGAGGCATCTCAGTCCACTGGGATGGGATAATTTCTGCAGTGTGTCCTGCGGATCAGATACAATGCACTTTCTCATTCAGATCATACAGAGTGAGAGTGCTCGAAAAGGCCAAGCGAGATTTCCCCACAGGAGTTTATTTTAGGTGGAACAATACCAGTGGCACCACCCTAACTGAGGAAAGAACAGTCTCAGAAGTCCATTTGGCAAGTTTACTTTTCAGACTCTGGTCACCATGCTCCACGAGCCCTGCAGCCTGTGGGCAATAAGCACAATGAAATTGGTGGTGGATCCCAAAATGAAAGTATAATTCTTCATTAATATGTCCAATAAAATGGGGCTGGGGGGATGGGCATTGTCAGGATGTAGACAATATCAAATACCAAAGCAGGTTATAATCTCCTTGAGTAAAATATTTACAACAGTTTTAACAGTAGTGTTGGAAGTGGGGTAAGCTTCAACCCATCAAGGAAAAGAAAATCAACAATGACCAAAACATAATTATAATGCTGACACCTTTGCAACTCACTGAAGTCTTTAAACATCTTTTGCAGTTGCCATTAGGTGGTCAGAGGTCGACTCACACTTGTCAGAGAACATAGAACATAGAAACTACAGCACAAAACAGGCCCTTTCATCCACGATGTTCTGCCGAGATTTAATCCTAATGTAAAATATAATAACAACCGACACACCCCTCAATTCACTGCTATCCATGTGCAAGTCTAGAAGTTGCTTAAATTTCCCCAATAACTCTGCTTCCACCACAACCACTGGTAAAGTATTCCATGCATTCACAGCTCTCTGTGTTAAAACAAAAACTACTTCTGTCATCTCCTTTATACTTTCCTCCTAATATCTTCAAACTATGAGTTTTCATACCAGTCACTCTTGTCCTGGAGAAAATACACTAGCTATTGACTCTATCTATTCCTCTCATTATTTTGTACACCTCTATCAGGTCTCCTCTCTTCCTCCTTCTCTCCAGAGAGATATCCGAGCCTATTCAATATTTTTTTCATAAGCCAAGCCCCCCAGTTCAAGCAGAATCCAGGTAAACCTTCTTTGCAGCCTCTCCCAAGCCTCTGTATCTTTCCTACAGTAGGGCCACCAGAACTGGACACAATATTTCAAGTATTGCTTCACCAGGGACTTGTAGAGCTGCAGCAAAAACTCACGGCTCTTAAACTCTATCCCCCCGTTGATGAAAGCCAAAACTCCATATGCTTTCTTAACAACCTTATCCACTTGTATTGCAACTTTGAGGGATCTATGTACTTGCACATCCAAATCCCTCTGTTCCTCCACACTGCCTTAAATCCTATCTTTAATCCTATATTCAGCATTCGAGCTCCACCTTCCAACATGCATCATTTCGCATTTATCCAGGTTGAACACAATCTGCCATTTCTCTGACCAGCTCTGCATTCTGTCTATGTCGCGCTGCAGCCTATAGTAGCCATTTATACTATCGCTGACACCTCCAAACTTTATGTCATCTGCAAATTTACTAACCCTCCCCTCAACCTACTCATCCAAGTCATTTATAAAAACTACAAACAGCAGAGGTCCAAGTACAGACCCTGGGAAACCCCACTCAACACTGGCGTCAAGGCAAATTGCTTTCTATCTACAGCCACTCTCTGCCTTCTATCAGCCAGCCAATTCTGTGTATATCTGTTTAATGCCTGGAAACAGAGTGTTGATGGAGGGTTATCTGTTTATGTCTGATTAATGCTCGGTGATAGGGGGTGGTGCAGGGTTGTGTGTGTTTTTCTTTATATATCTGCTTAATGACAGGAGACAGACTGGTGGTGGTCGAATGCTGTGTGTGTGTATTTATGTGCATATCTGCTCAATGGAAGGATAACAGGGCAGTGACGGAGGGTTGTGTATGTGTGTTTCTGTGTATATCTGTTTAATGGCACGAGATAGGGTTGTCCGGAGGTGTGTGCCTGTGATTCTGTGTATGTCTATTTAAGGGTTGGAGACAGGGTGGTGGTGTGTGTGTTTCTGTGTATCTGTTCAGGTGCAGGAGACAAGGTGGTCAGAAAGGGTTGTGTGTGTGTTCCTGCATATATCTGCTCAATGGCAGGAGGCACGTTGTTCATGGAATGTTGTGCCTGTGTGTGTGTTTCTGCGTGTATCTATTTAATTGCAGGAGATAGGGTGGTGGTGGAGGATTGTGTTTGCATGTGTGTTTTGTGTATATCTTTTTAAGGGCAGTAGGCAGGGTGTTCGTAGAAGTTTGTGTGTGTATATTTCCGTGTATAACTGTTTGATGAGTGGAGACATAGTGGTCAAGGACATTTGACTGAGTGTGCGTCTGTGTTTCTGTGCATATGTGCTGAATGGCACGAGACAATTCGGTGTGTGTACGTTATTGTGTATATCTGTCCAATGGCAGGAGGCAGGGTGTTCATGGAGTGTTGTGCATGTGGGTGTTTCTGCGTATATCCTTTATAATGGCAGGAGACAGGGTGGTGGTGGAGGATATATGTCTGTGTTTCTGTGTCTAAGTGCTAATTGGTAGGAGACACGTTGGTGGTGGAGGTTTGTGTGTGTGTGTTTTTGTGCATATCTGTAAAATGGCAGGAGACAGGGTGGTGGTGGTGGATGGGGTGTGTGTGTGTTTCTGTGTATATCTGTTTAATACCAGGAGACAGAGTGTTGGTGGAGGGTTGTCTGTTTGTTTGTTTGTTTGTTTTTTCTGTGTCTGTCTGTTTAATGCTGGTGTTAGGGTGGTGGTGCAGGGATATGTATGTTTTTCTGTAAGTATCTAATTAATGACGGGAGACAGACTGGTGGTTGTGGAGGGTTGTGTGTGTCTGTTTCTTTGTATATCTGATTAATTGCAGGAAACAGTGTGGCGGTGGAGCGTTCTGTATGTATGTGTGTTTCTGTGTATATCTGTTTAAGGGCAGGAGACAGGGTGATGGGAGAGGGATGTGTGCGTGTTTCTGTGTCTATCTGTTTTATGGGCTGGAGAGAGAGTGGTAGTGGAGGGGTGTGAGTGTGTGTTTCTGTGTATATCTGATGAACGGCAGGAAACGGGGTGGTTGTCAAGAGATGTGTATGTGTGTGTGTGTTTGTGTGTTTGATTGTATCCCTGCTTAAAGGCAGGAGACAGGTGGTAGTAGAGAGTTTCGTGTCTGTATTCCTGTATCGATGTGCTCACTGGCAGGAGACAGGGTGGTGGTGGACGGTTGTGTATGCATGTGCGTTTTTGCGTATATCCGTTTAAGGTCAGTAAGCAGGCTGTTCATAGAACATAGAATATAGATCATTATGGCGCAGTCCAGGCCCTTCAGCCCTCAATGTTGCACCGACCTGTCATTCCAATCTGAAGCCTATCTAACCTACACTATTCCATGTACGTCCATATGCTTGTCCAATGACGACATAAATTTACTTAAAGTTGGCGAATCTACTACCATTGCAGGCAAAGCATTCCATACCCTTACTACTCTCTGAGTAAAGAAACTACCTCTGACATCTGTCCTATATCTGTCACCTCTCAATTTAATGCTATGCCCCTCGTGCTCGCCATCACCATACTTGGAAAAAACTCTCCCTGTCCACCCTATCTAATTCTCTGATTATCTTATATGTCTCTACTGAGTCACGTCTCAAACTTTCTCCAACGAAAACAGCCTCAAGTCCCTCAGACTTTCCTCAGATGACCTTCTCTCCATACCAGGCAAGATCCGAGTAAATCTCTTCTGCACTCTTTCCAAAGCATACTTCGTATACTCCTTATATTGCGGTGACCAGAACTGTACACAATACTCTAAGTGCGGCCGCTCCAGAGTTTTGTACAGATGGAGCATAACCTCATGGTTTCATAACTCGATCCCTATATTAATGCCTTCTTAACAACACAGTCAACCTGGATGGCAACTTTCAAGGATCTGTGTACCTGGACACCGAGGTCTCTCTGCTCATCTGCACTACCAGGAATCTTATCATAAGCCCTGTACTTTGAATTGCTGTTCCTCCGACCAAAGTGCATCACCTCTCACTTGTCCACAATAAACTCCATTTGCCACCTCTCAGCCCAGCTCTGCAGCTTATCTATGTCTCTCTGTAACCTACAACATCTTTCGTCACTATCCACAACTCCACCGAACTTAGTGTTGTCTGCAAATTTACTAACCCACCCTTCTACTCTCTCATCCAGGTCGTTTATAAAAATTATGAACAGCAGTGAACCCAACACCGACCCTTGTGGCACATCACTAGTAACTGAACTCCAGATGAACATTTCCCATCAACCACCACCCTCTGTCTTCTTTCAGCAAGTCAATTACTGATCCAACCTGCTATATCTCCTACAATCCCATTCCTCCGCATTTTGAACGATAGCCTACTGTGGAGAACCTTATCAAATGCGTTGCTGATATCCATATACACCACATCATCCAGTTTACTCTCATCTACCTGTTTGGTCACTTTCTCAAAGAACTCAATACGGTTTGTGAGGCACGACATAACCTTCACAAAACCGTGCTGACTCTCCATTATCAAATTATTATTTTCTAGATGATTGTAAATCCTATCTGTGATAACCTTTTCCAACACGTTACCAATAACTGAAGTAAGGCTCACTGGTGTATAATTATCAGGGTTGTCTCTACTCCCCTGCTTGAAGAGTGGAACCACATTTGCTATCCTCCAGTCTTTCAGCACTATTCCTGTAGAAGATGACGATTTAAAGATCAATGTCAAAGGCTCGGCAACCTCCTCCCTTGCTTCCCAGAGGGTCCCAGGCTAAATCCCATCCAGCCCAGTGGACTTATCTATTTTCACACTCTGTAGGATTTCTAATACCTCTTCATTGTGAACCTCAATCCCACCGAGTCTAGTAGCCTGTATCTCAGTGTTCTCCTCGACAACATTGTCGTTTTTTAGAGTGAATACTGTCGAAAAATATTCATTTAGTGCTTTCTCTATCTCCTCCGACTCTTCACACAACTTCCCATTAATATCCTTGATTGCCCCTAATTTTACTCTTGTCATTCTTTTATTCCTTAAATACCTATAGAAATCTTTATGGTTTACCCTGATCCTATCGGCCAACAACTTCTCATGTCTCCTCCTGTCTCTTCTGAGTTCTCTCTTTTGGTCTTTCCTGGCTACCTTGTAACCCTCAAGTGCCCTAAATGAGCATTCACATCTCATCCGACCGTAAGCCTCCCTCTTCCTCTTGACCAGAGATTCTACTTCCTTCGGAAACCACGGCTCCTGCGCTCTACAGCTTCCTCCCTGCCTGACAGGTACATTTTATCTAGGACTCTCAGGAGCGTTTCCTTGAATAAGCTCCACATTTCTAATGTGCCCATTCCCTGCAGGTTTCTTCCCCATCCTATACTTCCTAAATCTTGCCTAATCGCATCGGAACTACCGTTCCCTCAGCTGTAAATTTCGTGGAAGTTGTGTGTGTGTGTGTATTTCCGTGTATAACTGTTTGATGACAGGAGACAGGGTGGTCGAGCAGATTTGAGAGAGTGAGTGTGTGTTTCCGTGTATATGTGCTTACTGGCACGAGACAGTTTGGTGTGTGTGTTTTTTGTGTATATCTGTTGAATGGCAGGAGGCAGGGTGTTCATGGAGTTTTGTGTGTGCTTGTGTGTGCGTGTGTGTGTGTGTGTGTGACTGTGGGTGTGTGTGACTGTATGTGTGTGTGAGTTTCTGCATATATCTTTTTCATGGCAGGAAACAGGGTGGTGGTTGACGGATGTGTGTGTGTTTGTGTGTATATCTGCTTAAAGGCAGGAGACAGAGTGGTGGTGGAGGGTTGTGCATTGAGTTCAGTTTCTACCTGTTTAATGTCAGGAGGCAGGATGGTCATATTGGGTTGTGTGCATGTGTGTCAATGTGTATATCTATTTAAAGGCTAGAGACAGGGTGGGAGTGGAGTGTGCTGTGTGTGTGTTTCTGTGTATAATTGTTTAATGGCAGGTGGCATGTTGGTGTGGAGGGTTGTGTGTGTGCTTCTGCGTGTATATGCTAAATGGCAGTTGACATGATTGTGTGTGAGTGTTTCTCTGTATACCTGCTCAATGGCAGGAGACAGGATGGTCATGGATGGTTGTGTGTGTTTCTGCGTATCTCTATTCAATGTCAGGAGACAGTGGTGTTGAAGGGTAGAGTGTCTGTGTTTCTGTGTCTGCGTGCTTAGTGGTAGGTGACAGGGTGGTGGAGGATTGTGTATGTTTCTGTGTATACCTGTTTAAAGTCAGTAGACAGGGTGTTCGTCGAAGGTTGCATGTGTGTTTCTGTGTATATCTGTTTAATGGCAGGTGACAGGGTGGTGGTCGAGGTTGGTGTGTGTGTGTTTCTGTGTATATATGTTTAATTGCAGGAGACGTGGTGGGGCTTGAGGGTTGTGCGTGCGTTTCTGTGTATATCTGCTTAATGGCAGGCAACAAGATGTTGGTCGGGGTTTTGTGTGTGTTTGTGTGTGGGTGTTTCTGTGTATATCTGTTTAATGGCATAAAACAATGTGGTGGTTAACAGTTGTGTGTTTGTGCATTTTACGTAAATCTGTTTAATCGCAGGGGACAGGGTTGTGGTGGAGGGTTGTGTGTGTGTGTTTCTGTGCATGTCTGTTTAATGGCAGGAGACAGGGTGATGATGTCGAGATTAGTTTGTGTTTCTGTTTATATCGGTTTAATCGCCAGAGAGAGTGTGATGGTGGAGGGTTGTGTCTGTGTGTGT